>NC_133658.1:888318079-888650491 GCF_037893015.1 Macrotis lagotis
TCTATTTGCCTGTGGAGATAAAATTGATCCAGTGCTTGTCAAAAGTACTATTGCCTTTGAATCTCCAGTGCCTGGCTTTAATAAATGTTTGCAGAGAATTGAACCTAGTTTCCCCCAACTAACAGACTCATGCCATCCAATGTAGAGATACCCTCTCCCCCTTTTGCTATCCCCAAAGCCTCAGGGATAAAAACATAATAGGGTCACTCTAGGACGGGCAGACTATGCTCTTTCACTCCATTTCTGCTATAAGAAGAGCATCAATGATTAACTTCTTTGTTGTGTGTTAGTAAGGTGAGTATTCTGGGAAGACTTGAAAAGAGTGGAGGGTACAGGAAGTGAATAGGGAAATGTGTATGTGTGATGTATAACTGTGGGTATATAAAAAGGGGTTTGTATGTCCTGGAAATGATTTGCTTGGCAGTGGGAGACCTTTGGAGATGGGCAGCTTGTCCTGCTGGGGTTTCGTTGGAGGAACAAACAGCAGTGCTCCAACCTGCACTGGGGTAGGTCTCCTACACACTCAGAATCATGGGAAGAAGGGTCTTGTGCTCCTGATGGTAGCTGTTTCATTTTCTGGAAACTCTTATTATGTTTAGGTCCATCATTTGATATGGAAATAGCTTTTGGCACAGTGAAACAGAATGCCAGGTGAGGAGTTTAGGTAGGCCGAGTGCATATTGAGTCTCAGAGTCTTACTAGTTGGGTGGCCCTGAGCAAATCACTGCTGGCCTCAGTTTCCTCTTCTCAAAATTGAATCTCACCTGATGTAATGTTTGAAAAGCGGTACATAGTAGGTGCTTAATAAGTGTGTTCCTTTTCTATCTGGAGGTGGAAGTAGAAAATTATTAGGGTTAGAAAGCTGTCCAGGGGCTATTTGGCCTTTATCTTCCAGCTCTACTCTTCCCTGCTCTCTTCTTTTTTTTGGCAAGGCAGATGGGGCTAAGTGACTTGCCCAAGGCCACACAGCTAGGTAATTAAGTGTCTGGGGGTCTGTTTTGAACTCGGGTACTCCTGACACCAGGGCAGGTGCTTAATCCATTGCACCACCTAGCTGCCCCTCCCTGCACTCTTCTGAAGGCTATCAGGAAATGAGATCATCTTGCTGATAACCTGGAGAGAAGATGTTGGGTGTAGTTTTTGGTGACCTTGAACCAGTGCCATCAGACTCTGACCAGCAAGGGGTGCCATTGCAAACAGATTCCCATTCTCCAAGGTCTGCGCACTCTGCTATTGGCTGGTGGTCCCCATTTGTGGGGCATCCTAAGCTCTCTTGCTCTTGTAAAAAAGAGCCTGGACGATCTGTAGAAAATATATCACGTGGAAACTTCACAAATCAGGAAGGAAGATGGCTACCATTTTATGAGAAAGACAGAATTGGTTTTTTCCCCAATTTTTAAAAATTGCTATCTTTTCCTATCAGATTTCTCTCCCAATATGTACCTCCTTCCTTAGAGAGGGAGATATTTGACTAAACAAATTGTGGTGTCAACCACGTCTGAGAGTGTGCTTGGTACAATCCTAGACCCCTACTCTTGCAAAGTCCCATGGATCTCTCTTTGTAGCCAAAATTGTCCAGTGATCAGTTCTGGTTCTTTTTATTCTTTCTATTTATATTGTTGCCATCATTTAAAATCTTTACATACATGTATAGATTTATATATGTATATAAATATAGATGTGTACATCTATTCCATCCAGCTCTATTTGCACACAGATGGTTGTTGCCTTTTTTGCAAATCCCAGGGTAGAGTCTGGCTTTTCCAGTAGGCCATATGCCAGGGGCACGGGTCAGAGCCAGGGCAGTGATAGCAGCAGCAGTGCAGCCTCAAACCTAGGGCCTCTGCTTGGGGTCTGAAGCTGCTTATCCGCTCAGATAAATGAAAACGTATACACATTTACACATTCATTCACATATCTATAAAGAGCAGACTTTGTTCTGTCACTCAAGTTTCTATTCCAAGAAGAACATCAGAGGCTAATTTTTCTTCAGTATTCTCAACTCTCCCCCCCTCTGCCCCCCACCCCAAGAAGACTTGAATATGGGCTATGTGTGGATATAGCTGTGGTGTTTAAAATCTATGTTGGATATGTATTTATGGATGTATATATATATATATATATATAGTCTCTCTATATAGACATATATAGTCATGGTTCTGCCAACTGCTTCAGCTTTTGTGTCTTTTTAAGCTTTTCTATTTTCTTTGCATTTGTCATTTCATAATGTTCTGAATATTCCATGATAATGACCTGCCACTATTTGGGTATTCACTGAATTTCCAATTCTTGGCTACCATGGAAATGGCCTGTCTGAATCTTTTGGTGCCTGTGAATCTTCACTTTCTTTGTCTCTTTCACACTTTGGGGGTATGTGTGCTGGAGGCAGCAACATCTCAGGTCTAAGAGTCTGACCATTGATTGATTGGTTAAAGTCACATCCCAGGATTGCCTTGAGCTCTTGTCTGGCATGATGGAAGGAATCTTTGGCCTTTCACAGTATTTCTGCTTGTGGGACTTTAGGCAATTCATTGAAAGTCTCTGACTCAGTTTCTTTCTCCTTAAGGTAAGGGGACTAACCTGGAAGGTCTCTGAGATCTCTTTAGCCTCTAATGGCAGCTGAATCCCATTGAATAGAGAGCTACTACATTTGGAGTCAGGAAAGGCTGAGTTTAAATCCTCCCTCAGACATGTGGTCCTTGACCTTGGTAAAGTCTCTTCCTCTATGTCTGCTTCAATTTCCTCATCTGTAAAATGGGTATAATAGCCCTTTCTCAGAGTTAGGAATTTAAAATTCCATGTATGTAAGGAATTTTTACAACATTTAAAATGCTGAGTTTTAGTAATGATTATTGGGACATCTGTGAACCTATGATGAGAAAAGTTGTTGACAGTGACTAACTGTGGCTTGACTCAGTGCTTCCCTTAGCCTACTGGATCATTCAGGATGTTTAATTTGGAACCTCTCAACTGGAAAGACCCATAGTTAACCACTCCCTCATCCCCCCCCCCCCCTTTTCTCTAGTTTATTGTGAACTTTTAACATCTGTGAGGCCATTTAAACACTTACAATTGTTGATGTGAAAAAAGATTGTCAGCATATAAATAATTTTTTCTTTTATCGTCATTCTTAATTGCATTGGAACATTTTGTTATGTTAGCACACTGCAGCTGGCGCCACTTTTCTTGCTTCGTTGAATAGGGTCTTAGAAGCAACTGAGGTCAACCTGCATTTGAACACCCCCCCCCTTTAAAATACTGACTCCATAGTTTTCTGCTCATTGCTTCTAAAAAATTTGTGTGTGTGTGTGTGTGTTTATATGTGTGAAGGTATATGTGTGTATATGTAGATATATTTAGACATGTGTATCTGTGAGTATATATATGCAAATACATATGATAGACTTCCACAAACACTTCGCTGTTCCCTCAAATCTCCTGATTGCCCAGTTTATAAATTAAATTAGCTTTTGTCTGCTCCTTTTCTATCCATCATATCTTTATATTCCATGTTTAAATACTCCAAGTACTTAAGTTTAAGTATTCCAGAGTTCCTTTATCTGATCATGCTTTCTCTTCCCATCTGTCCTTTGCTTTACTCCTCCTCATCACTCATTCTCATTTCTCATATCCCTCCAGACCATCTCCCTATTTTGGTGGTGCTCTCTTCCAGTCTTCAGCCTTTGGTGATCCAGTTCAACTTGCTATACTCTCCTTTTTTTTCTTTTGAAGTTTTTTTGCAAGGCAATGGGGTTAAGTGGCTTGCCCAAGGCCACACAGCTAGGTAATTATTAAGTGTCTGAGGCCAGATTTGAACTCAGGTACTCCTGACTCCAAGGCCAGTGCTCTATTCACTGCACCACCTAGCTGCCCCTATACTCTACTTTTGAATACTTAGCTTCTTGATAATGATTACTGCTTCACTCCTGCTTCAGGGTTTCTGGACAGCATTGGGGAAAATCATGAAACCATGCTGTCTGAGTCCACTTCAAATTTATGTTCTTATTTCAACTGAGGCTCTCATCTCAGCTTAGCAGTCTTTTTATTCTTCCCTAATTGATTTTCCTCTAGACTCAAAATAGAAATTGTTTTAGACCTTCACTCCTTTCCTCAAGCTGCCTATATGTCTCCTCCCCACTTTAGATGAGGACCTAGATTCATACTTTACCAAAAAACTTGAGATTATTCCATGAAAACTCCATCTTCCCTCATTTTTGTTCTCTCTCATTCCTCTGAGATTTTTTCCCTCCTTTCTTTTCTTCCACTCCAGTTTCTCATGAACAGGTGGTCCATCATACCAATGCCAGTTTCTCCACATAACCCTTGACTGTTGTCCCTTTCATGTTTTCCAGCAGATTGTCCACACAATCATCCCCATTTTTTATTTACTGCTTCCATCTTTGCTGCCCACCAACATATCCATCCTTAAGAATTCTTTATTTGATCTGACCATCCTTGATAGTATTTATCCTGTATTTCTCCACTGTTTCTTGGCTAATAAATTCTGAGAAAATCATCTGCCCTAGGGCGTCCACCTCATCTCTACTTGTTTGTTTCTACATCCTCTATAATCTGGTTTTCTGTTCCATGGATCGACAGCTCTTTCCTGACTTACCAATGATCTCTTAATTGCCAAATGTAATGGTCCTTTTCAGTTATTATCTTCTCCTTTCTGCAGCTTTTGAGCTGTTGATTACCTTCTCCTCCTAGATCCCTTTCCCTTTCTAGGATTTGGTGATGACTCTCTGCTTTTCTAACTGACTCTTATCTTCTCAGTCTCTTTTTTGTTGCATCTTTATCCATGCCCTTACCATTAACTGTTACAGTCCTCCAAAGCCTTTCTTATACTTATGCTTCCTATACTCTTCCACTTTATGATCTCATCTGCTTACCACGGGTTTAATAGTCATCTCTATGGAAGATTCCAGAGCTGGTCTCCATCTTGGTTTCTGCATTGCCTATTAGACATTTTAAAATATGTGTCCTGAAAACTCAACATGTACAAGAAAAAAGCTCATTAGCTTCTGTTCCCCTCCCCACTCTGCAAACCCCCAGTCAACTTCCCCTGCCTCCATACTACCTTCTTACTGTAGAGGCAATACCATCTTTCTAGTCAATCTCAATGCCATCCTTGACTCCTTAACTCTTGTTCACCCAACAAAATAACTGACATTTGCAATATGTCTCCTAATTTGATCCTCATAACAAAGAGAAAACTAGATGAGAAAAGTAGATCAAGTTGAGGTTTGGTGACTTGTCTATGGTCACACACAGCCAGTAAATAACTTAGGCAGGATTTGAATTCACTCTTGCTGCCTCCCAGTCTAGCCTAGCTGCTCACTTTCCAATATGCTTCCAAATCTTGATTTTTTTGTTGCCCTAGGATCCTTCCTCTAGGCCACTCCACAAAGCCCCCAAACCAGTTCAGGCTCATAGCATCATCTGCTTGGTACTATTGTAGTAATAATTGGATGCTAGTGCAGGTCTCTTACTCCTAGTTGCACAGGAATAAAGCACAGATCCTACCAGAGCCCTCCCCTATTTGATATTGACTCCCTATTACCTCTAGTATCAAATATAAAGCTTGGCATTTATACTTTGAACTCTGGCCCCTTTCTTTCTACATACTTTGGTTCAGGACCCTTGGCTATAACTCAGTTGTGATGTTTTAACTCTCTTTCTTTCTGTCTCTCTGTCTCTGTCTCTCTGTCTCTCTGTCTCTCTGTCTCTCTCTCTCTCTCTCTCCCCCCTTTTGGCTGTTTCTATGCTTGAAATGCTTTCAGTCATCACTCCATCTCTTAGAATTCTTGGCTTCCTTTAAGACTTAACTCAGGTGCAAATTCTGATGGGATGCTTTTTTCTCTCCCCCCTTCCCCAAGTTGCTAAAACTCTTCTTGGATGATAATCTTTCATACAATGATTTATGTACATGTTGTATCTTCCATTAGAATGTTATTATGGGCAGGGATTAAGGGTTTTTTTTTTTTAGTATTCCTAGCACTTTGTATAGAGCTTAAAAATGCTGTTGATTGAGCAAAAAAGCAACAAACTCAAGAGATCAACAGACTCCTAAAAGTCATGGAGATTGCCAAGGGAAATGGCATTGCTAAAGAGAATTTGCGCACGTGTGTGTGTGTGTGTGTGTGTGTGTGTGTGTGTGTGTGTGTGTATACATGCATGTGTGCATATATGTGTATACACACACACACACAGCACAAATCTGCATTTAGGGACAAGAAGTAACAGATGGTTTGACAGTAGAGACTGAGAAGGAATAGTCAGCCAGATAGGAAGAAAACCAGGGGAGAGCAGTGAGTGTGACTGAAGCCAAAGAGAGAAAATTTGAATAATGGAGAAAGATGGGGAAATTTGCTTGATATCATTAGCAACCTGAGAAGAGGCCATCAGAGTTAGCTTTTAAGAGCCTATTTTGAAGGCTATGTTGGATAAAGCAATGACCTTGAAGTTAGGAGACCTCAGTTCAAATCCAGCCTTAAATATGTATTAACTGTGTGACCTTGGGCAAGACTGAACTTTTATTGCCTTGCATCCAGGGCCATCTTAAGTCATCTTGCTCCATATCTGGCTACTGGACGGAAATGATTGGAAGGAGAAAGTGAGACTGGTGACTTAGCACAGCCTCCCTCACTCAAATTCAGTTTATGTGCTTGTCAAGGCATCAATCACACCTCCCTGATGTTCTTGTCTTCTTGAAGAATGAAGGACAAACATCAGTTAATGATTGAGGGGTGCTAACTCCCTGGTTTGTGGTCTTTGTACTACACATTCATAGGGAATCACTGTCATCAGGCAGTGATCTCTTTCCTAGAGCTGTCCCATACTGGGGTTCTTTGGACCCCTACCACAACCTACCAGGTCCTACCAAAATGGAAAGACTTTGACCATAGGTCCCTGAAATTGTATAACTGTTCTTTGAGGAACAGCTTCTTATTGGTCACTAGTTTGACTGAAAGGCTGATAGATTTTTTCAGTCACATTAGCTCCCAAATACTATCTATGAAATCTTGGATGAATTTGCAAATAAAGGAACCCTGTGATCAGTGTTCCCCAGAAAACTCAAGTAAACCCAATCTAGATCCTACCTTTTCCTCCAGCTCTCATCCTATATCTTTTCTCCCTTTCTTAGCCTTGAATACAAGATGCCACCTCTACTTCCTTCACTTATTAAACTTCGGTCCTTTGCAGTCCAGCCTCCAACATCATGCAACTCAGACTACTCTCTTCAAAACTACCTGTGAGTTCAGTAGAAGGTTAGAAGTGGTGTCATTAATTAGATTCATTTTTAGAACTCAAACTCACCTTTTGGGGCTTTTTACAGTGTGTACTTTAATAAAAAGTCCAAGTCTCATATTTTAGTTGCTTTTATTTTTCTTTACAAGCTTTCTGTAGGCCACAAAGACTATGTGTGCCCTCTCCTGTACTGGGTCTGGCATTAGAAACCAAGAAGAAAAACAAACAATTGCAGTCTGTGCAATTTGGGAATGCTAATCCATTGGGAAAGCTGCTGTGTGATTAGATACTGGCTTGACCATTGGCACCTCCTCAAGGCTTTCATTTGGATCACAGCTCCCTGAATTTGTTGAACAGTGGCCTTGGGCCACTATTGCCCTGCCCCTGGCAAGGGGATAGTGACTTTTAAGAGAACAATAGAGAATGCAGGTTTAGCACAGACAGCTGATATAATGGACTTGGTGGTGATTTTTCTCTTTCTGAATGCTTAAATGTATAAGATAGACCGACTTTGTTTCTTTGATTCCCATCTCAGTCACCTTTTTTTCCTCTTCCATCTTTTGCTTTCTAGTCAAGTCTCCCTCTTCAGCTGAATGTGATGAAGCCTTAAGTAAGACATCACTCCCTTGGTGGATATATCGATAGCATGTTGTGGTCCTCTAACAACAGGTCTAGTAATATAAACTTGGTATATTTATCTTGCCTTATTTATAGTCTGATGATATGTGTTTTCTTCCTCTCAGTTTGTGGGTTCTGGATCCTATGGAGCTGTAGACCTCTTCTGAAAAAAATGCCATTAAGATATTTTTTTGAAAGGCAAGGGGGTTAACTGACTTGTCCAAGATCATACAGCTAGGTCATTATTGTCTGAGGTCAGATTTTTTTTTTTTAACTCAGGTCCTCCTGACTCCAGGGTTGATGCTCTATCCACTGTACCACCTAGCTTACCCCCCCCTTTTTTTCTTAGTTTAAAAAAAAGAAATAGTAATTCTAGCAAGGTTCTAACAATTTTGCTGTGTTTTTGTGCACCTTTTTCTCTGTATTTAAAAGTATTTTGTTGATTGTTTTTTCCACTTTCAGTTGTCATAAATCATAGCCCCTTACCCCTTATCTTTGGAAACACACCCTCCCTTGTAGCAAGCACAGTGACCATGACTGATAAGGGATGTCTGGCTCTGTCTCTGTGGTCGATTGCCTTCCTTTTGGGCAAGGAATATCCCAGCTTTTATCACAGTTCAAAAGTTGTTCTAACTTGTTCTCATTATCCTTGTGTAAATCCTTCTCCTAGTTCATAGCCATTTATGAGAGTCTTTATTTCTTAGAAGTCAATCTTTTTGTTACATCTTATGGCTCCCATTATGTTGACAAGCCACAGTTAGCTCAGCCATTCCCCAATCACTATTCTGCTTTGAGCAGAATAGTATTCCATTGCATTCACATATCACATTATGTGTGTCCATTCCCAAACAGACGTGGGCCTAGTTTCTCACTACTCGATAATAACCTTTCATCAAATGCTGTCCTGGAAAGGTGAAGTGAAAAGAAGAAGCTATTTGTTTTAGTAGGTAGAAAGCTGAGCCTGGTGTCAGGACTCCAGCCTCAGACACTTAGTAGCTGGGTGACACTGGACAAAGAACTGCTTTGGTCTTTATGGTTTCCTTTATTTAACATTAGTTAGGCAGAATCTCTCAGAAGGGGCCTAAATGCTCCTGAAATACTCTAAATGAGAATTTGCCCATTCATTGTTTTAGGATCAGAAAGCTTTGGATAGGGGTCATGATTGAATGAGAGAGAGTAAAAAAAGTTCCTGCTCTCAAGGTATTACATCTATATTCAAATTAATACAAAGTATTTTCAGTTGTTGTCCTTTTTCAGTCATTTCCTACTATTTGTGATCTCATTTGTGATTTTCCTGGCCAAAATATTGGAGTGTAATGGTGGAGAAGCTTCTTCTCCAGCTATCAAGACCATATTTGTGTTGTAGAAAAAGTTTTTTCTGTTTTTTAAAGCAGTTTATATAGTATTTGAATTAAATGTTCTTTAAATGTTTGGTAGAATTTACTTGTAAATTTTTTGTTTTTATAACTTAGGGAGTTCACTTAGGGTTTATTCAATTTTTAAAAATAAGATATTATTTAAATATCTTATTTCTCTGCTAATCTAGGCATTTTATATTTTTGTAAAATCTATTTTATTTAGATTGACAATTTTATTGGCACATGGTTGAGCAAAATTACCTAACAATTACTTTTGTTTCATCTTCATTGAAGTTGCTTCAATATTTTCCCCACAGTTGCTGTCACTAACTGCAGTTCCCTCTACTCTATTCCTTCCTACTCTCATCTATTCCATTGTCTCTTTCCTTTCCTCCTGTCCCTGTTTAGAAGTGTGTTATATGTGAAAACCCTCTCCCATGATCTTCCCTCTCTTCTATCACCTACTCCCCCCTTTCCTCCCCCTGTTTCCCCTTATCCCACCTTTCTTCTCATTTTTCTCTAGGGTAAGATAGATTTCTATACCCTATTAAGTATGTATGTTATTTCCTTTCTGAGCCATTTCTGATGAGAATGAAGGCTCACTCATTCCCCCCTCACCTTCTCCATTCCACTCCATTGTAAAAGCTTTTCTTGGCTCTTTGTGAAATATTTTAGCCCTTCTTTCACACCTTTCTCCACTGTATTTTTTTTTTTTAGGTTTTTGCAAGGCAAATGGGGTTAAGTGGCTTGCCCAAGGCCACACAGCTAGGTAATTATTATGTGTCTGAGGCCGGATTTGAACCCAGGTACTCCTGACTCCAGGGCGGGTGCTCTATCCACTGTGCCTCCTAGCCACCCCCACACCTTTCTCTTACTCCCAGTACTTTCCTTAATCACCCATTGACTCCATCTTTTTATTATATTTTACCATTATATTCCCTTCTAACTGCTCTTATAAATGAGAAAGTTCATATGAGTTATCAATAATCTTCCCATGCAGGAATACAAACAATTCAACATCATTAAGTTCCTCATAATTAGTCCTTCTCATCCACCTCCTCTATGGTTCACCTGAGTCCTGTACTTGGAGATCAGATTTTCTGTTCAGCTCTGGTTGTTTCAATAGAGGAAAGTTTGAAAGTCCCCTGTTTCATTGAAAGTTCATCTTTTGAGGTGGCTAGGTGGCACAGTGGATAGAGCACCGGCCCTGGAGTCAGGAGTACCTGGGTTCAAATCCGGCCTCAGACACTTAATTACCTAGCTGTTTGGCCTTGGGCAAGCCACTTAACCCCATTGCCTCGCAAAAAAAAAAAAGTTCATCTTTTCCCTTCCAGAATATCGTATTCCAAGCCCTATGAGCCCTTTACAATAGATGCTGCCAGATTCTGTGTAATCCTGACTATAGAGCCACGGTAGATGAATTGTTTCTTTCTGGCATCTTTTAGTATTTTCTCTTTGACTTGGTAGTTTTGGAGTTTGGTTATTATGTTCCCGGTAGTTTTTCTTTTGGGAACTCTTTCAGTAGGTGATTGGTAAATTCCCTCAATTTCTATTTTATCCTCTCTTCTTCTAGGATCTCAGAGCAATTTTGCTGTATTATTTCTTGAAAAATGAAGTCTGAGCTCTTTTCCTGGTTGTGACTTTCAGGTAGCCCAATAATTTTTATTTTTATTTTTTCATTCATTCATTCATTCATTCATTTATTTATCTACTTATCTATTTATTTATTTATTTGTGGTTTTTGTAAGGCAAATAGGGTTAAATGGCTTGCCTAAGGGCACACAGCTAGGTAATTATTAAGTGTCTGAGACCAGATTTGAACCCAGGTACTCCTGACTCCAGGGACGGTGCTTTATCCACTAAGCCACCTAGCCGCCCCAGCCCAATAATTTTTAAATTATTTCTTCTGGATCTATTTGCAAGGTCAGTTGTTTTTCCAATGAGATATTTCACATTTTCTTCTAATTTTTTTTTTTGGTGTATTTTTATTTCTTCCTGAGTTCTCGCAAAGTCATTACAGCTTCCTTTAGTTCCATTCTGCATTTAAAGGAGTTATTTTCTTCAGAGAGCTTTATTTCCTTTTTCAGCTGACCAATTTGGCTTTTTAAGGCATTCTTCTCCTCATTTGCCTATGTTGCTTTTTTCCATTTGGCCTAAACTGGTTTTAAATAAGTTATTTTCTTCAGTATTTTTTTGTATTTCTTTCACCAAGTTTCTGACTTAGTTTTTATGATTTATCTGCATCATTCTCATTTCTCCTCCCAATTTTCCTCTGTTTCCCTTAATTGCTTTTCAAAGTTTTTTTTTTGAGCTCATCCATAGCTTGAGCCCATTTTCTATTTCTCTTGGAGGTTTTGGATACAGAAGTTTTGATTTTGTTGTCATCTGAGTATGTATTTTGGTCCTTCATGGGACCAAAGTAATTTTCTATGGTCAGATTCCTTTTTCTGTTGTTTGCTCATTTCCTCAGCTTATGACTGATTTACCGCACTTCCAAGGCTTTGGGGCTGGGGGTTTGGGGACAACCCACAGGGACCTTTACTCCTCTTAAGATCTTATGAGAGTCTCTGACTGCTTTCTTGCCTGTGTTCAGGCCCTCCCCTCTGCCCTGGAGCTGTGAGGATCTGAGTGTGGGCAAACAGCTGAGTCCTGCCCCAGGGAGAGCAGAGAGACCTTTATATATAGCCTCTTAACTGTCTATGGGCCGAGAGCTCTGGATGTGCTGGGTGGCTCTGCTGACTCCTGCTGCAGGTTCTCACTGCTGGGCTGCACAGTTCTCTTACCACCCCTTCTGGCTGGCCCTGATGATCCCTGGGCTAAGAGGTTCGGAAACTTTCCCCTCTGCCATGGACCTAGGCACCCAGCCTGACTGTGCTGCGGCTGGGACTCTTTCCAACCCCTGTTCCCAGTGAAACAGACCTTTCCTGTGTATCTTCTAAGTTGTCTTGAACTGGGAAATTAGCCTTTCTATATGGTTCTGCTCCTTTAAATTTTGACTAGAGTCATAATTTGACAGCTTTTGGAGTTTTTGGGGGAATGAGATTCTGGGAATTCCTGCCTTCAAGCCACCATCTTGGTTCCACCCCACCACCTGATTTTATTCTTTTAAAAAAATTCATTAAATTAGCCATTTTACTGTTTTCTCTCCCACAAGGCTCCTACTTTTATTTATTAGTTAATTTTTTAAACTTTAAACTTTTTTTTAGATAATTTTATTTTTAATTTTTTTATTAAAGATATTATGGGTTTTACAATTTCCCTCCAATCTTACTTCCCACCCCCCACCCCCATGGAAAGCACTCTGTCAGTCTTTACTTTGTTTCCATGTTGTACCTTGATCCAAATTGGGTGTGATGAGAGAGAAATCATATCCTTAGAAAAGAGACAAGAAGTCTAAGAGGTAACAAGATTAGACAGTAAGATATCTGTACTTTTTTTTTTCTAAATTAAAGGGAATAGTCCTTGAACTTTGTTCAAACTCCACAATTTTTTCTCTGGATGTAGATGGCACTCTCCTTTGCAGACAGCCCAAAATTGTTCCCAATTGTTGCACTGAGTGAGTCCTTCAAGGTTGAACATCACCCCCATGTTGCTGTTAGGGTGTACAGTGTTTTTCTGGTTCTGCTCATCTCACTCAGCATCAGTTCATGCAAATCCCTCCAGGCTTCCCTGAATTCCTGTTTCTCCTGGTTTCTAAGAGAACAGTAATGTTCCATGACATACATATACCACAGTTTGCTAAGCCATTCCCCAATTGAAGGACATTTACTTGATTTCCAATTCTTTGCCACCACAAACAGGGCTGCTATAATTATTTTTGTACAAGTGATGTTTTTACCCTTTTTCATCATCTCTTCAGGGTACAGATCCAGTAGTGGTATTTCTGGGTCAAAGGGTATGCTCATTTTTGTTGCCCTTTGGGCGTAGTTCCAAATTTCTCTCCAGAAAGGCTGGATGAGTTCACAGCTCCACCAACAGTGTAATAGTGTCCCAGATTTCCCACAGCCCTTCCAACATTGATCATTATCCTTTCTGGTCATACTGGCCAATCTGAGAGGTGTGATTGGTACCTCAGAGAAGCTTTAATTTGCATTTCTCTAATAATGAATGATTTAGAGCAATTTTTCGTATGGCTATGGATTGCTTTGTTCTCCTCATCTGTAAATTGCCTTTGCATATCCTTTGACCATTTGTCAATTGTGGTAAACTTTACACTTTAAAAGTTTTTATATCTTTCCTTTGATAGTTAGGATTTCTATTTTGGCAGTTAGGTTATCGTCAGGAAGACTTGAGTTCAATTCTGATCTCAGATACTTACTAGCTGTGTGACCCTTGACCAGTCACTTAACTATTTGCCTCAGTTTCCTCATCTGTAAAATGAGCTGGAGAAGGAAATGACAAACCACTTCAGTCATCTTTGGGATCTGGCATTGATGGACCTTTCCAGTTTTAAAAATTAATACCCTTGGAATTCTTGACCTTTTTGTTCCTCTGTATGACTTTTAGCACTTTTCCTAGAATATAAAATATTCTTTTTTTTTTTTTTGCAAGGCAAATGGGGTTAAGTGGCTTGCCCAAGGCCACACAGCTAGGTAATTATTAAATGTTTGAGACTGGATTTGAACCCAGGTACTCCTGACTCCAAGGCCGGTGCTTCATCCACTACACCACCTAGCTGCCCCTTAAAATATTCTTTTGAGATTTTGATACAGCAAACAAACAAAGCCAATTTGTAGTTTCATCATTCCTATTATATTACTTTGCTCCAAGAGGAATGTTTTTTTCCCAATTATTTAGATCTGTTTTAATTTCTGCAAAGAATTTTTCATAATTGAATTCATATTGTTACTGAGTGAATCTTGGTAGATTTGCTTCAAAATATTCTATAGTTTCTGGAGTTATTTTGAATAAAATTTCCTCTTCTAGCTCAGTTTTCTGGGTTTTGTAAAAGAATGCTAATGATTTATGTGAATTTGTTTGCAATTTTTTTATATATAACTTTGCTGAAGTTAATATTTCAATTATCTTTATTTAGTTCTCTAGAATTCTCTAAGTACATCTTTGCCTATGCTTATTCCATTACTTTCTTATTCCATTTATTTCTATTGCTAGCATTTCTAGTACTACATTAAATATGAGTTGTGAATAGAGAATAGGGACATTTACATTTACATTTATTTAGACTTTACCCCTGGTCTTATTAGAAATTCTTTTAATTTTTTTAAATTTTTTTTTTAGGTTTTTGCAAGGCAAATGGGCTTAAGTGGCTTGCCCAAGGCCACACAGCTAGGTAATTATTAATTGTCTGAGGCTGGATTTGAACTCAGGTACTCCTGACTCCAGGGCCGGTGCTTTATCCACTGTGCCACCTAGCTGCCCCATGTTTTTTCTTGAATTTAGATAAATACTTTATGTATTAAGGAAAATCTATTTATTCCTATGATTCCTAGTGATTATAACAGAAATGATTTTTGGATTTTGTCAAAAACCTTATTAGCATCTATAAATGATTTTTAAAATTATTATTAATGTAGCTTACAATATAGATATGTTTTTCCTTATGTTGAACCAACCCTCAATTACTGGTATAGATTCTCTCTTCTGTATAGTTGTTTTAATTTGCTGTTTTAGCCTAGTTACTAATATTTTATTTAAAATTTTTATATCAGCATTCAATAGTAATATTTTCTTTCTCTGCATTGTTGCTAATTTAGATATCAAGATCCTATTTGAATCATAAAGATTGGAAGAGTATCTTCCTTTCTTATTGCAAATAGTTTTAACTTTGGAAATAATTATTCTTTGATTATTTGGTAGAATTCACTGGCTCTGGAATTTTTTTAATCCTTTGAAAGTTTGTTTATGACTTGTTTAGTTTTTCTCCTTCTGAAATTGGGCTATTTGTACAGTTTCTTCTTTTATTAATCTGGATGCTTTTTAGTTTTATCAGTATTCTGTTACATTTTCTAAGATATCAGTTTTGTTATAATATGATTAGGTAAAAAAGTTTTTGGATCATTTCTTTTATTTCCTCTTTATTATAAGTTTTCATTTTTGATACTTTCAGGATATTAGGAGATATCTTGTTATCCAGAGCCAAAGTCCTTCAAGCAAGCTGTGCCATGAGCTTATACTCACCCTCTGGCAAAATCACATTCTTATTGTATTGCTTTGATCAGCACTAGGTGTTTTCTGAGCTTGGACGAGCACCAAGGCTGTACAAGGCTGTGTATACAGCGTCCATGTTCTTGTCACCTTGTTATTAGCCCTGGGTGTTTGGCTTCTAGTTGCTCACTGTGCAGCTATTGGAAGAAGCAATGGGGGGACTCTGAAGATGATCCCCAAACCAGGGACAGAGCCTTGGCACCGTTTCCCTCACTTTGAGAAAATAAACTTTTGTTTGATTTGTGAGTCTCCTATCTCTAGTCTGCTCTGTCTAGCTTCAGCCACCACAGTTAAGAGACTGGTTCTATACAGTTGAAATTTGTTTTTTTTTCTCCTTTTAAAAACCAGGGTAAGAGGCAGCCGGCTAGGTGGCACAGTGGTTAAAGCACCGGCCCTGGAGTCAGGAGTACCTGGGTTCAAACTTGGCCTCAGACACTTAATAATTACCTAGCTGTGTGGCCTTGGGCAAGCCACTTAATCCCATTTGCCTTGCAAAAAAAACCCCCTAAAAAACCAGGGTAACTGTTTATCTAGTTTATTGATTAAAAAAATTCCTAGTTTATTTTACTAATTCTATTATTTGTCTTTTTGTTTGAGATTTTATTAATCTATTCAGTATTTAAAAAGAAAAGGAAATAGTACATAGTAGACTTGTATTTTCATGTCTAGTCCTTTTTCTGTTTTATTCTGTGTATGAAAATGCATATTTATTTGGTATTAAATTTGGAATTAAAAAAGCAAGGAAAAAAAAATTCTGCCACCTTTGTTCTTTCTTCTTTGCCCCTGCTTAGAAATGGGTATAGAGTATGGAGAAACAAACTGATCTTTTAGACTTCAGTATCTGTATGGGGATATAAGTCTTAGGTATATTCAGAAGATTTCACAAAGTGAAATTGTTCCCCTTTTCCATTAACAAGAGTCATTTTTATCAGTTTATCATTAAGATTCCTCTTTTACACTGGGAGGATAAAGTCACATAGGCAGTTAGGTGATCAGTGGATAGAGAGTGCTGGTCTTAGGAAAATTTTAGGGAACCCTATCAAAATACTTATCCCCTCCCTTCTGGGGCTTCTCTGAGGGAATGTGTTAGGAGTAGAAAGGAAAGTAACTTTGGGGCATAGAGAGTTCCCTAGAGAGAGAGTAGGCCTGGGAAGGGGGGCTTGGGGTAGGCAGAGGGACCCTTCACCCTAGTGTAAAGGCCCTAATACATGACCCACTTTACAGGGTTACACATGTTCTTTTGCCTGGTGGCTACAAAGATTCATGTTTGCTGTTTTTGGCCCACCACAGAGGTGAGCAATGCTAAAGGTAGGTTACTGAGGCCCATTATTAGCCGTCATTTTTCTGATCTTGTTAACTGATCCGAGTACTTCCTGGCTTAGTTCACTGGAACTTTTCTGTAGCTTTATTTCATCATTTTGTTTGAGTACCTCTGTAATAAATAAACCCCAGGCTTTTGCATAGACAACAGTGGTCTGTCCTGCTTTTTTGTTTTTTAGAGTTTGGTGCTTTTTTTTTGGTTCATAAATGGAAATTTAGAGGTTAGTAGACCTCTAGTAGTAGTAGTATAATGTAGTAATACTGTAATGCACATTTATTGGTGAACTCTAAATAAGTGTTCAGACTGTGACGTCTTAATTTCATGTTGCTTCATGAAATGTTTTAATTACTTATAAAGGAGGTTTCTATGGTGACTGGCTCTTGGCAGGTTCTTCTGATTGGCTCCACATCCTCTTCCTAGTTAGATTGGGCAGTGCAGGAAGTCAGCATGTGCTCCACCACGCTCTTTCATCGGGAATGGCGTCATGGTCTATGTAATTGTGAATGAAAGCCTGCCGCCTCAGGAGGGTAGAGCTGCCCCCGCTCCATGCCTTCGCTCAGGTCTGATAAGGTCCACAATTAGGGATGGCCTCTCTGCTTTGCAGGTATGGCATTCTTCATGATCTGGGATGGGGGGCTTCTCTCGGTGGGTGATGGCCTCCTGGGCCACTTGGAGGAAGTGGTGATGGGTCAAAAAGAGTGGAAGAATGGAAAGTACAGCCTTATATTGCACCGGGCCGCCAGCTCTCTGCTGGGAGCCACGGCCGTCGTGGGAGGCTGGGGGTTTGATGAGGGCCACAGAGGCTGACTTTTCCTGTAACTGGTCCCTATCAACGAAGTGCCTTTGACTTGAAGGAAGCTGCGGCAGGAAGTCCAACCGCGCATTGCCTCCTAAGGGTTAGTGAAGAGAACCCTGGCCCGTTTTCTTCTACTTGGAACTTAGGGGGCTTGGCAGGCTAGACGTAAAGTTATTGTTTTGCCAGCATTGGGACTTCCACAATGCTTTACCCTGCTACAAGCCAGCATGGCTAGTAGCTGGGCTTATCCTTTAAATAGTTGATTATAAATTCAAATATAAACATAATAAAAAGCCATTGAACGTACTTCACAATTGCTTACTTGAAAAAAGTGCATTTTAATATCCCAAATCGGAAAATGATAGCCATTTGTCTCTTCCACCTTTTTTTTTTTTTGCCCATCTAACCCCTACTTGTATATGTGTTTTTCCTTTTAGATAGTCATCAGTCTTCCAGTTTTAATTTACAAAAGTGGTAGTGCAGGAAGACTAAGATTCAAGTTATGTCTTTCTCACATTGGCTTCATGACTACGGTTGGGCTTCTTTTTACAATTTCCTTGAAACTTGAGGGTTGAAATTTCTAATACAAATTCCCTAAATGCTGCTCCTGAGATAAATCAAACAATGGATTTGTTAGCTTTTCTGAATGGATATTTACCCCTGGAATCTAGGAAGGCCAGAAGATTTAAAAAATTCCTTTAAAATAGGAGTACCTTTCTTCTTCTCTCTTAGCATCCCCACTAAGTTTGCTTTTGGGTGTGGTTAGTTCGTTCCTTGGCTGAGGGGTCTGCCCTCTGCTGGGCTGAGGCTTCTCACGAGATTTGGCTGTTGCTGCTGCGGACCGTTTGCCCAGGGGACTTCTAATGATACTTCTGGCCTTCAAAGCTAACAAGGCAGTAACCTGCTTTATTTTGTCTTTGGATATTTATTTACCCAAGATTGGGATAGAATAAATACAAGCAGGTATGATGTGCTCAGGGACACATGGCAAGTAGGTAGAGTTCTTTCTTACTTGAAAAACCAAATAGGACCAAAGGAGGGGCACTTTGATCCTTTCGTAGTTTAACTCACTTCTGCTTCCTAAACCACCCTACCACCTACTAAACTTTTCATGTGTTGGGTTGGAACCAGACAGAGAATATTGAGAATGTTTTGAATAATCCACCAGTAAGGGCAAATCCTAGTGTATTCCAGGGTCTGGTCAATCCTCCTTTCATAAATAATTTGTCCTCTTTTAATGTCAATATTGGGTGAAAGGGTATGGTGGCAATTTATCTACATCTTTCACTTAATTGCTTTTGTGATCCCGAAGACAAATCACTTAACCTTCTTGGGCTTAGTTTCCTTCTGTAAAATGTTAGAGGGTGGGATCTCTTTTTTAAAATAAAATTTTATTTTTTAATTTAAGATCCAGCTTCACTTCTCTCCTTTGTTCCCCAAGCAAAAAGTCTCAGTCTTCACCCTGCCTCCATTCATTACCTTCCTAAACATCACAAGTCCTCTGTAATGATGGTTGGTCATTGTATTAATCCTTTTGAAATTGTTTGTCTTTATTTATAGTATTGCTATTATTTTATAGATTGTTCTCCAGGTTCTGTTCATTTCATTTGGTATGAGTTAATGCAAGTCTTCCTAAGTTTCTCTGAAACTGTCCCCATTCCATCATATTTACATATTTGTTCAACTATTCCATAGTTTATGGATATCTCTGCATAAGAGCTGATATAAATAGTTTTGTACATATGGGTCCTTTTCCTCTTTCTTTGCTTTCTTTGGGAAGAGAGACTTAGTAGCTCTATGACTGACTCCAAAGGACCTGTTCAGTTTAATAGCTTTTTGGGCATAACTTTAAAAATTGCTTTCCAGAATGGTTAGATCAGTCACAGTTCTATCAACAGTGCATTTTGGTGTACCTATTTTCCCATATTCCCTCCAGCATTTGACAACATTTACTCATGTATATTATGAGCCTCTTTGGTTCTACTGATCAATCTAATGCTTGTCCAGTAGCAAATTGTTTTGACGATTGTGAGTAGACACAAACTGTAAAGCTAGCTATGATTACTTAGGTATCACCAGGTATCTTTGATTCTTTAACTTTATCATACAATAATGAGTCCATGTTTTCTGCTAAATTTTGTTTTGGAGCAAAAGGTATTCCTAGAATTCACTTTTGAAGTTTCTTTTCTAGTTCTCACAAAGATCTACAGGTACAGAACTGGTAGGTGAGAGTAATCCTTTGAGTCTGATATTTTGTGACACAGTTGGCAGAAAGGTCAAATCTTTCACTCTGTCAGAAGCCCCACAACATTCTCAAGTATAGCCTGAACCAGATTAAATGCAATTTGGAAATATTTAACCAGCACAAAATACAGGAAGACATGGTGTTAATAATGACACCTTTTTTCTAATTTGACTTTGATATGATCACTGTAGGGAATTTAATTCATTATTACTCTCAGCCAGTGACTTAAGGGATTGTAGTTAGATGTAACTATTTCTGCTAGAAAACAAATACTGAATATTTGCCTTAACTGGTTGAATACTTTTGACAACCACACCCCCTGGTAAGTTTTTCAACCTGCTTCCCCAGGTTAATGGGAATACCTATAGGATTGGAGTTAGAGGACCTGGATTTGAATCCCATCTTTGTCTTTCTGAGTCTCAGTTTCTTTATCTGTAAAATGACTCTAGATAATTTCTAAAGCTAGTGATCGAAGAACTCTTCTTTTCCATCAAAACTAGCCTTTGTATTACCCCTTGAGCACTCCTAGAACATTTCTCTGAGGAATGTGGATAAATAGTATTTTCTTTCTCTTCAATTCCATTTCTGATGTCATAAGGTTTTCTTAGACTTGTAGAATGACTAGAAATCTCTCCCCTTACCCCCCCCCCCATTTCCTGGGTCTGGAAAGTAAAAGGTTGAGCTAGGAAATTAGGGGCAGAGTCAGGATCCCAATCACTCTTGACTCCAGGCTCATGTTCTTACTCCTGTGTCCTGGCCTTAAGCCATTTTTTTCTCTGCATTGTTAGCACCTAGAGGGGAGGAACTATATTTGAATGAGGAACTGAACATTTAGTTTCTTTCCTGTATTATCTGCTCCTCAATTCAAAGAAGATTAATTTGGCTGCCTAGCTGTAATACTCATTGGTTAATTGAATGTAAAGCCTTCCTGGACTTGTTCATTTTGCATATGGCTTCACGGGTTTGTGTTTTTCTGGTTGACAGCTCTGTTGGGATCATTGCTCTGGCCTAGAGTCCTCATGAGAAGTATAGCCAGAACCTTCCTGCCTCCAAAAAAAAAAATAGGTTGCCCTGAAAAAGATTCTCTATAGAAGAGTTAATTTTTAGCTAGCATGTAAGACCTCTCTACATTTGTATTTAAACCTTCTTCTAACAGATATTTTAGCTGCTGCTGTTGTAAAGAGGAAACAAAACAGAAAAAAAAAAAAGCCCCAACCCACTCCTGGTTACCATGGATTTCACCCAGCAATGTTTTAATTTTAGTGCTGACATTTTCATGGCAGAATCAGAAATACTGGCTGTGATCCTAGTCAGCTCCTTGTTCATGTTCTTGCTTTTGGGGCAGGTCTGTAGGGTCCTGCCTCTTCTAGCTGTTGTTGCTGGTGCTAGAGGTTCAACTGCTGGTTTTTTAGGGCAAAACTCTTCTCTAGTCTATAGGCATTGGGCCCAACTGAAGTCATCTAGGCCAGTGCTTTGGACATGGGATGAGTATTGGACTGGACTGTCATTGGTCTAAAGGGCTTCTGGGAAGGCAGCTTCCTCGGCTGGTGCTAATCTGAAACCCCTTTGCAACTCAGACCCAGAAAAGGCAAGACTTGTATCTCCTGAGACTGGTTTCCTGTTCATGATGGGTGCTTTAAAGTATTTGTTTATTGAATTGATGTGGGGAAATTGTGTTGGATTTAGATCTGAATTCAAACTTTATTTCCCAACTGCCACTTTTGACAAATCACTTAATCTGCTTGTCCATAAGAAGGGCTAATAATACTTGGCTCTTGGGCATATGAAGAAAGTGCTTTGTAAGCCTTAAAGCACTAGAAATATTGAAATATTGAAAGTGATATAAAAAGTATTCATTGTGTGGTCTAGACTGTAAGATATGTGAAGGTTCAGAGAGGAAAGGGACGAGGGTGGGTTGGGATCATCTGGGCTTGAAGGGCTCCCTTTGCTTTAGGAAATATAATTGGAATTGGAATCCATTCATTCTTCTTGTTCTAATAAACCTGCCTGAACTGAGCAGTTAATAAATGCTTAGAGAGGAGGGAAAAGAGTGAGGGAGTAAAAGATGTAAAATTTCAAACGTGGTGTATGTTTGTTGGAGTAAATGTTACAGGACCATAGATTGGGAATGAAAAAGAATTTAAATGACCACGTGGGCTACCTACTTGATTTGATTTGATTGTAAAAATTCATGTTATCAATGTCCTTTGTTCTTACTCATCTATTTCATGCCTCCCTCTTTTCCTTCCCCCCAACCCCACCTCTTCCTTGTTAGATAACAAGGAAAATCATTGAGCAAAATCAAATGGTGCCATGACCCCATCTGACATTGGACACAGGCTTCTACCCTACTAGTTTTCCACCTTGGTGCCATCTTTCCTTGTCTGTTCTTACGGACCAGAATTGGAGTTTCATTTAGTGAGCTTCTCTTTTCATTGTTGTCATTATTTTGTATATTGTATATTTTGGTCCTGCTAAATTTATGCTACAACTTGCAGCACATGCCAGGGCAGTATATAATGTTGCTCCTGAGTTTCTTAAAGCATCATATTTCACTTTTTTGCCATAGCTGGTCCAGTCTTTCCCCTTTTTGTGTCTAGTTCTTGGCTATCACAGAGTGTTCTGCTTTTCATACTCTGGTATAAAGAGGCTAATCAAATGAAACACATAGTAGGAAACTGCCAAACTTTGGTGGTTTTTGCTCAAAGGATGGTATTTTCCAAATGGGAATTTTGGAATTCTAGAAATTGGATAAAACTCCCACACTGCTGACCATTCATTCAGTACTTTTGGCTAGATGCAGAATCAGAACATTAGAACTAGAAGGGATGATTACATATTCTAAGTCCTTAGAAGAGGTCTCAGGGATAATTTAGATATATTCCAAGCACCTCATCTTACTGATGAGGAAATGGAAAGTGACTTTACACAGGAAGTAAACATTTGAGGTTGGATTTGAACACAGGTCTTTTGAGTCCACACCTTTTCTTTTCTCCCTAATCCTTTTAGTAGGAGTTGGTGAGAGATCCTCATTTCTCTGACCTCCAGTGCTTGCCAACTTATTAAAATCTCCCATCAGGAAGTGACTTGCCTCCTTTCCCTTCTTTGAAAGGGAAATTGCTACAAGGGGCCTAGAGTTAAGGAAGAGAACCAAGAACCTTGAGCAGCTTTCGCCGATGGTATTAAGGTGGAGGCTTTCATCTACTGATGGGAGCATCTTAGAGGGCTTGAACTAGCACTGACTTGCTTCCAGTCTTGAATCCCTAAGGGGATGATGGATGCCATTGCTTTAGCTTATTTCAGGACACATTGAATTGCATTTTATCATATTTGAAGTAAAAATGTTGGCAAGTCCTAGCAGTTTCAGATCCACGACCCCAGACTCTTTCTTTGACTGCAAAACATGCCTTTGCTATCAGGCCATGAGAATACATTGCAGCACTCTGGGATGGCTGATCTTCTGGAGTTAGGGAAAACGGTCCCTTTTTTACCTGCAGTGCTCCCTCCTGTGGCGAGATAAGGAATAGCAGCAATCTGTCTTGAGGCCTGCCAGTCTTTTTTTTTTTTTTTTTTTAGGGTTTTGTAAGGCAAATGGGGTTAAGTGGCTTGCCCAAGGCCACACAGCTAGGTAATTATCAG
Source organism: Macrotis lagotis (assembly GCF_037893015.1). Classification (NCBI taxonomy): domain Eukaryota; kingdom Metazoa; phylum Chordata; class Mammalia; order Peramelemorphia; family Peramelidae; genus Macrotis; species Macrotis lagotis. Next base: position 888,341,473 of record NC_133658.1, read on the forward strand.
GTGTCTGAGGCTGGATTTGAACCCAGGTACTCCTGACTCCAGGGCCGGTGCTTTATCCACTGTGCCACCTAGCCGCCTGAGTCTTTTTTTTTTTTAACCAGGTTTGTTACATGTTTACCAGGTGGCACTCACCTGTTCTTAACATTTCCTTTTCCCTCTTCCTAGGAATGGAATTATGGCAGTTTTTATTTTTGCCAATGGAAACTTGAACTTCCAGATATTCTGCAAGCCTGGAGCTTATTTCTAATGTCTAAGCCCTACTGGAGATTTCACCTCTGCTTTGTTCTGCCCGCAGGATAATGCGCCCAGATGATGCAAATATTGCTGGCAATGTCCATGGGGGGACGATTCTGAAAATGATTGAAGAGGCTGGGGCAATCATCAGCACCCGACACTGTAACAGCCAGAAAGGAGTAAGTATTTGGTGGCATACCAGTGGAAAAGCCTAGGCCCTCTGGCATGCTGCAGTCATCCCCAATCAGAAAATTAAGTTTCAGACAGTGTCTCTGGCACTGGTACTGGGTGACTTTTTCCTTCCTTTTTCCTCTAACCTTTTGGAGTCTTCTGCAAGTCCTGTCCAGGGTTAGGAAATCTTTGGGAATTTCCTTACCAGCATGAGGCTCTTGGCCTCAGCAAAACCAAAGAAACTCTGTTCTTAGAAGTAACTTAGATGATAATGAATTTCATTCATTCTTCTTTTGATTTCTCTTATGCTAAGTTACTTTGGAACATTCTGGGGTGTCTGAACTGAACTTAAAAAAAAACCCTTAGTTTTTCAGCATGATTGATTTCCTTTTCAATATTCTATATTTAAAAACGTATTTTGAGAAGGGGCCCATAAAGGAAGCTTTAAAAGGAGCTCCCAACATAACATTACAAATTTGTCTTTTAGAGAATCTGGAGCCATGTTTACTGTTACCAGTAGTCAAGAGAACCATGTGACTCTTAGATGCTCTGAGAATTCTAGTCTAATATGAATGTATGTATTTATGTATATATATATATGTATATGTACATATGTGGACATATTATTTTACATAATATATATAATAAAAATACAGATCATTCTCACTTTTTAAAATTCTCATTAACAAATTTGACTTTGCATAAAGAATATTGAAAGACAAAAGCATTCCACAAAAAATTAAGAACATCTCTTATATAAAGCAGATTCTGTATGGTACTAAAATGAGTAAATGGTGGTGGGAAGCTATGTGTCTTCAGACCATGAGTGTTACTGGGTCTCTCCACTGTGTTAAATAGTGATCATTTTCACTATGACTGGCAGCAAACATTCTTGAGGGGCAAAGTGAACCATTGTATAAGCAGAAGTGAATAGACTTGGATATGAAAGTGAAGATAAATAGAAAACATTTGGGGCAGCTAGGTGGCATAGTGGATGATTGAGCACTGGCCCTGGAGTCAGGAGGGCTTGAGTTCAAATGTGACCTCAGACACTTAATAATTACTTAGTGTATGACCTTGAGCAAGTCACTTAACCCCATTGCTTTGTAAAAAGAAAAAACAAAACAAAATAAAACATGGAGGCCCACCTTTTCCTCTATAAATAAACTTAGTCTTCTGACTGTGGACACTATAGTGAAGGATACTGCCCAGATAAGGGAGCCTGGAAAAGGCAGTGTTTGCATGAAGTTGACTTATGTTTTGAAATAAAGGTACTATTTTACAGATGAGAATCTATTAACCAAGTGTCTAGAAGCCCCAAATCAGAAGAATATTCCTTTTAAGCCTATTGGCAGTTCAAGCCAAGGCTCAAATCTTTGAAGATTTAAAGGTTAAGTACTCTGAAGGAACATTAGATAGCAGTGATTGATTTGCACCATTTCAAAATCATGATTTCATAATGTTCAAGTGGTAGGAGAGGCTGCTAATGCAGATACCAAAGTATCAGAGAACTTCCCAGATCCCAAGATGCTATCTCAAATCTACCTCTTGGTAGAGGAACAAACTATACCCGGACATAAAAGTTGCAGAAAAAAGGGTTGCTTTTCCTTGGAGAGAGTGCATTTTGAGCTCACAAGTTAAAATCTCTTCTCTTGCACCACTTAGAAAAATCTCAGAGCATTTAAAGGAATCAGTGGGGCATCCCACTACCTGGGTATTATTTCCTAAGGCATGAATAATCCTTATCATGTTTGAACAATGGTTTTATGCACTGCTTCATTCCAAAAGCCCAGAAGTTTTATAATGATGATGGCAATCCTTTCAAGATTCTACTTATTTTGGACAATCTTACAGCTCACCTTCTCATCTGGAAGATTTTAATGCAAATGCAAAAGTATTCTAACACTAACAGTATTTCTTTATTACACTATGGATTAGGGGAAGGATGGCAAATTTTAAGGTATTTTTTAATTTACTACTTTTGCCTAGGCAATTGCAGTTTTGGATCAGATGACTTTGAGAGATTTCTGGAAGTCCTTTAATATTTAGCCTGCAATTTGGAATATTGTTAGAGTATGGGAAGACATAACAGCAACATGTATGAAGAAAGGTTGGGAAAAATGTCTGCAGTTCCCAGTTTTTGTGAATTTGACAAAAAATGAAACAGTTGAAGTGAGTAATAAAATTGTAAAATTAATACAAGGATCAGAGCTAGAAGTAGATGGGAATGATGTGGAGGAGATGATTGAATATCATAGAGAAAACTGTCAAATGAGATGCTGAAGAAGGGAAGCTTCAGAACCTAAGATCAACCTAAAAAGGTTAGCAACAAATCAGTTGGCAGCAGTGTTTCATCATTTGAATGAATTTTTTCTTATATTGAAAAGATGGGTCCTAATACTACTAGATTTTTAAAAATTCAAAGACTAGTTAAGGATAATAGTGTTTGCTAACATTGTCACACATGGGCAGCTAGGTGGCTCAGTAGATAGTGCTGTGTCTGAAGTCAGGAAGACTCAAATTTCTGAGTTCAAATCTGGTGACTCTGGGCAAGTTGCTTCACCTTGTTTTCCTCAGTTTTCTCATCTGTAAAATGAGCTACAGAAGCAAGTTTTGCTTCACCTTGTTTTCCTCAGTTTTCTCATCTGTAAAATGAGCTAGAGAAGGAAATAGCAAACCATCTAAATGGGGTCATAAGGAGTTGAACATAACTGAAATGACTGAACAGCATCATAACCTATATGAGGTAAAAAAGAGAGCCACTCTCCACATATCTCTTGATAGCTTTAAAAAAAAAAAGTTGTGCAATCACCAGTGATAAAGTCAAGGCCTTTATCATTAGCTTTACTTTTCATTTCCTAATTATTTTTATTATCATGGTCCAGTATTTGACATGTCTACATTTTATGACTTGTTTAAAGATAATATTTTGTGTGTGTCTTTGTTATATAACCTAAATGAAGTGAATGGGTGGGGCAAATTTGCATTGTTAAAAAAAAATTGCATCACAGAGAGGTATTTAGAATATATTTAGGTAAAGAGAGAATTGTGTATATAAAAAGTCAAAATTTTGAGTTCTTTAGGAGTTATAAATGGCCTGTGAGAGAGCCCCTTGAAGACTGTGAATGGCAGCCAGAAAAAACTCTTAGTTAAGTCAAATAGGTACTGTAGAATAATGAGGTGTGACCTTTGAACCTTAGGGCTTCCAAGGCTTATTGCCAGGATCAGAGAGAGTGAGCTTGTCTTCTGGCTCATTGCAGCAGAAGCCAGTGGTTATGTGTTGGCAAAACATTAACTGGACTGCCTTGATGTTGAAAGCACTGTCTTCTGTGGAGAGCAGCCACAGCCAGAAGTTTGCCATCTTATCCAAACATGTATTAAGTGCTTGTGTGTAAGAGACTATAGTGCCAGGGATTTAGAGATAAATCAAAGCAGTTCTATTCCTTGAAGGTATTTATATCTCCAATACGTGGATAATTTTTCAGTGTGTTCAGTCAAGAAACTACATGGTCTTTGCCAAATAAAATAAAAATTTCAAAAGGGATGGGGCACCAAGACTCAGCCGAAATCAGGAAAGGACTTGTGTGGAGAGAGGTGCCATAAGTGTATTTTGAAGGACACTTGGAATTCGAAGAGGCAGAGGTAAGGAGGGCTGTTTGCTAGCTATGGAGACCCTGTCCAGAGGCACAGGAGAGCAACCCATATGGATGGGGACCAACTAGGGGGCTAGTTTGATGAGAACAGAGTATTTGAAGGACTTTAATAGGAACTAAGACTGGAAAGCTTGGAGCAGTCAGATTGTAGGGAGTTTGTGCTAGAGACAATAGGGAACATGTTTATGTAGCAAGCCCAGACTCACCTCTGTCTGTGGCAATGTCTTCTTGGCAGCACTGGAGAGGATGGATTAGAGCAGGGGTAGGGATGGGAGCAGGTAAAGGGAACTGGATCAGAAGACTTGGGAGCCAGTGAACCCAATGAATGGGTGAAATTGGAGGGAAGGGAGGCTGTTTTTGACAGGGTGCAGGTACCTTTTAACTCCATAACTGTTTTCATTTTGGCATATATAGAATTTATGCTTACGACAGGGCTTGGGCAGTTCAGTCCTCATGTAGGCCATGCTCAACCTTTGATTTGCCAGGGAGTGGCCCCCTTTCCTCTAAGCCCTACTACTTATTAACTCAGTGCCCTCGCTTGGTTTTGATGTAACTTCTCTTATAGGAGAGATTAGTTTGAGGGGAGGGTCCCTCTCACTTCCTGCCCACAGCTCTGTTCCAAAAATCACTTTCCTGAACCTTTTTTTGGGCTTATCTCGTACTGCTTCCACCACTGACCAGGTTTTACTGACCTCATTCTCTTCTTGCTTAGATTAATATTGTCTCACTGCCATGCTATTTTTACCTCTGAAGTTTAGCTTAGGGGAAACAAGAATTCTTTTGGGAGTTAAGTGACTTGCCCAAGGCCCAAAGCTAGGTAATAAGTATTTGAGGTTGGACTTGGAATCCTTTTGACTCTTATCTACTATGTCACCTAACTGTCCCAAAACAAGAACATTTCTATGAACTATGATGATTAAACTAGGCAGCTTGTATTAAAAAAAAATCTATTCACTAACCCATCTAAATGTTGGTTATTTGGTTCTAGAAGGGACTCTATAGTTAGATTCCACCATTTTCATTTTCAAAAAAATATCTCACAACAAACCTGAGAGTTGATGCTGAAGTGATCTCCATTTTACAGTTGACAAAACTTAGATTAGGTAGAGGTTAAATGATTTGTCTGGTCACACAGACTCTAGAACATGTTTAAGGCCGGATTTGAAGTCAGTTGTCCTGATTTCACATCTGGTTCAGTATCCACTGTGCCATATAGTTGCCTGCACATATGTATATAAATGTGTTTTTACATATTAGTAAATATTAGATTTTAAAGTTTTCTTTGATCATTAAACTGTAAATTGTAGCATATGATTAATTTCCTTGTGTATAGTAAATAGTCCCTTTCATCTTAAAATTGAGTAGAGCCTTGGTGACTGTATTTAGGTAGTAAACTTTGAAATCCTTTTTTCTGATATCTTTTCTACTTCTAAATCTATGATCTATTTCTTTACTCATTGTATTTTCCATTTTAAAATTTAAATTGAATATTTAATAATTTTTTTGAATATTTTTCTTTGAAAATCTGTTTCTTAGATGGACTAAAATACTTTTTCATTTTCTTGTAATATCGTATTTGTATTTTAGATGTATCTGACTCTTTGAATGTATCTGGAAGTGATTGTGGTATATGATGAGTCTTGAATAATTTTGCCCTTTCTATAAGAGTATTCATTCTTTCAGAGCTTCTTTATTAAAAAAATACAGAACATATAAACACAAAATTATGAATGCACAAAAGTCTCTACAAAAGATAGTAAGTCTGGGAGACATTTCAGTTTCAGACTTACTGAAGGGTTGAGATTCTGTGTGTTTGTGTGTGTGTGTGTGTGTGTGTGTGTGTGTATGTGTGTACCCTAATCTTTCTCCTAGACTTCAGTTTGAAATCTTCTACTGCCTACTGGACATCTTGCATTCTATATCCTATAAACACCTATCTGAAACTAACCCCAAACTTTCCAAAGTTCCCTATTTCTGTTGAAGGCACCACCATTGTCCCTGACCCTGAGGCTCCCAGCCTAGAACTCATTCTCATCTCCTCTCTTTCATACCTCATGCCTCTACATCTCCTTTCTCTTCAGACGATGTCTGCCCTCTGGCACAAGCTCTCAGAACCCTATTCCTGGACTATTGCAAGAACTGCTGGTAGATGGGCTTGCCTCAAGTCTCTCATTCAACTTCCATTCAGTCACTAAAGTGATTTTCCTAAAACATGGATCTGATCACCTCCAGGAGCAAATAACATCCTCTGATGTTCAAAACCCTTTTAACCTAGGTCTCCTCTACATGACTAGTTTTATACCTTACTCTTTGATACCTATCTTTAGATCCAGTGATATTCCTGGCTATTACATGAATAAGACACTCCATGTTTTGTCTCTGGGCATTTTCTTCTGGAAATCTCCCAAGTCTCTGGAACCCTCTACTCAGATTACTTGATGTTCTTGGTTTTCTTTTTTAAGTCCTAATTAAAATCTTATCTTATATAGAAATCCTTTTCCAACCCCCTCTTAATGCCTTCCTTTTCTTTGCTATTTTTGTTTGTTTGCATGAGGCAGTGGGGTTATAAGGGACTTGCCCAAGGTTACCCAGCTAGTAACTAAGCCCTATTTGAGCTCAGGTCCTTCTGGGTTACCTAGCTGTCTTTTCTTCCTTTTCTTCATCTTGCATATAGCTTGTTTTGTATGTATTTATTTGAATGTGGTTTCCTGCATTAGAGGGTAAAGCTCCATGAGGGCAGGAACTGACTTTTTCTTTATACTCTCCGCACTTATTAAATGTCAGATCTTAGCCAGCTCGGTGGGTCCTGTTTCTGCCACCAGCTGCCAGTAGGTGGTGCAATGGTCTTATCTATGTGGAAGGAAACAGTCCCAGCCTCAGAATTGAGTTGACTGAGACCTTGATGGTCCTCCAATCCAAGCCATTGTCCTCCTGTCTTTGCTTGGAGACCTCTGGGAACAGGGCTTGCCCTTTGAGGTGATCTGTTGCTGCTCTGCAGAGCTTTTATGGTTGGGAAGTTGCCTTGTTCCTTTTTATACCCTTTAGGGCTTAGGAGAACAAGTCTAATAATGTCTTTTCTAAGTGACAGTCCTTCAAATACTTGGAGACCACCATCTTTTCAAGGCTTAAAATCCTCAATTCCTTCAAATAATCCTCTATGGCAGGAACTCAAGACCCTTTATCCTAGCGGTCATCTCTTCTGGATACTCTATGGCTTATCAATGTCTTTCATAAATTGGGGTGGGTGCATAGAACTTAATGTAATACTCCAGATGTAGTCTAAACATTGCAAAAGACAGAGGGGTAGGACCATCTCTAGTCCTCAGATGTTAGGGCTTGGGAGGTCCAAGGCTGCATTTCATATTTTCCATGCTATACTCTTTCCTCTTTCCTTTCATACTTTTCAGATAAATTGCTTTCTGACTGTGCTTGCTTCATCTTGTATTTTAGCATATTTTTTGGATCCCTAATATATTTCAACTTATTTGATGAGGTTCAGCATCCTAGCCTACCTAGACAGATGTGTGTGTGTGTATATATATATATATATATATATATTTTTTTTTTTTACACTCTTGTGTCTCTCACTTTGTTTTTTTTAAGTTTTTAGGGTTTTTTTTTTTTTGCAAGGCAAACGGGGTTAAGTGTCTTGCCCAAGGTCATGTGGCTAGGTAATTATTAAGTGTCTGAGACCGGATTTGAACCCAGGTACTCCTGACTCCAGGGCCGGTGCTTTATCCACTGCGCCACCTAGCCACCCCCTTCTCACTTAGTTTGATAGCTATCCTTCAGTTTTGAATTCTCTGCTAATTTGATAAGTATGTCTTCTCTGCTTTTGATAAGTTATCTTCTATGTCTTGTCCAAGTTATTCATCATGATATTATGCAGTCAAGGCCAAGCCCAGATCCCTAAGGCATTCTCCTAAAGTTCTCCTTCCAAGCTAAGAAAGGATGATGAATGAGCTCCCCTTGGGATCTTGTCATTTATCTGTCCCAAATATTTTCCATAAGACTAGTCTTTAGAGATTTGGAGCAAATTTTTGCTCAAATTTAGGTACAAGATACTGACAGAATCCCCTGATCAATCAATCAATCAATCACAAACTGGTTCTTGGGGACCAAGCAATGGTTCCTTTGCTTACTAACTGTCATATGAATAAGCCTAACCAATTATAAAAATGTTCTCAATATCTTCTTGTAGATTCTTTTCTTTTCTCTTTTTGAAACTTGGGATGTTTGTCTTTTCTTTCCTCCCACTCCTTGCTCACTTCTGCCATCATCCTGAATCATCAGTGGATCTGGGGTCTTAACTTCACCTTAATGATCTTGGCTGTAACCTTCCTAGGAGTCATTTTTGTTCAGTTCTTTCCAGGTCAAAGATCATTCTCAACAGATAAAGGCAGGGAGAGAGGTGATGGCACATTCCTAGATTTTATAGGATTTTACCATGCTTTTATGTTCTTCCTTTGCTTTCCTCATCTGCTCAGGGTTTTTAAAAATGACAACCAGCATTTACAGCTTGCGTTCTAAGAATCCATAGCAGTCTCATTAGGAAGCTCTCATTTTTTTCTTCTTCAGCAACAAGATGAGGCAGTAGTTAGAGGACTGGGCCTGGAGTCAGGAAGACCTGAATTCAAATCCAACCTTAGACATTTCCTAGCTAACCTGTTTCTAAATACTTTGAAATTTGCTTTTCCAGGGTCAAAGTTTGGTGATAGAATAATAGTTTTTAGATTTCTTAATTCTTTTTCACACATTTCTCCCTAAGTCCTCATTGTTTACATGTCTTTGGTGAGAATCAGACCCAGATAGAATTTCCTCTTGGCTCCTAGGCTTTTCCAAGGAGAATGTATAATTTTTAAAAATTAAACCAAGACAAGAAACCATTAGCTTCTCTTCCTTTGGCAGAGGGTTCCTGCAGGATGTATGGGTAATGGATGGCCACAGACACTACTAGACTAAGCTTGCTGGGATATGTTTTCTGGAATCTTCCTGTTTTTCTTTTTCTGTCCACATAGTTTGCATGTGATTTATTGCTGAAAATATCCCACTACTGAGTCTGCTCTATTGATCTTCATTTGAATGTTCTCCCTATTTCCCTCATTGGTCTGTCTTCTTTAAGAAATCATGGTGCTCTGCTCCCTTTACTCCTGTCCTTTTGAGTGTCCTTGAAAGACAAGATTCCTGAGACTAGAGCATATGGTCTCATTCCACCAATCTCAATTATAGTGGGAAAGTAAAATTTTCCTCCCTATATTAGGATCACTAGTGCATCTAGCCTATTAACCTAGAGTTATTGATTAGGTCTGTAATGCTGTAGGCTTTTTCCCATTATCTTTCTTTATAATGTAACTTTTTAATTTTTTTCAATTAAGAAGCATTTATTTTTTTCTCTCTTCAATCATCACCACTCTTTGCTAAAAAAAGAAAAAGAAAATCCCTGTAACCATATGCTTAGTCAAGTACAACAAATCCTCACATTATTAGTTGGCTGACTCTTTTCTTGAATTTTGTATTATACTTTGGAGTGTCTCTTCTGGTCTTTTATAAATGTATTCCCAGACATGGGGGGCAGCCAATGGGTGCCATAGAGCATAGAGTACCTGGCCTGGAGTTAGGAAGATTCATTTTCTGGAGTTAAATCTGGCCTTAGATTCAGCTAGGTGACATTGTTTGTCTCAGTTTCTTCTGTCAAATGAGATGGAGAAAGAAATGGTAATCGACTCAGGGTCTTTGCTGAGAAAATCTCAAATGGGACATAAAGAGTAATACATGACTGAAAACAACAACAAAAGAGTAAACAAAAATTCCCAGGTACAAAGGAAGTGCTTAAGTGATCATGGATTGATCCCTTCATTGAACTGAAGCTACCTTGCTTGTCTCCATATAGCTATCTAGACAGTGTTCTCCTTACCCCTTACTCCTCTCTTGATTAGATTGTAAGAACTCAGGCAAATAGATTATTATGAGGCTTTGCTGGGTAAATTTTAGCCCTGCCAGTCTTCTCTTTCCTTTATCCACAAATCCACATCTCATTCTGGCATTTCCATCATTTTGTTTTTAATTAAATTTTCATTTTTTATTGTGAACTTAAAATAACAAACATTTCAATATAAAAGGAACAGAAAAAGGTTGGTAGTTGAAGCTGTGAGCTTCTGTTAGGTACATTTTGGCTTTTTAAATTAAATTACCAACATTCCCTGGATTGTGAAGAAAAGCACTAAAGCCTTTGACTTGGGCGCATCCCAACAAAATGTGACAAGTCCACAAAGAGAAATGTCAAATGTCCAATGATCTTACATGTCTCTGGGGAACCTCTATGTAGGTCAAGAAGGAACTGTTAGAACCAAGCTTGGACATCTGATTGGTTTAAATTTGGAAAAGAGTATGACAAGGCTATAGAGTGATTGTTTTATTTAACTCATATGCAGAATATGTTATGGGAATAATAGGCTGGACATATCCAAAGTCATAATTAAGATTACTGGGAGAAATATCAATAGTCTCAGTTGGCAGAAAATGAAGAATTAAGAAAAGCCTCTTGATAAGGGTAAAAGAGGTGACTATGGTTATGAAATTGAAAGATGCTTGCTTCTCAGAAGGAAAGCTATGGCAAATCTGGACAGCACACTAAAAATCGCATAGACATTATCTTTCTGACAAAAGTCTGTGTAGTCAAAGCTATGGTTTTTCCAGTAGCAATAGACTGTTAAAGAAAGCTGAGCACCACAGAATTGATGCTTTCAAATTATGGTGCTAGAGAAAATTTTTGAGGGTCCCTTGGCCAGCAAGGAGATGAAATCAGTTAATTCAGGTTATTCATTGAAAGGTCAAATACTGAAACTGAAATACTTTGGCTACATAAAGAGATGAGACTTGTTGGAAAAGATTCCGATTGGGAAATATTGAAGGCAGAAGAAGGAGATGGCAGAGGATGAGATGGATAGATAGTATCATGGGAACAATGAACATGAACTTGGGACAGATTTTGAGAGACAGTGGAGGATAGCAGGACCTGGTATGCTGTGGTCCATGGGACCATGAAGAATCAGACTTGACTGAATAGATTAACAGCAACAAAATATTAATATCTGGTAGTAACAAGCAAGATACTTTCATTGATTTAGTTTGAAATGATGAGAGAGCAAAAAGGAAAAGTGAAATGCCACTCTCAATGTTTCTTTATGCTAGAGTGCCCTTTAAAATACAATAAACAAGAACAAGAATGACAACAATGGCAACTCTTTCCTTCCTTTTTTCCTGCTCCAGTGTGACATCCAGCCTTGCTGCTGCCATAGCAATTGGTGCCTCCATTTTCTTTCCTCCCATGCTCTTCTCTTTTTTTTTTTCCTTTTTCTTTTATTTTTAGGCCAGATTTTGAACTCAAGTCCTCCTGACTCCAAGGCCAGTGCTCTATCCACTGTGCCACCTAGCTGCCCCTCACACTTCCATTTAACCCCTTACAAACCCATTTCCAATCTTATCATTCCCCTGAAACTGCTCCTTCCAAGTTGCCAAATCCAGTGGCCTTTTCTCAATCCTCAGTCTTCTTGATGTCTGCATCCTTTGACATTGTAGAGCATTCTCTTCCTTGAGAATCTTCTCTCTCCAGTTTTTCAGGATATGATTCTCTCCTAGATCATTTATTTTTCTGACTGCTTCTGCTCTGTCTCCTTTGCTATGACCTTATCACCTCACAAATATTATCATCTCTATACTTTCCCTTTTTTTGCTTCAGATTCTCTGCTGACCTCCAGTCTTTCATCTCCAACTGCCTTTCAGGCATCTCTGATTGAATATTCAGTGGACATCTTAAACTCAACATGTCCAAAACAGAAATCATTATCCCCTCCCCCCCAAATTCTTCCTGCAGAGGGCAATGCCATTCTCCCAGTTCCTCAAATTCTCAACTGACAGGTCATTTTGCACTCTTCACTCTCTGTCTGTGTTAATTCTAGAACTAATTTGCTGTGCTGACCACAGGTGATGGGGAATCAGGGTTCAATCAAGTGATAGGTTAGCTTTACTGTTGTAAGTTTGTCACCATCAAGAGACAGATTAATCCAATGTTGTTGCCAAATGGCCGGTGATATGGGAAAGACCTGATTCTAAAATGGGTGGGCAATCTCTGGAATACAGGCCATATTGGTTTGATGTTTCCAAGGCAACTCCTAGAGTGACTCAAATTTCAATAAATCTAGGAGCTTTTTAGGGATAAATTAATTAAATGTTTGACAAATATAGTCATAGTCCATGAATGATGTTCATAAATATTCAAATAACCCTTGGAAGATTAAATGTTCCACACCCCTGCAAAGGTCAAAGTCTCTGTTAATCACTAACCATCCTGATCTTATCACATCAAGCCTCTGGGCTCCCATGGGAGAGTGAGAATGATGTCTTTTCACAATGCCCCCTCACTTTGATCAATCTTATGTGCAAGTTGTGATGTTACTCTCTTGATATCATGGTGGTTTTCTTCTACCACCGTCCTAGACCACCTACTTCCTCTACTCCCCCCCCCCCCCACAGTTTGTGCCCAGTCCTATCTCTTTTCCTCTTTGTAATACCTCTCCTGACAGAGCCACCCCTCTTGCAGATCCTCATCACCTCACCAGGTCATTACCTGGATTCTTCTTATTACTGGATAGCTGCTGGGAGTGGGGCTTGCAAGGTCATCAGTTCAGCCTGCTTCAAGTCTGTCCATTACTTCATTCCATCCTCTAGCAATTTTCCTTTTAAAGTCCAGGGTCATGTCACCTTCATTTCACTAAATTCCAATGATTCATTATTGCCTCCAGGAGCAAATAAAAAATGCTCTATTTGGCATTCAAAGCCCTTCATAACCTAGCCCCCTCTCACCATTCCAGTCTTCTTACACCTCTCTGCACTTACTCTTCAGTCCACTGACACTGGTTTCATGACTGTTGTATCTCTTGACACTGTCCCCATGCCTGGAATGCTTCCCCTCCTCCTCTCTTGTTTCCTTTAAGTTCCAGTGAAAATTCCATTACAAGAAGTTTTTTCTAACGCCTTTTAATTCTGATGCCTTCCTATTAGTTGATTGGTTCCTATTTATACTATTTCCAGCTTGCTTGGTCCATATTTGCAGGCTATATTCCTCCTTGAGGTCATGGACTGGCTTTTGCTTCTTTTTGTATTCCCAGGCTTAATACAGTGCACTGAATAAATGTTTGATCATTGATTGATTGCTAAGGAAGCCTACTTCTAAATCCTTTAAATCCTTTATGACCTATGACCTTTGATTTTTTTTTCCCCCCAACAAGTCAAGGCTCAGCTTTTCTTTTTATGATTTGGCTTTTCCTGGCACAGTATTATTATCACCTATGTAGTAGCTGTAAATATTTTGATATCTATAGACCCTTCATTTTCTCTTTGACCTTTTTGGGAGATGCATAGATGCATAGAAGCTCCATCCCCAATTTCAATCAGTATTTATTAAATGTTTACTGGATGCTTAGCACTATGCTCTGTACTCTGAAAGGATAGCTAGATGACTCAGTGGATGGAGTGCCAGGCCTGGAGTCAGGAAGACATCTTCGGAGTTCAAATCTGGCCTCAGATATTTATTAACCTTATGGGCATGTCACTTTGCCTTGTTTGCCTCAGTTTCCTCTTCTGTAAAATGAACTAGAGAAGGGAATGGCAAACCATTCCAGTATTTTTGCCAAGAAAATCCAAAATGGAGTCACAAAGAGTTGTATGTTATTAAATGATTGAACAATAATGTTATGTGACAGTTTAATATATTAAGATATTCTTTAAACTTTTTTAAAAAAGTTTTGCATTGCACTTACTCTCCCCTGCCCATTGAGAAGGCAAATAATATGTCAGTTATACATATGAAATCAATTTAAAATATTCTTAATAAAAGTTGAGAATTGATTTTTTGGGGGGGTATCTTTTTTTGTTGGGGGGCAGTACTTTTTTATATTGGGTTAAATGACTATAGAAGAGACTAGGAAAATGAAGACCACAAATAAAAGATGATTATCTGCATTCCCAAAGACCCTGGGACCTTCCCATTGGTTTCACAGCTGCACCTTTCCACAGGTGGTGTACCTCTCACTGTATTATTTCCCATATGTGCCCCCAGCACTTAGCAAAGTGCTTTGTACATAGTAAACACTTAATAAAAGCTTTTTCATTCAGAAGAAAAGAAAAATGATTGCCACACTATCACCCATTCTTAATCTTAGATTGTCCAGTATATCATGAACATGATAGCATCTAGTGCTTTATGTAGAGTGTCTCATTTAATCTTTACAACCACCCTGGGTGGTAGGTGCTGTTAGCATATCCCTCTTTTACAAATAGGGAAACTGAGGTGAGAGACACTGTGTGTGTGTGTGTGTGTGTGTGAGGTTAGATAAAGCCCATCATTTTGCCTGTTAGGCCAGAGATCAAGACTCTGAAAAGCATTCTTTCTAAAACAAAAGAACCTTCATTTCTAAAATTCAAAAACCTACTGAGAATACACTTTGAAAAGCATTTCAGTTTCTTTAAATAATATTTAACATTGTACCAGTTGAGAAAGGGAGGAGAATATACTTTTTTTTTTTTGCTGAAGCAAGGAATGATAAGAATGTGTGGAATGTTTTTGTTTTTTAGATTTTTGCAAGGCAATGGGGTTAAGTGGCTTGCCCAAGCCATCCTGGGTACTCCTGACTCCAGGGCCAATGCTCTATCCACTGCACCACCTAGCCATCCGAGAATATGCTCTTAATAGCAGTCTGGCAGATAAACACATTAGTCACATGAAAAGATTTTTATTGAATTGACATTTAAATGGATAAAGATGTGTGCTGATAGACAGAATTTCTTTAGAAATTGTTTCCACATTGGACAAGCAGTGCTGTCTGCCTGAATGTGGAAATATTTTCAATATATAGTGTTGCATATTATAATGGCCTTCACTTAAATAAGCTTCTCCATTTAATAATATGAATTGCTTTGTGCTTTGGCCAGTCAGACCCAAACTGTCACCACACAAGTCAAAGCTATCTTAATTCTAAAGTGGTGAGACCTTGTAGTTCTTGTACGTCCACCTCCCTTTTCACTTGAGCCTTAACCTAGACCTGTGAGGGAGAGAGATCTTCATAAGAGTTTTCCTGCCTCCAAAGCCCTTAGAGAGATTGTGACAAGCTTAGGGCCCGGACTAGAAAGTGACTGAGGTGGTCCTGGAATGTAAGCCTCCTGATTCCTAGTCTAGTATTCTTCCCACTAGGGTATTATGCTTTCATGACAGATAGGAAAAGCCTGGCATATCACAAATGTTTTAGTGAATAGATAAAAGGGATGTGACATCATGCTGTCTGAAAACAATCCTCACAGGTGACTTGTAGGTTGTCTTGTCCTAGGATCATGATCTGTCACAAAGAAATGACAACTACTTTCCCCATGAGGTTTAGTGAATAAGAAGACTGGCACATACATACACAAGCATGCATACATTTGTTTTCACAATTCCATTTGTGTGTGTGTGTGTGTGTGTGTGTGTGTGTGTGTGTGTGTGTGTGTGTTGTATTTTCTACCTTTTCTTGTTTAGGATTAGGGTAGTCATTTTACTTGTATATCTTTGATCCAGAGCCTTATGGCTTGATCTCACTAATGGTTGGGGAAAATAGACCTAGTTTGTAAGAGAGAAGTCTCATTGCCTTTTACTCAATCACTTTATCTTGCTCTTCCCCTCTTTATCTTGTTTGATTCATGTTTGGGTATAGTTGCCTCAGTTAGGCCATAAGGTCCTTGAAGGCAAGGCCTGTTTTTCATCTTTGCATCCATAGCACCCAGCATAGCACCTTATATAGAGAAGGCCCTTAAGATAAAAAAAATGTCCTCTAGAGGATTGTGGAAAGATAGAAACACATACTGCTGGTGGAATTGTGAATTGGACCAATCATTCTGTAAAGCAAATGACTAAAATGCCCACATCCTTTGACTCGGAGATCTCACTGCTACTTGTATTCTCGGGGGGGGGGGGGGGCAATAATGGGGAAAAAAGGCATCCCACATACAAAAAATATTTATAGCAGCTCTTTTTGTAGGAACCAAAAGTGGTGCAAGTAGAGTGCTGGGCCTGACAGACACTGTGAGACCCTGGTTAATCACTTCATTTGGCTTGCCTCAGTTTTCTCAATTGTCAAATGAGCTGGGGAACAGAATGGCAAACCACTTCGGTCTCTTGCCAAGAAAACCCCAAATGGGGGACATGAAGAGTCAGATATAACTAAAACAACTGACAAACAGTAACAGGTGTTGACAGTGATAGAGAAGTGATAGGAAGTATAGCTTAGGAACTGATGCAGAGTGAAAAACAGAAGAACCACATTATGTGAAATGGGATAGTAATAATAACAGTAATTGTTCAAATCTGGCCTCAGATACTTACTAATTGCCTAGCTGTGTGGCCTTGGGCAAGCCACTTAACCCCACTGCTTTGCAAAAAAACTAAAAAAAAAATAACAGTAATCTCGCTTGGCTGAAGAGATATAAAAAGACAACTTCTCTCTGTTTTGTAGGGGTGTGCCAAACAATTAAGGTTAGACCTGATGGATATTGATTTTGCTGAACTGGTTCTTTGCAATTTTTTTAAAATAAGTGATAACTCCTTGGGAGGAGGCAGGAAAAAAAGGTTGTTGTGAGAAATACAGGAAATGTAATAATGAAACCTTGATACTTAAAAAAATAAAAAGCATCCTTCCCAGACCATAATGACTAGTATAGTTTTTTGGGATGCTATAGAGGGCTCAAAAGGTCAACTCAGTCAGATTTTAGAGTGACTGTTGTTAGTAAGCCCCACCTGAGAACTCTTTATTGCAGGTCTATCTACTCTCTAGGTTGGAGTTGTCCAAAATGTTGCCTGCAGTGCAAATTATTATTTTGATTTTTAAAATTCCATCACTAATAAATAATCTTAATTTTCTTTGGTGTATTAAGGCATATCTCATGTAATTTTCAATCGATCTGTGGGATGCATTCCATCTGCATGATGCAGACTAGTCAGTATGCACCTTCCTTATCCTATTGTGTTGTCATTTTGTTGTTTTTTTGTTTGCTTTTGTGCTTCACACCTTCACCTGTCGTATTGATGACATGTGTTCCCCCATCCCCACC
This sequence comes from Macrotis lagotis, assembly GCF_037893015.1. NCBI lineage: Eukaryota > Metazoa > Chordata > Mammalia > Peramelemorphia > Peramelidae > Macrotis > Macrotis lagotis. The sequence continues at coordinate 888,358,668 of NC_133658.1, forward strand.
TTTTCTTTTAAATTTTGCTGGACTTTATTCAAAATTAGACCTTGTTCTCAATCATTTAAGAATACCAAGGGGCAGCTAGGTAGTGTAGTGGATGGAGCACCAGTCCTGGAGTCAGGAGTACCTAAATTCAAATCCAGTCTCAAACACTTAATAATTATGTAGCTGTGTGGCCTTGGGCAAGCCACTTAAACCCATTGCCTTGCAAAAAAAAAAAACCATAAAAAATAAAAACAACAAAAGAATACCAAAGGTTTAGTGACCAGATATAAACACCCATATGTTTTGAAATATCACATTGCATGTAATGATGTAAATTTGGCACAGTAAGATCACCTGTGGAAAGCAAACACACATTGAAGGGAAGGCTTTCCCCTTGCAGCATGTAACAAATATGTCAAAGTGGTACAGCAGCAGCTAGGAGGCAGTGATCTTAGTTATTGAGCTCTTCATGTTTGGAGAAGTTCTGCACACCACCACACACCTTTGCACAGTTAATTTTATTCTTGCCTGTGGGAGTTGACAGTGCTCATAGATTGTCTTTGGAAATAATCAGAAAACACATACCTGAATATTGTCACTTTTTTTTAACGTCACAATTCAATAACCATTTAACAGTTATAGCTACTAAATACAGGGAACAAAATGGCATAAATGTTTACACTTTTTCCTTGTAAACAAGGTCTCTGAACAATAGTAATGAGTTTACTGAATGCATATCACTACATCAATGAAGAAAAACCTTTAAAATATACTAATATGTTTATAAATAAACTCTGATTTTTTTTCAGTACACGTTTACAGACCTGATCAATAAAAAGCAACAATACATATACCCTCCTTTGAAAAGAAAATATCAAGAGATGGACCACTATGGGAAAATTCACCTAAGGAAAGAGAATGAGAAGCATTAATAGAGAGTTAAAAGTATAGGCATACTTCAAACTCATTTCTGTTCATATACCCCAACACTAGGCTAGGATTGTCAGTACTGGGGACCATTTTTATTTAAATTCCAATAGATTGCAATCAGTCTTGTAGTACACATAGGGATAATGTTCTTGTTGACTGAGATTTAAGCCTGGAATATCCACGGGAGCATCAATAATAGCTGTTTTGTATAAATCGTACAATACTCAGTTTCTTCATGGTCTTATTAGGTTGAAGAAGCATTGCCTGGAAGTTCACTGGCAATCCATATCTTAAAATAGACTCAAGAAAAACTCTTAATGCTTTCACATGAATCCCTGCTATAAAAACTTCACTGAAATTCACTTTCAACCATCGAACTAGTGGTCCAAATTGCTTTTTCTTGTCAGTAGAGAGCCTAGTCATCTTCTCTTTGCTTTCATTTCTTCATTATACTGAAAATCATGGACAATGAACTTATTCTCTCTGGCTTTGTGTCTGAAGTCATCCACTGCCTTTCTAGACAAGGCAGCATTGCAACAGCTAACTATCTTGGTCCTCTGAAAAAACTTTGCTAGACTTTGGGACTATCATCTCAGCCATTGTTTCATATTCTTTAACCTAGTCATTGTGGTTTGGAACTACTACCAATAATGTGATGAGGTACTCTGAATCAAGAACAAAGTCATCTTTCTTTATGATTTCTGCTAGACTTTTCGTTAATAAGCTTCCTGTGTTCTTTCCAAATTCTGAAGACTGCCTTTCAAATTATTATATGCAGCCACTTGGGCTTTCAAGTTCATGGCCAATTTGATTAACTTCCCTGGCAATTATTTCAGAAATATTTTTCAGGGACTATTTGGATACTTGGCCATATCCCATTGAAACCTTATTATATATGTAACCAAGTCTACTCCATTGGCCAACAGGTTTTTCTTTTTTTTTTTAATTTTTTTTCCAACAGGTTTTTCTTGAACTTTATCTCCACTATCTTGTTGTATATCAGACATAATATATTGAGCCACTTTCTTAACAACTCCCTCCACAAATGCATCCAGTTTGACCAATTCATCTGATAATCCAACTAAAACATCCAGTGTGCCAACCTGCCATCCAATGTTTTAAGTCAGGAATGTTGAACTTTGAATTAACAGAGAGATTATTACTTTTGGTTGTTGCTGCGTGTAGTTTCCCATGTTTGCTGGCATGTTTTCTCCCCAGGAGCTGATATAAGCCAGAACTCACTCATGCTTTAAGGAATTTTTCCAGAAATAAAATTTGATACTTGAATTTAGGGTCATTTCCAGTTGTCCTGATTCATTTCTGGCCACTGGACCTAGATGACTTACAGAAAGTGGGATTTGAACTGAATCTTGAAGAAAACCAGGGAAGTCAAAAGTGGAGTGAGAAGAAAGAGGAATTCAGGTACAGGGGAAGAACAGAAGTGCTGGCAAGAAAAAAAGAGATGATGGAGGTGGAAAACCCAGGAGGAGCTAGCATTTCAGCTGTCCATCTCCCAGCTCTAGGGTTCCCTGAGTCCTAGGACCAACCTACCCATCCCCACTTTCAATCCACTTTCAGCAGACATGGCACTATGTGAAGGCCCCAGGGTCAAGGTTCTTAGATATAAAAGGTTGAATTGATTGAATTTTTTATTCTGGGTGCAGCCCTCAAATAATTATTTTAGTTTAATACAGCCCTAAGATAATCTAAAGTTGGACAGCCCTGATCTAGGTGACTCCCCTTTGCTTCACTTTGCTATCTTTGAAGGTTTGGGGTGGGGAGGCTGGATGAAGAGACCTGCCATACTCTTCATGTATAGGATCTGCTGGGATCTGATAACAACTCTAGATAAGGCAATATACTTCACTGTCTGATGCTTGTCTGGTAATATCACTTCTGGGTTAAAATGGAAGATTTTTTTGATGCTGTATGATGTATGTGTTTTGTTTTGCTTTTTACATATAAATGCCATTCAGACTAGTGTGATAATGCCTGTTTTCATGTATAAATAGTTTTGTATATACCCCAGGCCCAACTTTTGACTGACCAAGTATCTTTGGGAACCCCTAGGAGACCTGTGTGGCTGCCTTGGCCAGAGTAGAACGTACGGATTTCCTGTCTCCCATGTGCATTGGAGAAGTGGCTCATGTGAGTGCAGAGATTACCTATACTTCAAAGCACTCAGTGGAAGTCCAGGTCACCGTGATGTCAGAAAACATCCTCACAGGTAAGTTGCTCATGTCTTGGTCTGGGAGAGAGCCATTGCAGCCACTTTGTCTGTGGGATGGGTGAGAAGGGGTTGCTTAGGATCATCATGGGAAGAGGGGAGTGCTTTTCCCTCATTATTGTCAGTTTTTGATCTCTGGTGCTATTTCTCTACATTGTAGGGCTGTTAGGTTGGTGCGAAGAATTGTGAAAACTTCTGTCGTTTGCTCCCTTGGAGGTGACCTATTCTAGGCCCTTTTGGTTACTATTCTGGGGACCACTAAATCAGACCTGAATTTAAGTTCACTGGAATGAACCTTTGACACTGGCTTATCTGAATACTCTCTTCCTTGGCAGTGGTAACCATGGTAACGCAGTTTCACCTTCCCACATGGCAACTGCAGAAGGATGTGGTGATGGTTCTTACACATAACAGACATTTCTTTTTATAGCTGGCTTTTCAGTGATAAAAGCCTATCTCCTCCCTTGTCCACAATATCTCCCTTCAGGTATTCTTCTTACCCCTCATTCCCAGACAGAGTAATAAAAAAGGTTTCTCACATGATTTTACCTTAAAAAGCACTTATTAATTAACTCATGATCACCATATTTATTAAATTCCTTCACCGAATATATCTGGGCTAGTCACTCTGAATAAGTTTCAGTTTCCCCCTCCCAAATAAGTGTCAGCAAGAATATCTATAAAGCCAAATGTTGGCTCAGTTCTCCAGTCATTTTTTGATATCTGGGTGGCCTGAAGCATTTTGTTGCTTTCATTGTAGCTGATGATCAGGAGTCTAGTTAATGGAGCTAGATTCCAATGAATAATTTAGATTAGCTAAGGCTGTGGGAGGTCTGTAGGACTGAGAAGGCAGATAAACTGATTCAGTGTGTATGTGTGATCAAGAGAATGAGAATATTTGAACAGAGGAAGAAGTTTAGCAGTTGTGGCCAGAGTGACTCTTTCTGGCCTCTACTTTGGTGAAATTAATTGGCAAGAGGTCCAGGGAATGACTGACCATGTGGGGTCTCCCTGTCTTCTCTAGTGGACCATGACTGTCTCTTATCTAGCCATTAGACCTTCCTGTATCTCTAGAGCTGAAATTACATGATTTAATTCTTCCTAGTTGAAATAGCTTCTATTTAGGTAATTGAGGGAAGTTTGGGGGATGATAGTGAAGATACTTTGTCCCTTTCTTTAAATGCAAAGTTATTTTTAGAGTGGATATTAAGAATATGAAGAAAATTACTTTAGAGAGACCTTAATTTTCTGAGGGAAATAAACAAGACAGAAGAGGTAGGACGTATTTGAATCTAATTATAAAAATTTAAGAAATGACTATCTATATTAATAGATTAGTATCATAACAGCTTGTATTTTAAATAAGAAAAACGATTCCCTTTTCTTTAGCCCTTTAGAACATCTCATTTGAGCCGTAAGGTAGGTGCTCTCATTATCTCCATTTGATAGATGAGCAGAGTGAGCCTCAGAAGGCTGAAGTGACTCTCCCTCTTAACATTCTGCTCCTAAGGGCTGGAGCTGAGAGAGCAATCTCCATCCATTCTCTACCCAGGTTCAGAACTCCTGCTGCTCTCTACCTTGTGGTCTCCAGTCTATTAGCATTGTCACAGCAACTCTAACCCATTCAAGTTATTGGGATGGAAAGATGCTGAGAGAATGAGAATACATGTTTTAGGAGGCATGGGATATATGATCCTTAAGGGCAGCTCGTTATCTTGGATTGGGAAACTGCCCCGCCAGTTTAGGAGGCATACTTTGCTCTGTCTCTCTTCTCCAGACTCTCAGAGCATTTTAGGAAGTCGTTAAACTTAGTATGGTTGTTGGACAGCAGTCCTCCCCTCAACCTGCTCAAACTTGCTCTGCCAACAAGACAGAATTGGAGGCATTTGTAGTTTGACTTTCCGAGGCCACCTTTGTACAGTCCTTGTGAACACAATCTGGAGCCCTCTTCGATTGCATAATTTGCCACTGAGTATCTGTTTTAATTTTCTGAGGCTACTTCTCAGTCCCTCCAGCAGCCAAGGGAAAGTGTCTCCCTTTTCTCTTCTTTAGCAACCTAAGTTGATATCTTGGGGCAGCTCACCTGTTCCCCAACACTCTCTTTCTTGCATGACTAAATTGAGCTAAACTTGGAATGGAGTGAAGAAAATGATATTCTACCACCTCAGGAACTTTTTTTTTTCAGTTTTTCAGTGTCCAACTCTTTGTTACTTCTTTTGTGGTGGTTTGCCATTTTCTTCTGCAGTTCATTTTATTGATGAGGAAACTGAGGCAAACAAAGTTAAGTGACTTGCCCAAGGTAAAATGGCTAGGAAGTGTTTGAGACCAGATTTGAACTCAGGAAACAGTCTTCCTGGCTCCAGGCCTGGCATCCTATCCACTATGCCATCTAGCTGTCTCCATAAGCAAACCTAGATTTCAAGAACTATTAATCCTATTTAATCTTCACCATTTGATTCCTGGTTTTCATGCTATAAGCTGCTGAATATCCTCTGAAAAAAATCATGAAGTTGAGCTGATTTCTCCTACTACCAAATCTCATTTGAGCCCTTCATGCTGCCCTTATCATTTCCCAGTTTCATTCTCCATAATTTTTTTTCCTTCTGTGCCTAGTGATATATAGTAAATAGAATCCTGGAATTGGAAACAGTAAAAACTTATTTTTTGAAGTGTTTGATGACCTGATCTCCCTGAACCTCAGTTTCCTCATCTATTAGAATAATAATGTCCAAAAATATTCATAGCATCCCTGTTTGTGGTGTCAGAGAATTGGAAATCAAGTAAATGTCCTTCAATTGGGGAATGGCTTAGCAAACTGTGGCATATGTATGTCATGGAACACTTATTGTTCTATTAGAAACCAGGAGGGATGGGAATTCAGGGAAGCCTGGAGGGATTTACATGAACTGATGGTGAGTGAGATGAGCAGAACCAGAAAAACACTGTACACCCTAACAGCAACATGGGGGTGATGATCAACCTTGAAGGACTCACTCATTCCATCAGTGCAACAATCAGGAACAATTTGGGGCTGTCTGCAATGGAGAATACATCTGTATCCAGAGAAAGAACTGTGGAGTTTGAACAAAGTTCAAGGACTATTCCCTTTAATTTAGGAAAAAAACCTGATATCTTATTGTCTGATCTTATTTCTTATACTTTATGTCTCTTCCTTAAGGATATGATTTCTCTCTCATCACACTCAATTTGGATCAATGTACAACATGGAAACAATGTAAAGACTGACGAATTGCTTTCTGTGGGGGGAGGGAAGTAAAATTGGGGGAAAAATTGTAGAACTCAAAATAAATAAAATCTTTAATTAAAAAAAAATAATAATGTCCAAAGGCCTACTTCACAGGGTTGTTGGGATCCAGTGAGATAATGTCTCTTGAGCTCTAATCTGGAAAGGCCTGTACAGAGATAAGCTGTTTCTGTAGGGCTTATGTTTAGGGCTTACATTCTAGCTTCCTGCCAGATAGAAGAGGTAAGGGCATCTATCTAGCTTGAGCCTCATTGGTCCTCCTTCCTTCATTCCTAAAATTTCTCAACCTCATCTACTTTCTTCTTTCCTCAGGTCACAGAAGAAGAGAAGGCTACTCTTTTTACCTGGATCATCCTCCCTCCCCACTTTCCTCCTTTACCCTTTCTCCTTCTTTCCTCCTCATTACAAACTCCAGATTCTCCTTGTTCTCTCTGCCACTCTGGTCATTGTTGACCCACCCCTTTTATTGCTTTAGTGACCTTACCATCTCTTGGTCTCATCATTTTCACTGCTCATTCCTTGTAGCCTTCTTGCCTACTTAAAAGTTACCTGTACCCCTAGGCTTTACTTGACCCCTTTATCTTTCTGTGCTCTCTGCTTTGATGATCTCGCTTATTCTCAAGATTTGTTACCTTTATATACCTGTGTCTTTATTTCATATTTCATCTGAGCTCTTGGTATCTCCAGCTGCCTATAGGACATAGCCAATTAGTTGTCCCATTGCCACTCCAAATGACCTAGATTGAGCTCATTATCTTTCCCCTGTCTGTTCCTATTTCTGAATTCATTATTTCTATCTTTAGCACCATCATTAATTTGGTTTTTTATGTTTGTAACCGTTGACTCTTCCCTATTTCTTAAAGGAAATGTTTTATTGATGTTCTTTTTTTTTGATATCATTGTTGCTCCCCAGAGAAGCCTCCCTTGTAATAGAATACAATTAAGCAAAATAAATCAGTGCATTGACTCTGTCAGACATGTATGCTTCATTCTGCAGCTCTTCCGAGAGGTGGGCAGTGTCACTTCTGTTTCCCTTCTGGGCATTGCCTACATTAGAATTCTGATTTTTCAGTAAGCTTGTCCTGTATATTATTATGGTCATTTATGGGACTTTTGTTTTCCTGGTTCTGCTCATTTCATTCTATATCATTTCCTAAGATTGTCTTTTTAGCTTGCCTTGAATTCTTCACATTCGTTGTTTCTAATGGCATGAAAATAGTCTGTTCCTTTCACAGACAGTAGTTTGTTCTGCCATGTCCTTTGTTACCACATGTGTCACTAGTCCCCCAATTTGGGATATATGTCCTCAGCACCTTACTCTCAGTTGCTCTACTTAACTAATGTATTGCCAAATCTTGTCATTTCTTTCTCTGCACTCTCTCCACAAATGATCCCTTCTTTCTTTTCCTGGGGCTGAGCCTCTGGGTCATCTCCTCATTATTTCTAGCCTTTTACTTAGTCTTTTTTTTTTTCATTTTTCAAGGCAGTGGGGTTAAGTGGCTTGCCCAAGGTCACACAGCTAGGTAATTATTAAGTGTCTGAGGCTGGATTTGAACTCAGGTCCTCCTGACTCCAGGGCCTGTGCTCTATCCACTATGCCACCTAGCCGCCCCTTACTTAGTCTTCTGACCTCCAATCCTATCTCTGTCTGGCTGCCACAGTGGTTTAGGTCTGACCATATCACCTCTCCCCCCTCAATCCTGTTAGCCCACTGTTAGCTTTCCCATTCATGACCAGACAGACCCCCTCACTGACTTTGTCGTTTTCTTGCACATTGCTCCCCTTGGCACTCCACATTCCAGTCACATTTGCCTCTTTGCTGCTTCTCACATATGATGCTGTGCCTCCCACTTCCACAATTTTGTACTGGATTATCTCCTGGGCTCTCTGTCCTCACCTCTGCCTCTTCAAATCCCTACTTTAAGAATCAGCTCAAGTGCTGCCTTCCCCTCCAAGTATCCTGTGTATACTGTTTTTTTTTCCCAATCCAGTGAGGACTTCTTGAGTCCCGGGAGTAAGGCCTTCTTGGTTGATTACTGGGTCAGAGTATTTTTATGCTTATTGCCTTTCCTAATAGAATTTTAAATTGCTTTCCAGACTCATTGAACCAATTCATAGCTCCATCAAGAGGACATTAAAGCACCTCTTCTCCCCAACCTGCCCAACAATTGCAGTTTTCTTTTACTAATATGATGAACGTAAGACAGAAGCTCTCTTTTTTTTTGGAGGCAATGGGGTTAAGTCATTTGCACAACATCTATCAAGAGTCTGAGGCTGATTTGAAGTCGGGTCCTCCTGACTCCAGGGCTGGTGCTCCATCCACTGCATCACTGTGCTGCCCCTGTATCTCTTATTAATGATGACTTCAGGCTTTTTTGTAACGGAGAGTTTGCATTTTTTTTTTTGAAGAGTGAGTTTGTATCTCAGGTACAGGTCTTTTGGGGGCTCAGTCTTCTCATATCGGCTCCTGTAGATTCCACTTGTGTATACTCTGTACTTTGTAGCCTTCTTGGGGCTGAGCAAGCCAAGGACTTTACAGGTTGCCTTGTATCAGCATGTGTTTATTAAGTGTCAGCTTGGTGCCCCGCAGGTGATTTAAGAACTGTTCAAACTCTAAGGTACTACCTCACACCTCTCAAATTGACTAACATGACAGAAAAGGAAAAGGATAAATAAATGTTAGAGGGGATGTGGGAAAATTGGGGCACTGAAACACTGTTGGTGAAGATGTGATTTGACTTTTTTTTTAGGTTTTTGCAAGTCAATGGGGTTAAGTGGCTTGCCCAAGGCCACATGGCTAGGTAATTATTGTCTGAGGCTGGATTTGAACTCAGGTCCTCCTGACTCCAGGGCCGGTGCTCTATTCCACTGTGCCACCTAGCCACCCCAATTTGACTATTTTAGAGATCAATTTGGGACTGTGATTAAGGGTGACTAAGTGGTGCATATTCTTTATACCCCAGCAATACCACTACTAGGTCTATTTCCCAAAGAGATTAAAAAAAGGGAGGGGAAGGACCTGTATGTATGCAAATATTTAAAGCAGTTATGATTTGGGAATGGCCATCAATTGAAGAAGTGTTCAGCAAGTCATGGTATATAATTATAATAGAATATAAGAATTGATAAACAGGATGATTTCAGAAAAACCTGGAAAGGATATATCAACTGACTCAGAGGGAAGCAAGCAGAACCGGGAGAACACTGTGTACAGTAACAGTAGTATTGTATAATGATCAGCTGTAAATGATGAATAATAGTGTTCACTTTTTGTTTAGATTTTTTTTCTTGATCTGTGTTTTCACTTCTTTTAACTTGACTAATATGGAAATATATATATATTTTTAGGTTTTTGCAAGGCAAATGGATTAAGTGGCTTGCCCAAGGCCACACGGCTAGGTAATTATTAAGTGTCTGAGACTGTATTTGAACCTGGGTCCTCCTGACTCCAGGGCCGGTGCTCTATCCACTATTCCACCTAGCTGCCCCAGTGGAAATATATTTTGCACATGTATAGCCTATGTAAAATTCTTTTTTTGTCTCAGGAAAATTGGGGAAGGGAGAGAAAGGGAGAGAATTAGAAAAATTTCAAAAAAAATGTTATAATTGTTTTTTACATGAAATTGGAAAAAACCAAAATACTATTTTTTAAAAAATAAATGACTGTTGAATGAATGTATGAATGAATTTGCAGGCAGAAGCTTCTTACTGTCCATATTCAGAATCCCCATTTGAATTGTGAACAGTGAGCTTTTCAATTATGTTAAATGTAGCCAACAACTCCACTAATAAAGTTATTCTTAAAACAATATTGCTGGGGCGGCTAGGTGGCACAGTGGATAGAGCACCGGCCCTGGAGTCAGGAGGACCCGAGTTCAAATGCGTCCTCAGACACTTAATAATTATCTAGCCGTGTGGCCTTGGGCAAGCCACTTAACCCCAGTTGCCTTGCAAACCCCCCCCAACCCCCCCATATTGCTATATAAAATATTCTCTTAGTTTTGTTCATTTTGCTTTCATTGTTTTGTACAAGGCTTTCCAAGTTTTTAAAGATTATTGAGCTCATCATTTCTTTTCTTTCTTTTTTTGCAAGGCAGTGGGATTAAGTGACTTGTATAAAGTCATACAGCTAGGTTATTAAGTGTCTGAGGTCCTCCTGACTCCAGCACCAGTGTTCTTTATCCACTGCATCACCTAGCTGCTCTGAGCTCATCATTTCTTACAGTGGAGTAGGGTTAAATCACTTTTGACCAAGTTATTTGCTAGCAGTATGTCTTTATTTGTAGTCATCAGCTTATGCAAGAGCTTTTCATCTTAGAAACATGGAAGATTTGGGAAATGGGTCCTCTCAGGATCCCTAAAGTATTTGCAAGTTATCCCATTGGTTAAATTGCCATAGGCTCCTGGTATGTTTTCTAGGAGTCCATTTGCTTGGTGCAAGTCCAGAGCTAATACTTTCACTCACTGAAGAGTCTCCTTCCACTTTTACGTTTGGCAGAATTTAAAATGGGATGGAGATTTCTGAAAGGACAAACACTGATGTTTATAAAAACTTTGAATGAATGCCCTTTCACCCCTGGGCCTCAGTATAGATAGCAAGGAGATTAGGGGTGTCTCTTCCTGCCAACAGGCAGGCAGGAAGGCCAAGCCAGGTCCTTTGGAATAAGAAGAGTATATACGCAATCACTCTCCCTGGGATTAGGGGTCTCCCAGGACTACAAGCTATCTGCCTGTTTGCAAGGAACTAATCATCAGGGCATTCACTGAAAAAAGAGCATTTATCCCCAAGGCCTTGTTCCTGTTCTCTTATTTGTACTGGTCTGCTGGGGTCAGCATAGGACAGCAGAGCTTTGTACTAGAGACAGAAGGTAACTTCTGAGTAGTTGCCAGTCAGTGCTTCTGCCTGCTCCATTCCAGTGGAAAAGATGAAATATGTCACCAGAGTAGTATTACACTAATCTGAAATTACTATGATCAATGATAGTGTTGCCATTCTCAATAGTGATCATATATTTTTTAGGGTTTTTTTTTTTTTTGCAAGGCAATGGGGTTAAGTGGCTTGTGCCCAAGGCCACACAACTAGGTAATTATTAAGTGTCTGAGGTCGGATTTGAACTCAGGTCCTCCTGACTCCAGGGCTGGCTCTCTATCCACTGAGCCACCTAACTGCCCCATGATCATATTTTCTTTGATCAGTTGTATAATTTCCTTAGCATAATGAATTCCTGAGAAAACCCCTGTTCATTAATGTAGAGCTTCATTTCTCTAAGATTGAATCTTGGAGACTTGAGAGGCTTGCCTGGGGCAGGCCCTGAGATTAACACAGCTTGGTCAACTCTTTCTCCACTATACCACTTTTCCTTTGCCTCTGTTATACCTTTGCCCTTTCCAGAATCCTCCTCGCTTGCAAGCATTGCAGCTTCCCCAGTCCCCTTTCTAATTCCTTTTTATGAGTTGTCTTTCCCCACTAGAGTGTAAGCACTGGTGATACTGGATCCCCAGTGCTTAAATTGGCACATAGTAAACAAATATCAAAATTTTCTTGTTCTGAACTTAGCAAACAACAAAGATTTCTTTTTCTTAAAAAAAAATACAAGTTTTACATGATTGCCATTTGTAGTTTTGTGTATAATCCTGTTCTTTTCTATGATGTACATTTTATCCCTCCTACCTTTTTTTTCTTCCCACTCCCCTATTGAGAAAGAAAGAAAAACAAAACCCCTGTTATAAACATGTAGTCTTGCGTTGGTCGTATTAAAAAAAAGTCTCAGAATCTACCCTGAGTCTGTCACTTCTCTGTCAGGAGGTAGGTTGTTAACATGATTTGTTCAGCCATTCCCCAGTTGATGGCCACCCACTTAGTTTTCAATCTTTACCACAATAAAAAGAGCTGCTATAAATATTTTGGTATGTATGTACATATATATGTAACAATATTTATATGTATATGTTTTCCTCTATTTAAAAAAATTCTTTAGGATGTAAATCTAGTCATCTAATTTACTGTTTTGGTGGGGATACAGTTCCAAAATGCTTTTCAGAACAATGAAACTAGTTCCTAATTCTTCCAACCCTGTATCATTTTGTCAGTTTTCTTGTTCTGCAGCCTTTCCAACAGTTGCCGTTTTCCTTTTCCATCATCTTTGTCAATTGGGCAGTAGTAAAGTGGTTGCATTTATTGTGCACTTTAAAATATCAGTGATTTGGAGAATTTTTTCATATCTTTGAATAACTTGTTTTTCTTTCTTGGAAATTGCTTGTTCATTGGCCATTTCTTTTTGGAACTGACTCTAATAAATTTCTTTGATTTAAGCCCCCCCGGAATTATTTATTTATTTATTCTTGTTTTGTACAAATAATGTTTTTTATACATTACTAAAATATTCTTGTTTAAGAGTAAACATAATACCCCCTCCCCCAAAATATAGACCCACATGAGAGATAAAGGGGAAAGAAAAGAATTAAAATAATAATGGTAATGATAATAATAATAATAATAATAATAATAATAATAATGTTAATAGTAGGTATGGCCAGATGGTGCAGTGGATGGAGCACTGGCCCTAGAGCCAGGAGCACCCGAGCCCAAATCCGGCCCCAGACATCCAACAATCAACCAGCTGTGTGATCCCATGCAAGCCACCCCAACCCCATTGCCCTGCAAAAACCAAAAAAGAAAGAAAGACCCAAGATAAAATAAAACAGTAATAATAGTCGGGGTGGCCAGGTGGTGGACAGAGCACTGGCCCTTGAGCCAGGAGTACCTGGATCCAAATCCGGCTTCAGACGCCCAACAATCACCCAGCTGTGTGGCCCCAGGCAGGCCACCCAGCTCCATTTGCCCTGCAACCCCCCCCCCAAAAAAAGATAATAATAAAAAATGTGCTTCAGTCTGTGTTCCAACTCCATCAGCTCTGTCGTGGGTGGGTCACATTCTTTATAAGTCCATCACAAAAGTTACTTACATATTTTTCCACTGTTGCCATTGCTGATCGCAACTCCCTCCATTCCTACTTCACTACCATATACTATATTTTCTCTCTCCTTTCACTCTGTCTCTGCTGTAGGGTAGCTGAGTGGCACAGCAGACAGATCCCCGGCCCTGGGCCCACATACCATCCCTTAGGCCCAGCATCCACCCGGCCCTATGGTCCTGGATGGGCCATCCAATCCCAGCCCCTTACAAGAAGTAAAAAATAAAATGTGTTATATCTGACCAGTCTTCCCCCATGGTCCATCCTCTCCTCCATCACTCACATCTCCACCCTTCCTTGTCCCCCTTCTCTCTTTCTTACTCCAGATGTCTATACCCCATTGAAAATATATATTGTTTCCTCTCCTAGCCACCTCTGATAAGAGCAAAGATTCCCTCATTGCCCCTTGCCTTCCCCCCTTCCATATCATTGCAATAACTCAGTGTAATAAAGAAAAATCTTATTATATGAAAAATCTTAGCCTATTCCTCCTCTCCTTTTTCTTCCATTACATTTCCCTTTTATCTATTGACTCCATTTTTACACCACAATATATCTTCAAATTCAGCTTTCTCCTGTGTTTCATCTATAAAAGCTCCTTTTACCTGTTCTATTAAATGAGAAGGTTCATATGAGTATTATCAGCATCATTTTTCCATGCAGGGAATACATGCAGTTCATCATCATTAAGTCCCTCATATTTTCCCCTTCTCCTCCAATCACTATGCTTCACCTGAGTCCTGTATTTGAAGATCAAACCTTCTGTTCAGCTCTGGCCATTCCAAAAGGAACATTTGAAATTCCCCTGGTTCATTGAAAGTACTTCTTTTTGCTGTAAGAGGATGTTTAGTTTTGCTGGGTAGTTGATTCTTGGTTGCATCCCAAGCTCTTTTGCCTTCCAGTATATTATATTCCAAGCCCTACATGCCTTTAATGTAGTTGCTGCTAAGTCCTGTGTAATCCTGACTGCAGCTCCATGATATTTGAATTGTGTCCTTCTGGCTGCTTGTAATAGTTTCTCTTAGACTTGGGAGTTCTGGAACTTGGCTATAATATTCCTGGGGGTTGTTTTTTTTGGATCTCTTTCTTGAGGAGATTGGTGGATTCTCAATTTCTGTTTTGCCCTCTGCTTCTAGGATATCTGGGCAATTTTCCTGTAGTAATTCTTTTAAAATGATGTCAAGGTTCTTTTCCTGATCATGACTTTCAGGTATTCCAATAATTTTTAAATTATCTTTTCTAAATCTGTTTTCCATATCAGTTGTTTTTTCAGTGAGATGTTTCACATTTTCTTCTAATTTTTCATACTTTTAGTGTTGAAGTGTTGTGTCTTGATTTCTCATAAAGTCATCAGCTTCCTTTAGCTCCATTCTACATCTGAAGAATTTGTTTTCCTCAGAGAGCTTTCTTATTTCCTTTTCCATCTGGCCAATTTTTCTTTTTTAAAGCATTCTTCTCCTCAATAACTTTTTGAACTGTTTTATCCATTTGCCCTAAGCTAGTTTTTAACATGTTAGAATGACCATAAGCGCCCTCCTCTTCCAGGGGCTGAGGTGGGGGGGGCTGCTGTTCTATGGGGGGTCTAGACTGCGATCAGGATCTGAATGTGGTCAGAACCCCAGAGTCCTGTTCTAGGGACAGAGGACAGAGCTGGGCAGTCTCTCTCCACTCCCCTCCCTAGGCTCAGCACTCATGCCCTGGGAGGGCTCCACCTGCTTCTGGTTCCTGGAACTGGCTGGGCTGCCATGGTCAAGCTGCTCACCATGTGCCCTGAGGGCTGGACTTCATGTGCTCGCTCTGCCAGAGGTACCCCAGCTGATCCCCCAAGTTGTGCCTGGTGCTCCCCAGAGCGTATGTCAGGAAACAGCCCTCACTGCTGTGAGCCGGGGCTCACAGCACCCTGGGTCTGCCTCCAGGAGGCTGAGGCTCCTTTGCTCTGGTAGGGCCACCCCTCCACTCCCTGGGAGCAGAACCTTTCTACTCTTTTCCAGGTTACCTTGGATTGGAGAACTGCCTCACTGGATCTCTCTGGGGGTTCTGTCTCTTGAAAATTTATTTAGAGTCCTTAGCTTATAGGTTTGAAGAGAGAGCTCTTAAGAGAGATGATCCTCTCTTGTTGCCATCTTGGCTCCACCCCCGATTTAAGTTTTTTTTTATTATAAAAACTTACTATAAAGATTTTTCCCAAGTTAAATACTTCACTTCTAATTTTAATTGCCTTGATTTTGTTTGAGCAAAACCTTAACAACTTTATATGTAATCAGACATGTTTATTTTCTTTGATAAGGGGATTATACCTCATACCTACATTATATACCCATCACCTAATGGTGTGATCTGCACATAGTTCAAGATGTACTTATCCTGATGTTTGTTCTTCCTTCTTGAAGATCATGACATTAGGGAGGTGATACCATGATATGCACATGAATTATATTTGAATGAGGGGGAGCTGTGCTAAGTTACCAGCCTCTCTCCCCTGGATTCATCTGGGTCCAGTGGTCAGGTAGGATTCATGATAGATTGTCCTGGGTGCGAGGCAGTCAGGGTTAAGTGACTCGTTCAAGGTCACACACCTAGTGTCTTAAGGCTGGCTTTAAACTCGTCTTCCTGCCTTCAGGGCTGGCACCTTCTAGTTGCTTATAAGTGCCCAAAGTGCACTGAATTTGGAGTTTAGAGCCACTCCATTTACCAGCTAAGTGACCATCTTCATCTTTAAAATGTGAAAAAATACCATTTCACAGAGATGTTGAAGGATCAAACAAGAGATTGCATATAAAGAATTTTTTCAGTGGTTAAAAGCTTGGCAGTGCAGTGGTGATGGTGATCACTGAAGGGCTGTGGGTGTCATCCAATTCATTCCCTACTTTGCAGATAAGGGATGAAGGCCCTGGGAACTTAAGTCACTTGTGCCGGGTCATATAGGGAGTGAGGGACAGATCAGTTTCAAATTTTCTGATTCCAGATCTAGTCCTCTTTCCACTTGAAGATGCTAATGATTGGTAGTAAAAATAGTTAAGAAGATAAAGACCTCTTTTATCTGCTATTTCAGCTCACAAAGATCTCTTGGGTGGGGAGGGTGCACCTGTGAACTTTGCTAGCTTTTATTGCCTAAGCCATACAGTTTGACACATGATTATAAATTGTTTTGTATTGTCCCTGAATTATTTCTTTTATATACATCATGTTATCTAAGTTTGAAAATTAATTCTTTGAGAGAAGAGACTGTGTTTTAATATTAGAAAAATTTAAAGCAGTGATTTTTTTGAACATATAACATCTTTACATGTAATATACACATGTAAAGCAGTGAAATATAAGTAATTTTATTTCCCATGTGAATTCTCAGTTCTGTTTTTAAGTCATCATCTATTCATATTCACAACCCTTGGCACCCACTAATGGCTCTTTTACATTATCATACCAGATGGTTCATGAACTCAGAGCAAAAAACATTTAATTTAAAAAAATGCAAGGTATGCAACATGATATTTTCTAAGCTATCTGTCAACATAGCACAGAAGGAAAGGGGTCACACTCCATGATGTTAGAAATTGATGTTTTTTGCTAATCCTTTCCCTTTCAATCTTGGTAGCATCTTAAGTTTTTGTATCCCTTCTATATAGCATGTTACCATAGTGCTGGGCACAGATGGAGTTGGTAGTCATAATATTCTTATTAACTGATTTTCATTTGAATGGAATGACTTTTAAAAAATTAAAGCTCTGGATCAATTACAGAAGTTGTGCAAACGTTTTTGCATATTTTCTTTGAAGTGTTTCCTTTTTCTTTTATTCCAATGAAGTTACACGTTCTTGTGTAGTAAAGCTTGTGAAAGTAATGTAAAGCAAAGACCCTTGTCCCATGTGCCTTCTGTTAGTAGTCCTGGCTTCATAAGCCAGCCTTTTCTTTCATTCAGAATTCTGAGCATATTCACTCTGAGATAGCTAGGGAGATCTTGACCATTGAGAATATTCCTTTATTAAAAATGTCCGAATATTAATCTAACATGGAAAATGATCAAGAAACAATGGCTATGATGCCTGTAAGATTTTAAAAAGAATCTTTCCAGAATTATAGTGGTTTTTGATGTTTTCATTGGGTGACTAAAGAAGTTTAATTACCATGCTTTTCATCATTTAGGGCACATGGCTTACTTTGGCCTAGAAAGGTCCTAAAAAGGCTACAGGGACCAGCCTGTCAAAAGAGAGTGTTAGCTGATTTGAAGAGCAAAGCTTTCTTTCCCAAAGCAGGTTGTCAGATTTACTCTCAAGTCAAAATGCAGCGAAAATATTTTTCTTTTTTATGCCTATATACTAATTCTCGAACAATGATGACACTTTAAATCACACAGTTAGGTTCAAGTTGAGACACTGATGTGCTGGCTTGCTAGCACTGGGCTGCTGGTCCCAGGGGAGCTCTGGCTTTCCTAGTGGACCTCTTTTTCATTGTGCAGCTGAGCCTCAGCATGTTGCCTGGGGCTGTCTAGTCCAAGAAATAGATGTGAAAAGGCCTATGATCAGCTTGGGGGAAACAGGTGCGAGGTGGTCCTGGAGGCCTAGCTGTCAAGGACTCTGGGTTCTGCTCCATCTCCTTGTTTATAATGGATTCCTTCCTTTTCTGCTGCACTCGGGTCCTGCCAGTTTTTAGTTAACAGCTCCCCAAAGCAGCCTTGCAGACATTTCTCCCAGATTGTCATCCTGGGCTTTCCTGAGGAGATGCACTTGGCCTAATGGTGTCTTTTCCCTGAAGTAGTGGGCATGGGGTTGCTTATAGCAACAGCCCAAAGTCACACAGAGACATCTCTCTCAACACTAGCTGTCCCCTCCCCTTGGCATGTCCCCTTTGGGACTCTGCCACATCACTCACAGGCACAGTCAACTGCCATCTTCCCATCTCTTTAGTCTCTCCAAGAAGTCTGACAAGAGAATTGAGATCTGCAGGAACCCATCTGCAAATCCAGGTTTTCAGCAGGAAACTTTCTACTTTGAGGAAGTTCCTGGGGTGGAGGGAATGGAACTTTGCTGCTACTGGTTCTACAAAGTTATAATTTTGTGTGTAATTGGTTTAGGGCACCACTGCTTTTTTTCTGCTCTATAAAATAGTAATATTTCTTCTGTCAGGGGAGGAGGCTGATCTATGCATCCTAAGCCAACTTTTTCAGCTCTGGAGCAGGCATTTGTCTGTCTGTGTGCAGAGGCCACACACATATAGCTGCATTAGCCAGTCACTATAACTTATCATTTACACCTATCTATTTTCAAGTGTTTGGGTGAGGGAAAATGGGGAGAGAGTTTTGGATCTGTGATGTCATCAATGTCAGGCCTCCCAGTGAGCAGTTTCCTTCTCTAATGCAGATTGATAACCTTCTTTACGAGTTCAAATATTCCTTCTCAATCAAGGCTTGCTTCAGATATTTTTCACATACATTGCCTATTCCAAAATGGTGTCAACAGAGAAGACAATTGGATTTGAGTTGAAATGAGGAGCTGCCAGGTAGCAGGAGAGGACATTCTCAATAATTTTAGAGGTTCTTTTGGGAATACAAAGGTCAAGAATTGGCCAGAGCCATACATATGGCTAGCCTGTGTCAGAGGCAGAACATGAACTCAGGTCTTCCTAACTGTGATTTCAACCCACTAGCAGCACTGCCTCTATTTTACATATGTCTGTTTATTTAACAGTATGTGTAATATGTAAATCTGTCTCTTCTATCTTTGAAAATGATCGGTGATTGATGGTTTCCCTTTTGGCAATGTTTAGACTAGGGGAGGTGGGGAAGAGAGAGAGAGAGGAAATCTGTCAGGAAACATTCCATATTTCAACCTTGTTATGTAAAGTTCTTCAGCGAGGTACCTTGAGTAAGAAATGAAATGTCAGCTGTAATCTGTTGGTGGAGACCCAAATCTAGTCTGATGACAATACCTGTGGAAAAGAACTCAGTCCAATACTACCTCTTGCTTTTCTCCACAAGGCCTTCTCTAGAGTGTAGGGCTTCCACAGAGACCCTTAGTCCACTACTTCCCACCAAGCAACAAATGCATCGAGCTGCACTATTGGAAAATTCTCATCAGAGACTTAGGAAATATTTTAATAATTGAACTGCATTCCTGCAAAAATAATGGCTGAGAACAGTGCCTTCCTCTTCTCCCAGGGGATTTACCCAGAAATGAGTGGGTAGCCAAGTCTATCTATCTGCTATGAGAAAGTTAACCCACTTGAGCTACGGGGCTACAGAAACTGCTTGATCCTAGTTATTTTTAGACAGGATATTTTTAAAAATTATCTTATTTTTATGGATGTGTTTTGTTTTTAACCTTCATTTCTGAATATATGCATACACGCCATCAGGCCTGGAGTCAGAAAGCCCTGAATAGATACTTCCTAGCTGTGTGACCCTGGGTCACATTGAACCCTCCATTTGCCTCAATTTCCTTAACTGTAAAATGGATAACTGTAGTACTTTCCTTCCAGGGTGATTGTGGGAATCAGTTGAGACCATATTTGTAAAGCGCTTAGTAGATGCATAATACATGCTCACTGCCTTTCCTTCTTCCTTCCCAGAATTATCTGCCTTCTCCTCTTGTTCTTATCCACAAGAGCATCACTAACCCATATTCCTTTTCCTAAGGTGCTAGAAGAGTCACCAATAAGGCAGCGCTCTGGTATGTGCCCCTCTCACTGAAGAATGTGGACAAAGTGCTCGAGGTCCCTCCTTTGGTGGTAAGATCCTTGGATTTGCTTCTTTCTTGTCAGACATGGAGCCCCAGACTGGTTGGGGCTGGGGAGGGGCATTCACTTAACTGAGAAGCTGGTCAGCACTTGAAGACCCTGTATCAGGAGCTTTATCTGGTCAGGTGGGATAGTTCCAGAGCAAGTAGGGCCTGGACGTAGGAGTCCTTCCTGTAGGATCAGTGCTTCTGCTGGGCCTGCTGAATGAAGCGAGACACTGGAGAGACATCATGGCAGCTGGCCACTCTTTAGTGATCCGTAATGTCATCATTGGGGGCATTTTCCCCTGGTCCAGATTATAGCCATTTAGTGACTCAGGGGATGAAATATGGCCCAGTGATAAGGACTTGATGCCTCTCCACATGGGTGAAGGCCCTGTCTGCTACTTGTTGACCCTTGAAGTCTGTTTCCCCAAGAGGAAGGGGGCATTGTGGCTTTACAGAACCATCACCGCTCCAGGATGAGGCCCCACTGTAGAGTAGGCAACTGGGGGGGGTCACAGTGCAGACATCTAGCTGCTTCAGAGACTTCCTAGCTAGGTGACCCTGGGCAAGGCATTGCACCTCCATTTGCCTCAGTTTCCTTATCTATTAAACAGGGAGAATAATAGTGGCTGCCTCTCAGGGTTGAGGAACAAATGAGATAATATAATATGATGAAAATGCTTCCCAGACCTTTGCTTTATCAAAGCTGGTTTTATTATAAATGATCACCATTCATTTCTGGAATAACAATTGTAGATAGCTGCTGTTATAACTATTTTATTTTATTTTTATTTTTAGGTTTTTTCAAGGCAAATGGTGTTATGTGGCTTGCCCAAGGCCCCACAGCTAGGTAATTCTTAAGTGTCTGAGGGTGGATTTGACTCCTGACTCCAGGGCCAGTGCTCTATCCACTGTGCCACCTAGCTGCCTTATTATAACTATTTAAAAAAAAAATGTGATTAATAGTTCAATGACAGAAATTCTAGCTCTTGGAATCAGGACGTAGGTTCAAATCCTATCCATGTAATCTTGGGCACATTCCTTTCTCTCCCTAGGCTTTAGTTTGCTCATCCATCATCCTAAACCCCCCAAGTCCCTGGCCTACCGCTCCTCATTATGTGTTGTTAATGAGTATTTTTCTTCTCTCTGCGCTCACTGAGCAGGGCAGTGTTCCTGAGCCCTCTAGTGCTCTGGTGAGCTTGGGCTGGGGGCATTTGTCTGGGTGACACTAGCCCAGCTGCTGAGGCCCCTCCGGGCCTTGAGATTAGCCAGCAGGGCATCCCTCTTGATTAAAAAGCCAACATAACTGCTGGTCAGCTCTGTGACCTACCTTTCAAGCATTGTGAAATGAGTTGGGAGTGGTGATCTGAGCCTTGAAGCTATGAACTGAATTAGAGTGGGGAGAGAGGAGAGGTTCTGGAAGCAACATTGGCCTAGGATTGGGAGCTCTGGGTTCTAGTTTGGGCTTTTCCACTTTGATTAGGTAGCAAGCTCCTCTCCGGGGGTGGGGGCAGGTTAGTCCCTCCTGCTTAGGACACCTTAGGGGAGAAATTTGCTGGCACTTCCATCTGGGCTTTTCCTAAGGTGGTAGCAGTGGGGCTTTACCTATAGATCATGCTCTGGGAGATGGGGGGAAAGAGTCATTGCATATTTTTGTTGAACTGTTCACTCTCTTTGAGGGGTGTAGGGATGACTTAAATTTAGAAATGAAGGTGATGCTAAAACAAAAGGAATCAATGAGATTTTTAAAAAATGAACAATAATGCCTTGGGAGTAAGTGAGATAACCAAAGAGGATTCTGATTTCTGCCCTTTAACTTAAAAAGGAGTGTGTCTTTGTGCTTGGCATCTCTGCTAATTACTGACCCAGTACCCAGAAAGAATAGATTTGGTATCCAGCAAGGGTTATTCTGCTTTGGCAGGGAATTTCCACACTGGGAGTTCCCTAGCAGGATAGACTTCAGATCTGGATCAAGGATCAATATGAAACAACTTGAGTACTTTTTCCTGACTTCTTTTCTGCCCCTTATATTAAATCAGTCATATAGCCTATGATAAATTGCAAATTATTTTTTAAAGGCATAACCCTTTTATCCCCTTGCTTGGCTTTCATGATTTCATATTTAAAGACTCTTCACCAGATCTATTCTAGCCTCTTCAATTTATATTCCAAGGAATTTGAGTTCCAGAGTTGTAGAATACCTTACCCAGGGTCCCACAATTAGTCACCAGGGGAGAGGTGGCAATCCAGAGGGATCTCCTACCTTACAGATGGGGCATCCTCCAAGGGAGTTTCTTGGGCACAATGTACTCACCTTTTGAGGAGATTCCCCAGCTCCCCTTTCAGAACAACATGGGGAGCGGGGGAAGCAGGGATGTGGGTGGCCCCTTGTATTAGCTTGTTTTCTGCTCCAGGTGGCCCACAGTCAGCACTCTTGGGGGATGTGGCAGGCCATGCTTCTATCCTCCCCCTCCCTACCTTCCTTCAGTAATTAGCATTTTTCCTCCTACTGCACAGAGGAGCAAATGGGAGCTTTTTAACTGTATTGTTTCGTTGGGCTTGATAAGACATAAATATCAACTTTGCCCTTTTTAGAGGATTGTATTTTAAACCATCCCTCTCATTGTAAGTGGGGAAAGCTCCAGATGGAAAAGAATTCTTAGATCTGGAAGCCTGTTCTTTTGTTACTATTTCTTGTACTCCCCCACACCTGCAAAGCCTTGGGTAGAACCTACAGGTGCATTTGAACAACATGCCAGGCAAGTACCTGAATAGGCCTGTATTTGGGGGGAGGTGATGGGAGAAATTCTACCTTTAGCTTTAGTTACGATTGATACTCTCTTCCTGTAAGTTTAGAACTAGGACTGCAGGCTTCTTAAATGAAAACAGCCAACTGTCTCTCTTTTTGTTAAGAAATATATTTTTCCCCCCACTTAGTTCTCAATGAGGTGGAAAGTGACAAAGAGATTTAGGATTGATGTTAGAGGTGTCCCAAAGTGGAATAATGTGCTTTAGGAGGTGGGTGACCCCTGATTTTTTGTTCCTTTAAGTAGACAGTTGAGAACCATTTGTCAGGGCTGGTATAGTAAGGATTCATTTCTAGTGTGGGCTAGCCTAGATGACCCCTATGTTCCATCTTCAGAATCCATGATATGATAATTTCAGTAAAGAAACTTTCCAGAAGCAGTGTAACCTACTGGAGAGAGGATTGGACTTCAAGTCCTGCTTCTGGTATGTGATTTTAGGACTCTCTCTGTGCCTCAGATTCCTTTTCTATAAAATGGAGCTAATTATGGAGCCTGCCTCAAAGGGTTATTGGGAGGATGCAGTGTTTTGTGCACATTAAAGTACGAGATGAATAGCAGCTGTTACTGTAGAAAGTAGTAGTTTCTGGGGATGCTCCATTAAGTTTTCTTTTCCATTCCTTCTTAAGACACGTTGACTTTTTTCTTCTCCTAAACAAATATTTCTAGGGAAGCTTTCAGTTTAGTCATCAGTTTTTCTAGATGGACACAGCACAAATTCTGCTCTCACAGCAGTAACCTTTTGACTGTGGAACATTATTGAAACAATTGGTTTATTTGATTGACGGAGGTTTAGCTATCCATTGTAACTTAAAACACTCACTCTTGTGGCCTTGCCCCTTCCGAGCCCTCAGCTTCTGCCTCACTCTTCTTTAGAGAGTATTCTCAAGCCCAAGATAATGGATAATTAACCACAAACTGGTGCTCAGTCACTGTAAAAACAAAAAACAAAACACAAAGCCTAAAACAAAAGGCCTTATGAGAACTCACCATCCGCAGGAAAATTGAGATTGCAGGCTTTTGAGTCGAATTCTTAAAAGCCCCCTGGAATGCATTCTCCCTCACTGGAAGGCTCTGGCAAGCTTCTCAGTAATTCTGGTTTTATGGAGGGGTTATGAGCTACAGCTGCAGCACAGGCAGAAGTGTGGGAATGGAGGGTTCAGAGGGACAGACTTGGGTGAAGGGGAAATCTTGAGCTTTGGGAAGCAGTATGGAAATGAAGGTTAGTAAATTTTTCTTGGATCTACAGTAGAAATGGCATCTGCTGCTCCTCTGCACTGACATAGCATTTGACAAATAATGGAACGAGTAGCTCAACTCAAGGGAAGAATGGAAGTCTGTACTCACAAGACTTCAGAAGTGGGGCATATTCCTCTGCTCCTTCCCTTTGCTCCTCCTGGCCCTTTTCTAATTACATTTGATAGGACTGCTGCCATTTTTCTTATATTGATGATGGTCTCTTCCACTTGTTTGCCTGCCTGTCATAAATTGGGAAGATCAAGAGATTTCTTCAAGTGTATCAGCTTTGGAAGTTCTTTTAAAAGGGGAATAAAACTAAGCAAAGAAAATGTATTCTCTCGTAGACCCCAAGAGAGAAGATGATTGAGGGTCCAAATGTTAAGAGTGCTATTGAAGTATAATCAGGTGCCTATGACTCAGGGATGACGGGAGTGGAATTGGTAAGCCAAGGAGAGAAAGGACATGGCTTTCCAGGGTGACCAATGAACAAAATTAATAGAGATGTGTGCGAGAGTGCATTATAAACAAACAGGTGTGTGTGTGTGTGTGTGTGTGTGTGTGTGTGTGTGTGTGTGCTATCTTTGAATAAAGGAAGCAAAGCATCAGTAACTGAACTGTTGTACTCCCAGGCCTCAGTTTTAATGAGAAAATGTTATTCACTGTAGATTTTAACTTTATGGCTCAGAAACCTTGGGGTAACCATTAGACTACTCTTAGAAGGTCCACCTTAGCTATGCTGCCTTCTTCCCCATGTGGAGAGTTCATCTGGTAAGTCTGAGTAGCTGAGACTTTGTGGCCTTTTCCAGGTATAGACCCCAGAGGTAGTTGTCTTGAAACCAAACAGCATGTGACCTGTGTGTTTTGTGATTTTCCTTAGTATACTCAAAAGGAACAAGAAGAGGAGGGAAGGAAGAGATATGAAGCTCAAAAACTGGAACGGATGGAAACCAAGTGGAAGAACGGAGATCTGGCGCAGCCTTCTAGTAACCCAGGTAACAGCCGGTCGCTTGTTGCAGTAATTACTTTAGAGACCGCTAATCTAGTTATTTATAGAAATAGTAATTTATTAAGTTAATTGTCTAGAGTTAGACCACGGTATTGCTGTATTGCCATCTCAGAAAAAGGCCAAGCTGCCTTCTTCATGGGCTGAGAAGGAGTCCTTCTTGGGTGTCATGCCATTTGCACCCTACTAAACCTCTAACATTGTTGAATGGAGGCCTAGAACCTTCCCTCCACTCCCTTCACCCAGCATCTCAATAAGGAGTATTAATTTAGCTAGCTTTCACAAGAAGGATTCAATGAGAGATTGCTGGGCCACTGAGGTGTTGGTTAGTCCAGTGCTTACTGGGGCACAATATTGAATTCTGGGGAATTAGACTAGATGACAGAGCACAGTGAGAGTCCCAGCTTTCTGAGAATTTATAGTCAAATAAGAGGCATAAACCTTAGAAAGAAAAAATGGATCTGATCATGAGAAAATTAGTGCATATTTGCTGTTTGTTAACTCAAGAGTTTGGTTTTCTTTCTTTCTTTTCTTTTTTTTTTTTTGCTCATTATCTATTTTGATTAACTAGATGGTTCAGTGGATAGAGCACTGGCCTTGAAGTCAGGAGGACTTGAATTTGAATTCAGCCTCAGAAACTTGACACTTACTAGCCCTATGACCTTGGGCAAGTCTTGATCCATATCTGGTCCCTGGACCCAGATGACTTAGTCACCCTGGTGACTTAGCACAACTCCCCCTCACTCAAATCCAGTTCATGTGTTTTTCATGGCATCACTTCCCTGATGTCATGATCATCTTGGAGAATGAAGGACAAATCTCAAATCTGACCAATTTGAATGATCTCAAATTCACAAACAAATGAACCCAGTAGTGGGCAACATTTGTGTTTCCTCTGGAAATCCTATCTGTTTTGTACATAGTAACTACTTATGTTCCTTAGATGGTTCCACTGTTGCTGGTTACACATATTTCTTTTTTTTTTCATTCTTTTCTTTGTGTACTGGTGTGGCCTACCCAAATCCAGGTATAAAGAGTAGATTAATTAGGCGTGGTTATTCATACTGCCAAAGGCCTCTTGTATGAAAGAATGCTTATCTCAAGTTTCTTTTAAATGGGAGACTCCTGGATAATGATTGTTTACACAATCACTTGCTTTTGAGGAATCAAATTTTCATTTATTTATCTATTTGTTTGTTTATTCCTCCATTCATTCATTTATTTATTTGTTTATTTGTTTATATTTTTGCAAGGCAAATGCAGTTAAGTGGCTTGCCCAAGGCCACACAGCTAGGTCATTATTAAGTGTCTGAGACCAGATTTGAACTCTGGTACTCCTGACTCCCAAGGCAGGTGCTTTATCCACTAAGCCACCTAGCCTCCCCTATCTTTTTTTAAAAAAAAAAAACATTAGCTAAGTAGAATCTGAGCTCATCTGTGCCCTTGCCCAAATTTTTACTTGTGTGAATTTCTCAGAAGTGATTATTTGTTGGATATTTGCCTTATTTTGGGGTGAGACAGGCATTCTTGTTTCTTGCTCTGAAGCTAATGTTGGCACACATACCATTGTTCACTCATCACCAAGCCCTATTACTACTTTCCAAGTTCAGAAAACAGCCTGTAGGTCAATGGTAATAGAAAGAGGCTGCTGATGCCAGTGAGGTATGACTTGGGGTGGGTTTTTCTCCCCATTAGATCTGTCTAGATACATTATTCTTTAGAGAAAGAGTGATGTTGGCCATAGAGAGGGGCAGGTTGACAGACCTGGGCTCCCCTCATCTTTCTTCTGCTGATCATGTGGACCATTGACAAAGCACTTAGTCTCTCAAGGGGCAGAGGTGCCATTTACACTGGAGAAGGGTTTTTCATTGAGTTCCCAGTCAAGGCACCAGACCAGTCCTTAACATTCCTGAAATGTCGGAAACAAATGTGTAGATCTTGTTATAAGAAGTGATGATGCTGTAGAGCACATTTTGAGAAGCATGAGGTTGGCTATGACTTGGTATTAATTATTCTGGAGAGTCAAATTTGCTCATGAAATCAATCTATTTTCTTTCTTATTTTTTCCATACTCTAAGAAAAATATTTTTAGTAATCTGAATTCTAGGATTTTCTCAGTGATACCTGAGAAAAGTAAGTAGGGTGCATGAGATTTTTTTCTTTTTTAAAAAATGGACAAGTATTTATTTTCTCTCCTCTCCTCTCTTACAAACAAACAAATAAACATGCATAGCTAGGCAAAAACACATTCCCACATGAACTATGCCCAAAAATATGTACAAGATTTTTTACAGACTCTCTTATTGTACTCTACTTTGTCACTCAAAGGGGGCATTTTGGTTTTTGAGATATTTAGATAAATTTGCTGTTATTAATTCTTGTTCTCTGTAATCTAGTAGGAATCCATCTCTCATAGCTTTATTTTCAGAGATTTTTCCTAAGGAATTATCATTTTTTTTCCTTTTGTTTTTGTCTCTTTCCTTTGTTACCACTTGCCTTCAGGGTTTCTAATTTTCTTTCCCAAGAAAGATGAGGTTGGAGAGGAACCAACATGTAGACCAGCTGGGTAAATTTACCTGTAATTGGGTCTCTAGAGACACGGCCTTAAGGGCCACCATCTGACTGGCATAAGTAAGAAATCTTTGTTTCTTGGCATAGGTTGGGTAAGTTGAATGTGTCTTTATTTTTTTTTTTTCAAGGCATTGGGGTTAAGTAACTTGCCCAAGACCACACAGCTAGGTAATTATTAAGTGTCTTAGCTGGATTTGAAATCAGGTTCTCCTGACTCCAGGGCCGGTGCTCTATGTACCTTTATTGATGCAGAACCATGGCTTAACTTGGGTGAGGGAGGGTTTTGGAGAGCAGGGAGAATATATGTGCCATAAATATTATATGTTTAAATACCTGGTGAATTTTTAAGGTAAGATTTCAGGGCTGGTGGGGAAATCTGATAATCTTAATAAATATGATTCTGTTTGGGGGATGGTAAAGATATAAAAAGTATTCAATGCCTTTTCCACTATATATATTTTTATGTGTGTCTGCATACACACACACACACACACACACACACACACACACGGCACCAAAAGAGCTAAAATACTACTTTTACTGTCAAAAATCTGCCTGTCTAGAAGGTCATGGTAGAACATCTTATGCTTAAAAACTCTGCAGTTTCATCATGCATTTTTTTTAGGTTTTGTTTTGCAAAGCAATGGGGTTAAGTGGAATTCATCATTCATTTTTGCAGATTGACATGTTTATAACTTAGTTTAGAGTTGTCATGAGCTGGTGTAGAATCAGAAAGTCATCTGTGATTTTCTACAGGTAACAAGATGGTCCTTGGACCCCATGATAAGTCCATCTCCAAGTCTGTCTTCCAAACCTTTGTATTCTATTAGAGTTGAAATTGCCCAATAGGGCTTAGCAGGCAAGAAGCCTGAATCACCTCTATGCTACAGAGACACCTCAGAACACAGCAGATACTTGCTTTTTGTCAGACTCATTTAGGAGCATAACTTCTGCTATGTCTCAAGTGAATCAAGAGAATGAAATACTAGTTCAGAATGACAAAATGTAAGTCCCTTCAAATTTGGAGAACAGAGCTCAATCTCATAGTTACCTAGCAGCATATCACAAGGGACAAGTTAGTCTTTGATGCCTCTTTGCAGATAGCCTGAGAGGGCTTTCAGAAACAGTTGACCTTATTTCTTCTCTATCCCACCTCCATCACAAGGAGAAAAAATAGAATTACCTTGAGAATTTGGAGGGAATTTGTCTTCTCAGATAGAAATGTGGGCTCTATTAAACCTATGTGATGGTCTGATTAAATCTTCATTTTGAGCATTTTGGAGTTCACATAAAATCTATTCTCTGTGAATAGTAAGATAACATAGGGATTTTTTTTTGTTAAAATGTGTATAATGGAATGTTAGCACAGTGTTAGAATGTTAGCTTCCATAGTTCAGACTTAGCCCAACCACTAGTGCTGCTCATGGAAAGTCATTCCCAGCCAGTGTGTGCCAGAGAGATTGCAGGGGAGCCCTTTAGTTGGTTCCCTACTTCTAGATGGAACCACACTGAACTTAGTAAGTTCATCCTATTACTTTCTGTCCTTTTTTCTAACTAGCTTGGAGGAGAAAGCTCAGATAGCTTGCCTGCCCCATTGTTAAAGCTTACCCTGGAAGGCTGTAGTTCTTTCTAAAATCCTTCCTAAACTAATTCCAGCTCTTTGCTTTGACCTTGGTGACTTTTTTGTCAATGTAATTGCCTTTTATGTGCTGGAGAACTGTTCTCCTCCTCCTCCTCCTCCTCCCCCTTCTTCTTCTTCTTCTTCTTCTTCTTCTCTCTCTCTCTCTCTCTCTCTCTCTCTCTCTCTTGTTTTTTGTAAGGCAATGGGGTTAAGTGACAGTCCCAAGGTCACACAGCTGGGTAATTTTAAGAAGCTGGATTTTGGAGAAGAGTTAGGCCTTTGCCTTTCTAGCTTCCTTGTTATCCAACTTAATTCTCCTCCTTCTCCTAGATTTCATGTTTCTTTGTGTTTCTTTAGGAGTAGTGACTCCAAAGATGAGAAACCGTTCAGAAGAAGATCTGGTCATTTAGTCAGGCAAGCAGTGAAATGAGGACAGGACCTGGATTCAAATGTGGCCTCTGACACTTAACACCCTTGTGATCTAAGGCACACTTAGGAATCTGTCTGAGTTATAAAGTGAAGGAGAGGATGATGGAGATCTCTTTCTACTCTACTTCTATTACTGTGGGATTTAATTTGATTCCCTTGGTTTCTTTCAGACACAGAAAACACTGAACATGTTTCTTCCCTGCCCTTTTCTAGTTTTGTAGATGAAGTCAGTGACTGGTGACTATGGAAGGGGGATCAAATCTCTGTTCCTCTGCCCATCACCAGAGGCTTTGCATTTTTTGGGAGTTTCTGATTGGAACACCTGATTTATTATAAGAGAAGAAACCAAAATGACCAGGGTTTGGTTTAAATCTTACTTAAAACCCTTTAATTTTATCTATCTATCTATCTATTTATTTTTTAGGTTTTAGCAAGACAAATGGGGTTAAGTGGCTTGCCCAAGGCCACACAGCTAGGTTATTATTAAGTGTCTTCTGAGACTGGATTTGAACCCAGGTACTCCTGACTCCAAGGCCGGTGCTTTATC
This sequence comes from Macrotis lagotis, assembly GCF_037893015.1. Classification (NCBI taxonomy): domain Eukaryota; kingdom Metazoa; phylum Chordata; class Mammalia; order Peramelemorphia; family Peramelidae; genus Macrotis; species Macrotis lagotis. Next base: position 888,388,973 of record NC_133658.1, read on the forward strand.
CACTACACCACCTAGCCGCCCCTTAAAACCCTTTTAAAAAGAGCCGTGGTAACATAGTAATTGGTTAGGAAATAGCATTTCAGATTACCTCAGCTGAGCATTTTTTTCAAAATATTTTCCAATTAAATAGGGTTGTAAGATTTTTTTGTGTCAAGATGTTGCTCTCTTTGTTGATCAAAACACTTGTTAGAATGAGCCAGAGCAGTAGATTTGGAGAACGTGGCACTGCAAAGTAAGTGTTCTTCAAGGGTTGTTTGAATGGAGCACAAAGCAGATGGTAGCATTTGTTGGTTTCAATGCCTTTTCTGTTTTCTACCCGCCTGCTTCACAGATAGGCAGACTAAAGGTAAGCATCCTCTTGGAGAAGTGTCATTGTTGTATTGTGTAGGAATGCTGTGTGGATGGTGTGTGTTTGTCTATCTTTCTGTCTGTCTGTCTGTCTGTTTGTGTAAGAGAGAGCCCATGAGGCTCGTGTCTCCCTGGAGTTTCCTGGCCAGTTGGCGGACCTTCTGAAGGCTTCAGTGACAGGTGATAGCATGACATTTATAAACTGCTGTTAAATCTACTAGGACTGTGTTTAGTGGGAAATAAGAACATCTAAGTTGTCAAACGGTAAGTTTCTTCTCTAGAGTGAAGTTGAAGCATAAAATACAGGAAGAAGAGAGGAGAGAGAGAGGCAAAGAAGCCTTGGCTGGCTATTGGAGAAGTTTCCCTCACTGTGTCTTTGTGGCAGAGGGCTTTGAGAACACTTTATTGCTCATTGATGGCAACCACATAGGAGATTAGTCTCAAACCTCTGAGGGCTCAGTAGCTAGGTTATGGGAGCTCTGAACATCCGAGGGTCTCAATCAGATGTGCCAATGGTACCTGTCCTATAAGACCTTGCCCCTGAACACACTTATCCCTCAAAATTCTGGTCAAAACTCAACTAAGAAAATTGCTGAATAAATGAAAGCTGCAAAGCAAGAGAGAGTCAATGGGGCTGAGAAACAATGTCTCAAACTAGTCTTCAGCTTCTGGGACCAATGGGGGAAAAAGAAAATGATTTTTAAAAACTGATGAGACCCACTCAGCAACTGCAGCATGGCCTGGAGGCCCATTTGGGCTGTGAAGGTGTAGCATTGTCTCAAGATTCTCAGGGCATGGGAAGAGCAGATGCTTTCTCCTTGTCTTACCCTTCTCTACAAAGGCGCAAGCATACACATTGGCGAGTTTTCAAATTCTACTTAAGATTTTAATCCTAAAATCCTTTAAATAAATATAATTCCCTCAAGTTTTAGAATAAACAAAGTCCCCTTCCCCCATGGTCCATGTGGTATATTTATTCTGTTTAGTGAGTTTTGCAAGACCCAAGCCTTCTTGGTTATCCTAGATGATCTACTGAATGAATCAGAACCCAACCCTCTTCTTGGAGGACCTCATTTCAACATCATTGCAGTCCTGCTTTCTTGCATCTAACTATGGTCAGACACGTTATATGGTTAATAGTTGCCACAGTTAACCTCTGCAGACCCTGTTGGTGTTGAACTCCATAGTATTGACAGATAGTATTGGCATAGTACAATCAGAGAACTCAAAAGTTAAGTATCCATTTCCATTTGAGTCAGATTCCTGTTTACTAGACTAGTTTTATCTGAATGGTTTTTGTCCCTTGCAAGCATCCCTTTAGCACCATTTCGAGCCTCAAAGTATTTGGAGAGCTAAATATACTAGAGATGCTTCCCAGGAACAAGAAATGATCTGGTGGAAGGCATATTCTGTGGGGACTATGAACCCATCATCAGCCCAGACAAGACTAAGGAAAATTACCACATCTCTTAGCAGGGATGGTGCCTGTTATATTGTAAGGCAAACCAAAGCCCTGGCTTCCCAACATTGTTCTTAATGTTAGCTACCAATCATTTTCCCCCCTCTCATTTTCTGTATTTCATGGCCAGGAGTTTCATCCATTCTTCAAAAATTCCAGAGCCTGTTTTGAGACCATACTTTTCCATACAGAAATTTATGGAAAACTAGCCTTTTCTCTGCAACGATACCCAGATGTTCAAGCTCAGTATTGTCAAGACATTGGGGGTTTCTATTCATTTGGTTAAAGGAACTCGGTAAAGAGTTATGGAAGCAGATGTGTTGGAAATTAATCCTAATCTTATTTTTCATTCCAGAGCCATATACTGTCAGCTACAGCCAGTCCACCTTGATACATCTGGTGGGGCCATCTGATTGTACTCTTCACGGCTTTGTTCATGGAGGTATGGAAGTGGCTGCTGCTGCTGTTTTTTCCATTCTGTTGTTTCTTGGTAATATCCCTTAGGAAACTGTACTGCAGTGTGACCCAATTTAGGCTCTTGTGTTTAATGAAGTATAAATTTAAACTTTAAGAGGTTGCATAATAAATGACTGAAATGCCATTGGTTCCTGGCTTTAAAAATTGGAAATTAAAGTCAGATGGATGAATGCATCACAATGTACCTTTAAATGCCCTTTATTGATTTGGCTGCACATAATTTCTTGTTTACTGTTGGACCAGCTTTTAAATGCTGGTGCTAAGAGGAACATTTAAAAACCTGAAAAGTGGGACAGATCATTGAAATAGATTAAGCCCTCTAAATTTGCTCACTGAGACTGAATAGAAGACAGAGTAGCCTAGACAGTAAAAATTCACCTCTTAGATGAACGTTCTAGAATTGGTTCTGCTGATCGATAGCTGTGCAGTGTGGTACAATGAGCTTATTGACCTTTGGGGTTTTGACATCTCATCTCTCCAATGGGATCATGAAGAACCTGAGCCTTGCATCACGGCAGTCCTCCCAGATGGTTGTAGAGCCAGTTCACTAGCTGCTGCCATTGTGTGTTGCCGTGAGTAGGGACATTTATATTTGTTCCTCTACATGAGAGAGAGCACGCAGCCACCTGATGCTGATTTGCCACGGAAATGGGCTCTTGAGTCTTTTGGAATGCAGGTCCCTGATGAGGCACATCCTCCTCTCCCTGTTGACTGTTTCTGATACTTAAATGGAAACTTCCATGCTAGAGTAAATCTCTTATTGCACCTAGTATTTGGAAGTTTTCACCTCAATATAGCCTTTCTTTCATTGCCTCCTTTGATCCAAAGACCAATCTGGCCTTTGGCTGCCTAGCAGCAGAGAGGCGGGCTACCATTCAGGGACTAAGAAGATTAAAAGACCCTTTCCCAGTTCAACCAGGTATAGAAATGGTTCAGAATTTTCTATAGAAATCTAAGAGCATGATCTGTGATGCATTCACTGAGTCTCAATGGCCACAAGCACATTTTGCCCATGCTTGTTTAGGAAGTGTTTATACAGCAGCTTTATAATGTGTCATTTGCCTCTATTATCATGGAGGTTTTGTGCCTGCAATTTTGGAAAATGTGCCCAATAATTTTTACCGAACCCAGTCTCATCTACTCTAGTATCCGGGCTCTCACCAGGAGCGACTGAATGAAATGAATACCATATTGAGAATAATTGAAAGCTAGCATTTTCTTGTATTTTCCTATAAAGAGCTGTCAACAAATACAGGATCGGAAATAATTTGTATCTAGACTTTTACAGAGTTGCAATTCACTAGATACCATTTGCAGGAAAAAAAAATCAAGTGAAATAGTTTCTTAATTCAGTCTTTAGTCATAAATTCTGTGCTGTTTACCTTTGCTACAAAAACCCCTGCCTACAGCCTGTGAATGTGACAGATTGCTTGTCTCTGATCCTAAGAGACTTGTTTATGCCTAACCTGGAGGGAGGCTGATGAAGCCTGCAGAGACGTGGTGCTCAGGGAGGAGTCTGTGACATTAGAAATCCTAGATGAAGTCCAGTGACTCCAATGAGGAGGGGTATAGGAGCTCTTTCTTGGGGACCTGAACACATTCTAACCCAATTCAGGGTCATAGTATAAAAGATATATTCACATGAGTGCCCACAGAACTCCCAGGGCGTTTCAAAAACTGTCTCTGAGGAAACTTGGGGAAGATGGAAGGGAAACCCTGTGTTCTCTTTCCTTCCCCGGATTCCTCTGAGAGAGCAGAATGGAAAGGGAACTTTGGATCTCTCCATTCTGAAGACACAGAAACCAGGCTCCTAGGCCCTGACTTTTACTCAGTCACTCAGTGCCTGTTGCCTGTTCCACCATTGTTGTGATTCTCCAAGCTATCTTGTCTGCGATTCCCTGCAAAGAAGATAACTTTCCTTCCTCTCGTGTATCACTCTGGGTTGAATCTGAGGGCTAGCCATTGGGAGCATCTCCAGCTGTTCAGATCCAGGCAGCATTCATGTTGCTTTATTAGAAGCCCACCTGGACCAGAAGGTTTCCCTTTGGTTTTCAGTGGTGCCTCAGTACTCCAGGGATCTGTGGAGACACCAGTGTCAGATTGCAACCTCTGGGAACATGGGAGGAGAGCTGCTGGGGCATGAAGATGCATTCAGGGGCCAGCCATATCCTTGATGCCCTTCTATAGCCTGACAGTGAGATGGGGGTAATGCCACTATGCACTTCCCTCCTGCTCCCTATTATCATGGGCTTTGAGATCCCAGGGCCCCGTTCTACACACCAGGGAACCATCAGGAGGAGAATTCTGTTGGCTGTTTTTTTCAGTTTTTATATATATTTGCAGAAAAGATGCCAAAACTTACTTGACTCAAGTTAATGGACTTTTCTATGTGTGTGAGACATTTCAGTTTAAAGTAGTGGAGGCTGCTAGCCCTTTTACTTGATCCATTCCCTTTAAGAGGCCCATCTCTACTGGGATGAATTTCCACTTGGCTACTAAGACCTCCTCTCCCCATTTTAGCAAGCACGTGGTCCTTCGTGTGATGGGTTCCTGCTGTTTGCCCAGCACCAGGCTGAGCCATTCTGGAGAGGCAATCTGAGTCACTCACTATGCTCTGTTGGTGGTAAGAGCACCAGCCAAAACATGAAATTGGAAACACACGTTTACTTGCTTGCTCGCTGAGCCTCAGAGCTAGATGTGGGATGAATGACCTCCTTGGTGCTGGCACCCAGCATCTCAACTAACCTGTGGGGGGAGGGGGCGAGCCTGTTCAACAGGGGTTCTTCACTTTTCAACTTTTTGGTACCTATAGATCCTGCTGTAATGACAGTGGAAGCATCTGGGAGAGGAAAAACTTTCAATGGGAACTATAAGTGCTAGTGAATGCTCCCCTCTCTTAAAGTACAGCCTGTTTCCCAGTGGTAGGATCTCTGTTATCTTCCCAGGAGGAGAGAGCTTAAGTAAGCAACTGTCAGGGCCCTTTGTTCTGCCAGGGGTCGGTAGGTGGGGTTGAGAATTTGGTTGCTATAGTTACCCTTTATTATCTAGCTGTTATCCTCTTTTAATTAGCCATAAAAGACCCTCTGAGAAAGGAGTATTAAACACCCCCCCCAAAAAAAAAACCCTTGAGGTATGAATTTAAATGACAATAGCAGCTTTATTCTTTAAATACAGTCTCAATTCCTGATCTCCAGGACTGTGGCTGGTCCAGGATTTCATTGTTCTCCTAGCTTTGTACTTTTGGGGGCAGCTAGGTGGGCCTGAATTCAAATCTGACTTAACCCTGACCATCTCCAATTGTTCTGATTCATATCTGGTCACAGGACTTGGATGACTCCAGAGGAGAAAATGAGGCTGGGTGACTTAGTAGAGTGCTCCCTCATTCAAATCCAATTCTCGTGCTTGTCATGGTATAACCTCTTTAATAACATGGTCTTCCTTGGAGAACAAAGAACAAACATCATCAACTTTGATCTAGATGCTTATTTCAAGGTCTGTGGGTCTCTCTCTGCCTCCCCCCACCCCCTTCTCTTCTATTTTTCCTTTACATTTAAGCAACTGTCTTGGAGAAGGAGGCCTGTTCTGTCTACCTCTGGAGGGAGACATTTAGAATTCTGATTCTTTTTTTTTTTTTTTAAGGTTTTTGCAAGGCAAATGGGGTTAAAGTGGCTTGCCCAGGGCCACACAGCTAGGTAATTATTAAGTGTCTGAGACAGAATTTGAACCCAGGTCCTCCTGACTCCAGGGCTGGTGCTTTATCCACTACGCCACCTAGCTGCCCCCTGATTCTTTCTTCTCAAAGTATGACATACCCATAGAGCCAGTAGATTGAAAACTGGGGTCGTGGGGGTATGTGTAAAGGGAGATAGGGAGAGCAGGTTTCCTTTCCATTCTCCCAAAGTTTTCTTAGAGATATTTTCTGAAACCATCACTCTAGGAGTCCTGTGGGCACTCAGGTGAATCTATCTTTTATTTTATTCTCTGACCATGATTTAGGTTAGATTGGGCTTAGGTCCCCCAGAAAGGCCCTTGTTTTGCTCATTGGAGCCATTGGGACTTAATCTAGGATTTCCAGCACCACGTCTTTGCCGGTTTGGTCAGCCTCTCTTCAGTTTAGACAGAAACAAGTCTCTCAGAATCAGAACAAGCTACTGGGCCAGGCCTTTGCAGAGATACTTTATTTTGCTTATTGTTTGACTGTCAGCCTTTTGGAACTAATTTTCCTGAAAAGTAATTTCATTCCCCCCCCCCAAATTTGGCAAGATAGCATTGCAGGGATTTAGCTTGAATATATCCTCTTCCTGCTCTTGATAAATGATTGGGAAAAGAAATTGAGGCACCCCAGACCACTTTGGAGATGATTCTTGTTTATTTTGAATGAGTCCTGGAGGATCCCCAGCAAGCAAGATATATGGTGATGCATGCAGGGAGATGTGTGGAGGCATTTTGATGGGGGTTCTGCGCTACCAATAGATAGATTGGTTATAACCTAAACTGTTGGCAGCTTTTCACAATTTGAATTATAAGAATCTGGTAGGTGGCTTTAACAGATGCATTTCCAGTACTTAGAGTATCCAGTTACATTTGTAGGGAATTGTGAATGTGAATCAGGTCTACTTAACAGGCTGCTCTTTACTTGGGGCTCTAGGGGAGCCCCTTATTAGCCTGTTAGAAAGAATCTTATTGGGTGGGATCAGGACTATGTTTGCTGGGCTTTGGGCTTTAGGGTGTGTGTGGGGGGGTATGGGGTTGTATGTCTGTGTTTGTGTGTGTGGGGTGTGTGTGTGTGTGTGTGTGTGTGAGAGAGAGAGAGAGAGAGAGAGAGAGAGAGAGAGAGAGAAAGAGAGAAAGAGAGAGAGAGAGAGAGAGAGAGAGAGAGAGAGAGAGAGAGAGAGAGAGAGAGAGAATTGCATCGGCCCTAGGCAGGAGCTCTGAATCTTCCTTCTAAATGACATGATGAGAGTGATTGCTGACTATCCCTAGAGGCAAATTTTTATATTTCAGAAAATGAGTTGCCAGGATTCAGTTGTCTTCTACCTTTTACAATTTTCTGTCTACAAACATGTCTATCAAAGAAGCCTTCCCTCCTACCTTTCCTCTCAAGCTCCTCTGCCATAAGAGACTTGGTTGTGTTCTGGGTCAGTGGATTTCCAGTTACTTTGATTTTCCAACAGAACCCATTGGTTAATTTTCTCCTGGAAAGGAATAATGGGTTAATGAAAGTAGTAAAGCCTCTTTTAAGTCAGATTTAATGGACCATTGTTTGTCTCTATTGACATTTTAGTATAGAATAGGAAAAATTTATAGTATTACAGAGTATATAAGTTAGGAGCATTGATAAGGAATTTGTTTTTCTTTTACCAGCTAATAAAACTTGGCCATGAGCTGGATAATAATGATGGTATCTGTGGGCTTCTACAGCTGCTTGCCCATTGACCTGTGATGATTTCAATAGCCTAGTCATTTGCCATTTATGTTGGGAAACACCAGTGTTTCCAGCACTTCTGGCTAAGAAGTGAAAAGGGATGCATGCTTTATACACCTCACGCACCTTGGACTGTGGAATGTAGACTGAAAGGGAAGAAATAGACTGTATGGCCCCAGACTGTCAGGCGTGGCAAAGAACTCTGTTTCTTTTGTGATTTTAGCATCTCCAAAAGAGAAATAGCAGTTTGAGACCAGGATTCCTAAGAACACATCATCTCTTCAAGCCCTCATGCAGAATTATATCTATTATAGGCCTTGTGAATCTCAGCAAAGAGGCTTTAATTAAAAGGGCCGAGAAGGGACAAGACCACTTGAGTCTGGAAAGTTTGATACCATAGAGAAGAGTAACAGTGAAGGAAGATAGCTGTTGATAGGGGCAGAAGTTCATAGGAGGAACTGGGGCCTCAAATATCTACACACACATATCCGGAGTACTAGCAACCAGAAAGAGAAACCAAAGACCCCAGTGAGAAGTAGGAAAATTTGATGTTATAGTTTCCCCAAGACTGAGATGAAATCTATGGTTGGGCAATATTTCCAGGGAGATTTAATGTGTGCAAAAGAAATTGGGTAGGGAGAAGGAGGATGGAGTTGTGGCACTGCGCATCAGAGGAGAGAAGCCTGAAGAAGCATTTGATTGTAGGTCAGTGGAGAGAAAAGCAAATCATTTCGACATTGGAGTACACCACAATCTACCTGAGTGGGAAAAGGAAATAATGTGGTGTGTAGGAAGTCCTGGCAAAAAACATCATGATAGTGACAGGGGACTTATATTATCTAGACAGTTGCTGGAATTTCAAGCCTAAAGCAGAGTAGCTAAAAACTTCTTGACTTGCCTTAGGAATCATTAGGGTCTCATAGTTTTTAACAGAGGGAACTTTAGGGATAAGGGATTCCTGGAGTTAATGGTAGAAGGAGGAAATCCAAGCATAGGCTACCACACCCTAGATTTTGAGTGAGCCATTTTTAAAGGATTTAGAGGAAAGATTGGTTGGATACCATGGGCTAAAATGCTACTGGAATGGAAGATGCCCTAGAATCTAGAGGGTCAGATTGTGAGAAATGAAATTCTGTAGACACAGAGGAAGCAGTTGCAATGAAGAGGCAAATGGGAACACACACAAAACAAAACTTAAATGACTTAGATTCAGAAGTAAGGGAAGTAAGAGAGGATGAATAAAAAGTATCATAATGAGTATCAGGAGTGCTCTAGCTAAGGATAATCTGAGGATAAGAGAAGTAAAGCTCAACCAAAAGGGTTTTGTTAGCTTTGTTGGGGAGAAAAAAGAAGGATCAGAGAAGGGATGGGATGGGACCTTCCTGTAGGGTGGACGAAATAATAGAGCTTCTCAATTCTAATTTTGCTTCCATTTTCTCTGAAACTGGAAAATGGATATAAATTTATTTGAATCATTTTTTGTTATATATATATATATATATGCATGTATATAATATCTATCTATCTATATGAAATAAAGCTAGTAAGAGCACTGAGATGAATCTGAGTCATCTGAACCACTGTCAATGATACTTGAAAGATGGAAAATGAGAGTGGAGACTGATGAAGGGCAAATGTTGTCCTAATATTTAGAAGAAGGAAGAGGACAGGAGGAGGGGAAAAAAGAGAAGGATAAGGAGGAAAAAATGTTGAGAGATTATAAACTAATGTTTTTGACTTCAGTTCCTGAAAAGATCCTAAAATGGCTCATTAAAGAGCTGCCTGGCAGACATCTAGAAAGGAAACCATGGTTCCAGAGAGCTGGTCTGGCCTCATCAGTTCATTTCCTTCTTTTGATAGCATTACTAGACAAGGGGAACACCATCAACATTGTCTCCCTAGGTTTTTAGCAAAGCTTTTGCTTTAATACTGGGTCAGGGAACCTCTAGCCCTTAGGCTGTGTTGGTGTGGTGTTAATGAGGCATCTGCAGGTGGGGAATCTAAATTCAATCTAGCAGTTTTTTAGGGGTGAATTAAATGTTTGTCCAAATATAGCCTGTGAATGATGTTATAAATAGCCAAATGATCTTTGGCCAAAAAAAGATTCCTCATCCCTGCTCTAGTAATCTCATACTATTCTTACGAAGAACAGTATGGAGTGGAGAAATGCAGTCCATTAGATGGATTCTGGACCCAATTGGGTGTCTGGCTTCAAAGACCTTTGATATCAGTGTGAGAGGAGATCTCTAGTGGACTACTCCAAGGATCTGTGGATGATGTAAATTATCAATGACTTGGGCAATACATAGCCTAGATGGTATGTTCATCATCTGAGCAGAGGATTAAGTGCTGGGAAGGGTAGCTAGCACACTGGAGAACAGTCAGAGCCAAAAAGATCCTGACTATGACTAAGGCTAGTTGTTTATGTTCATCAAATTTTCAAGGGACATAGCACTGGGAAATAATAGCAAACACACAGAATTATAACCAGTAACCAAAAAAAAAGATCTTGATAGACTAGAACATTAGTTTTAATGTAATAAAATGAAATTTAATAGGATTAAATAGCAATTCTGAAAGAGCTCTGGTGGCTTAGTGGTTTGTAAGATCAGAATGAGCCAACAGTGTTAAGTATGATTTTTTTTTTTTTGTTGTTTTGGGGTTGGTTTTCTTTTTGATTTTTATTACAAAGCAGTGGGGTTAAGTGACTTGCCCAAGGTCACACAACTGGTGATTATTAAGTGACTGAGGCTGGATTTGAACTCAGGTCCTCCTGACTCCAGGGCCAGTGCTCTATTCACTATGCCACCTAGCTGCCCCCAACAGTGGGGTGTATGGTCCAAAAAATGTATAATGTGGATTTGGGATGCATTAAGGTTAAGCCTCCAGGAATAAGGAGAGGTTCATCTGCCTTTGTCAGAAGCTCTCTTCACTGTCCAGAAGTAGGCAGCCAGGATGATGATGGGAATTAGGAATTGACTGAACAGTTGGGATATTTGCAGAAGACTCAGGAGGATAGCCATCCTCAAGTGTATGAAGACTGTCACATGAGACATGTGTTCGAACCACCATCTTCCAAGGAGTGGAAAGCCATTTGTTTAGGAACAAGGTCAAGAACTGTTAGAGCTATCCAGAAGTAGAAGCTGGTTAGGCATGGAATAGTGAAAATGCCTTTTGTATGGGCTTGGACTATGACTTTGGGGGCCTTTCTAATTCTGTGATCTTACTATGATCAACATACTTAGGCCTATTTGTAAGTCTCTTATTGCTTTTTGTTTGTTTTGCTTCAATTTCCTCTGTTAGATTCCTAGAGAATTTTTCCTGACTGTCTCTCTGTAGAGGAATAAAATACCAGGAAGGAGCTCTAGACATCCAAAACACATTTGTATGACTTGGTATTCCCCAAGCCTCCCTAGTCTAACAGCGGCGCCTGTTTCTCTTCAGCCATGATCCTCCTCCACTCTGCCGGTGTACGGCCTGCCATTGTGGGGGGACGGTCTTCCCTTCTTGAGTTATAGGTCATGGAGTCAGTTTAGAAAACCTTCCACTGGAGATGCTTAGCCAGTGAATAGACCTTGAAAATTTACTTCTGGGGTGCTGTGTTTGGGATCTCATCTGTATCACTAATTAGGGTTGGCCAAATTCATGAAAATTAGATACCTTCCAATATTTTCTTTACTGTCATGAAGGAATACCTAATCACATTGATCCCTGACCCACCCTCTACCTTATCATAAAAATAGCTCTTCACCATCAAAATCTGGCATACATACAATTCTCTTTTGAAAGCACCCTTATCTGGCCAAAATCATAGAATTCCAGTCTTTGTGAAAGAACCTTTCCGAGCATCCCTAAATTGCCTCCAAAATAGTCTTGACTTAAGGTCTAGTTGTCAGCAACATATTCCTCATGTCAACCTTCACAGTCCCTTCCTACCCCCCCCCCCCCACCCCCTCAGACCCAAGAGAAGGGAAGTCTTCTATTCCTTCCTTCACTGTAAGACAGGAGTCCTATCTCCCCACCCCCCAAGTCATCATTGCTTCTGATTGACCACTCCCATGCTTGGGTCATGTCCAGGGAGGACTTAGAAATGTATTTAATTGATGCCTTTTGTATTTATATCATAGTCATTTCCCATGTCCCCTCCCCATTGAACTTTACTGTGTGATGCAGAAAAATAGGTTCAAAACATCTGATTTGATTGGCAACCTCCCCATCATCCTGTCCTCTCAGCCCCCTTCCATCTTTGCCCCAAAGGATGATATAAAGTTTGTTAAGGATGATATACAGTTCACAGCAGCACTGTGAAGGAGAGATTGTAATAATATCTTACTGTATTGCTGAACTTTTTAAAATGAGTGTTCTTAGCCTAAGACCCATGAATTTTTTTTTTTTTCAGTTTTTGCAAGGCAATGGGGTTAAGTGGCTTGCCCAAGGCCACACAGCTAGGTCATTATTAAGTGTCCAAGGCTGGATTTGAACTCAGGTGAGTTCTTGATTCCAGGGCCGGTGCTCTATCCACTGTGGCACCTAGCAGCCCCCCCATGAAGTTTTTAAAATATTTTTTGATCCTTGTGTTTTTGCATTTCCTTTGAGAAAGCAAAGTTTAAAGTAAACTTTTCTGTAATCTTTATAGGTTTTCCATTTTCTGTTATTCAGAATTCAGACATCCTTTTAGTGACCCTTCCTTTACACCATTGCAATCATTGTTTATATTGGTGTCTAGATTCTGCTTGGTTCTCTTTGCATAAGTTCATATACGTCTTTTAAAATATCTTTGAATTCTTGCACCTCATTTTCAGCTGCACAGGAATATTCCTACAGTTTGGTGATGATTAACACTGAAAGATTGATCCCTCTGCATGAAGTTGCCCCTGATGCCTCCTCATAGCTCTAGTGCCCTGCCTCATTGACTGCCTCATAATTTAACAACCTTGAATTTATTGGGGATCTGTTCTATCTGTTCTATTTATTCTATTCCCTGGTGGAGTGTAAACTCTTTCAAGCAGGGTGTGTTCCCTTTTTTTTGTATATTGTGTCCCCAATGCCTAGTAGAAAGGGCCTGACCCATAGGAGGAGTGCCATGAATCCCTGTTAGTTGACCTCCCACCCCATACACACACACACACACACACACACACACACACACACACACACACAGAGTGCTGGCTACATCTGAAAATTATTTTCAGTCTCTTTTCAGACCCATTACCTCTACTATGCCAGTGCCTTAGTTACTTTGGTAATATTCATCTGTGCTTGATTCAGATTCAGAGGAACAGAAGCAGGTAGAGGAAGAAGCCAGTGTCGTTTTGGAAGTCTGTTGCTAAATCTGATTTTATAATAATCCCTTGTTTGTTACACAAAGGGTGACTTGTTAAAAATAAGATGAAGTGCCTCTGATTTTCTTAATATAGTCATCTAAGACCCTCATTCTGTCAGTTAGGCTTAAATATAGAAATGCAACAACAAAAAATGTCTATCTACTGGGCAGTCGGCTCTGACTCCATAAATGGTGGTTCTATTAACTGCAGCTTTGGGATAGTCGAGAAACATGACCTAGTCAACCAGCCTTTGAAAAAAAAATAACATTCTGCATCTATTTTTAAACCAGTCAACATACTGTCAACGCTTTTTTTTTTAAGATCTGTTAAGGCAGTTAAATGTTACATTCAAAAATATCTTTGGTACCAGATGTTTATCTACATGTTAGCAGCCAAGCAAGACTACGTTTTCCTTCCCATATTTCCTCAAACGACTGAAATATCCAAGGATGGTGAATCCTACAATTTTGTTGTCATCAGTGCAGCTTCAAATCTCAGACTATAAGTACAGGACCTGAAAGACTGCAATTTGCAAAATTTATTTTGTCATAGTTGGGATGCCAATTGTTGTCTGTTAATGAGTTGAAACACTGCTATTCCTAGAAAAGGGACCCTTTTAAGAAGAAACACCCAAATATTTTCAAAACATTGAAAAATGAATAGAATGGCCACTTAGATAGTTGATGGTATATATTTAAAGAGGCACAGATGATTTTCACAAGCATTATTGTTAGGATGGTAGATAGGTTAGCTATATATTTGGAGTAAGGTGTCTTGTGTTCAAATCCTGCTTCAGCATGTATCTACTGAATGTGTGACCATAAATCACTTATGCTTAAAATCTGGAAGGCAGATTTTAAACCTATCTGGATGACATTAAAGCGATAATGCTATGTGAACCTCTGGTGGGGTCCTGCCCAAGACTGAGGTTATGTTAGAATTTGGGCAATCTCACTTATCTGCAATGTCCTTCATAGATTGACTAACTGGCCAGCAGGGACTGGTCCCTGAATGAGGAAATAGGAAAAACCTTTAATCCTAATTTAATAATTGATTATTAGTATAATAGAAAAATAATAATTTCTCTTGGTTTCTTTAACAAAAATAAAATTATGTGTAATTACTATGAGCAGACAGACTATAAGCCTTGGATAGTTGAGAAAATGCATGACAATCTCATTGGAGAGTGATGTGTGTTGTGGGGTGAGGGAGGCATGTTATGTTTGCACAATATTGCATATACTCTTCAGATGTGGTGAGGGCTTGGTTGGTTTTACATAATAACTTTTTTGTCTTTTGATCTCAGATGGATGAATGAGTGGGTAAGGGGGTAGAAATATTCAAAAACAATTGTGATGTAAAAATAAGATAGCAGTAAAAAGGTAAATTTTCAGGAAAATTTCAACTTTATAAATAAGCATTTCTCAGAGTTGAGTAATATTCTAGGTCTCTATGGGAAAGGAAGAGGTTCTAACTTCTCTGGGTTTTCTCAATAGCCAACTCTTTAGATGCCAAAAAGATCTATCTCTTTCTCTATCTGAAATTGAATCAGAAAAAATTTTTTGCCCTTGCAAATTTGTGTATTATATATGGGCCATTTGACTTCCTCTTCACTGACCCAAGCAGATACAGATCTTGGAAAACAAATCCAAGTTGGTAATTGCCCGAACTTGGTGGGATTGCTGCCACAGCAGCACTGTGAAGGAATGATTGTAATAATGTCTTACTGTATTGCTGAACTTTTTAAAATGAATGTTCTTGGCCTAAGACCCATGAACTTTTTTTCTTTTTTTCTTTTCTTTTCTTTTTTTTTTTTTTTTTAGATTTTTGCAAGGCAATGGGGTTAAGTAGCTTGCCCAAGGCCACACAGCTAGATAATTATTAAGTGTCTGAGGCTGGATTTGAACTCAGGTCCTCCTGACTCCAGGGCTGGTGCTCTATCCACTGCACCACCTAGCTGCCTCCATCCATGAACTTTTTTTTTTTTTAGATTTTTTGCAAGGCAAATGGGGTTAAGTGGCTTGCCCAAGTCCACACAGCTAGGTAATTAGTAAGTGTCTGAGGCTGGATTTGAACCCAGGTACTCCTGACTCCAGGGCAGATGCTTTATCCACTATGCCACCTAGCCGCCCAGCCCCATGAACTTTTTTAAAAAAATTGTGATCCCTGTGTTTTTGCATTTCCTTTGAGAAAACAAAGTTTAAAGTAGATTTAAAATTTTCTCTTTTGATGTTGTTATATTGTAAACTCCTTGAGGGCAAGGACTCTCTTTTTGGCTCTTTTTGGATACCCAGGGCTTAGCACCTATCACATGGGAGGGGCTTATTAAATGTGTATTGATTGTTTTTTTAAGTAATTGTAACTGGTTTGTCCTCATTGTACTTTCTTCACTTCTTGTTACTTCATAAATTCTCCCCATATTTCTTTGTGTTCTTTATAGTTATCATTTCTTATGATGCAATTCTACTTCATTCAGTCTCTTCATTCAGTCCATCAAGGCATTTTTTAAAGTCCTACCAGATGCTGGGCACTGTGCTGGACCCCGGATATGCAAAGACAAAAATGAAGTTTCCTCCATCCTTGAAGTCCATCCAAATGTCCACATTTACCTACAGTTTCCTTAATTTAGAAGAGGTTTCTAGTGATGCTTCTAGTGATGCAGATGGAATCCTGATAGAAGCATCACTAGAAACCTCTAGAAACCCTGTCCTGCCAGGGCTACTCCAAGATGTGCCTAGGTTCTATCAGGTCATATCTTCTCCCCTGAGGACCAGCTCAACTTTGTTCCTTGGCCTCATATGTGCCTCTCTAGGTATATATTTCTACAACCCTTTAGAAAGGAAGTTTCTTGAAGGCAGACCTTTCTTGGTATTCCTAGGGCTTAGCATAGTGTTCAAGGGATGGATTCTTCTTTGGAATTCCTCCATTTGTTAAATGTTGCAGCCTGTTCACAGTCATCAATTGTCCTCTGTGTGAAATTATTTTTTAATTCTTCAAAGACCATTGTATTTCATGCCCTGCTGCCACATGGCAGTTAAGTATTAGCATTAGAAAGGTAGGCCTTTGCTTTAGTGGCATCTTTGAGATCTTCAGAAGAGCTCAGCTTTTGCTAAAAATAATCCAACCTGCTCTTCTCCTGTTCAAGTATGGATTCAACTCATACTGAATCTAAGGGAGATTGAGGGGAGACACAGTAAGAAAGGCTTTAATGGACAGGTGGTACCTGACTGGTGTTTTAAAGAAAACTAGGGGTTCTCAGGGGCAGGAGTGAGGAAATGGGACATTCCAGATATGGGGATCAACCTGCACCAAGTAGAGAAACAGGAGATGGAGTAGGTGAAGGACAGGAAGAAAGCCAGTTTGTCCTGACTAAAGAGTACAAGGAGGAGAATAACATAGTATAAGGCTAGAAAGGATGGGTAGGAGAGGGCAAGGTTGTGAAGAACTGATTATAAATGTGTATATTGATATAACTTGAAGGTAACAGGTGCATAGGGGTTTGTGAACAGGTACTTGGGAAAACCCACTTTAAGTAGCAGGGTAGAGAATGAATTGGCAATTTATTTGGAAGGTTTTGCCATAGTCCAGAGGTGATGACTTTGAGAGAAAGGGTCAGATGTGGGAGATGTTTGTGGAGGTAGACCTGGTAGATGATTGGCTAGATGAAGTCAGAGTTGGAGTTGAGGATGACACTAAGATTAATTACCTTGGTGACTGTGATGCCCTCAAATAAAAGAGGGGTGAGTTTGGGAAAAAGAAGTTGAAGCTGCCTGTGGGATATGCAGATAGAAATATCCAGTGGACAGTTGGTGATGGTGATGTGGAACTGGGAGTGAGGAACATAAGACTGTCTATCTAGAGATGACTTTGAGAGTTTTCTGTCTAGAGATGATACTTGGGAGTCAATGAGGTCACACAGAGTATAAAAAGAGGAGAAAAGGGGGACTTTGAACAGAATCTTGGGTCACATCATCCACAGAACTATAATATAGATGATATGTTACATTAAAGGATCATAGTTTGTTCATCAGTTCCACAATCCCCACTACCCATGAATTGTCACTTTCCTTGTTATTACAAATAATGCTTCTAGAAATATTATTGGATTTAGACAAAGAAATGTCTAGTAATCTAAGTTAATGAAATTAAAATTACTTTCTGGACATTGTAACAGGGACTCTTCTCAATAGAGATATACCCAAGACCTTAGAAAAAGGAGGCTGCTTACTCCCAAGGTAGGTTTTCCTAGATCTTTGCTCCACCAGGGCCAACTCTTTTACTTAAAGATTTGGTGGGGTTTAGAATCTTGTTTATTGTGGTTCTTTTCCAGCACTGGGCCCTTTCTATCTTAGGTACTTTATGGTGGTTCCTTGGGATTTAGAGTCTTGGTACACAATAGAGGTAGTGCTTCAGTATGGGTTTAGAAGTTTTTCCCTATGATGTTCTGTTCAGATCAGAAAAGGTCACCTTCTGCTCAACCATGTTGCATTCATTCTTGTGATACATTCTTTGACCAATTTGTAAATTTAGAGGAAATAACAGGGCCTTCTAGGCTAGTCTTCCTCTTCTTCTGAGGGGAAAATTAGTTCTCTTTTTTTCTCTGTGGAGTTCCTACCACTTGCTTGTGTATTAATTTAACATAGGTACGATTTTACTAGAATATTCTTCTCATGGATTATTAAGGAGCATTTTGTACCACAGCTGTAATTTGTAGAAGAATTCATAACCACTTTTTAAAAAATTCATTTTCCTTTCCCTAAAGCCCATCAGCCTGTCTAGCTCATTTATATAAATGATGAAACAAAGGAATTGAATTACAACACCTATTTTCCTAAAGCAGACCATAAGTGCTTTAAAACCATTTGGGCTAGTTCCTGCTCTCCCTACACCCCTTCATGTGAACTTGGCCTTTTTCTCCCTTTTCTCAGCCAAACTTCTTGAAAAAGCTGTCTACCCTTGTTGCTTCTACTTTTGTTTCCTCTTCTTCCTTAACCCTTTGCACTCTGGTTTCTGAACTCAGCATTCGCCTCAAACTGTTCTCTCCAAATATCATTGTTGTCTGACAGTCTTTTCTCAGCCCTCATCCTTTTTGACTTGGGAATTGACACTCCACTTCTGGGGACTATTGGGTTGTTTTGTGTGTGTGTGTGTGTGTGTGTGTGTGTGTGTGACCTTTTTCTCTGCTACGTATCCTACAACTTGCTGAGTGGTGCTTCTCAGTCTCCTTTGCTGGCTCAACATCCATATAATACTCCCTAACCGGGAGTGTTCTGTGTTAGGCCCACCCCCCTCCCTTTTTTTTTTTTTTTTTAGATTTTTGCAAGGCAATGGGGTTAAGTGGCTTGCCCAAGGCCACACAGCTAGGTAACTATTAAGTGTCTGAGGCCGGATTTGAACCCAGGTACTCCTGACTCCAAGGCTGGTGCTCTATTCACTACGCTACCTAGCGGTCTTTTCTCTTCTCCCTCTATATCCTTTATCTGTTATCTTCCCAGCTGATATGGATTGAAGCAATATCTCTATTCAGTTGACTCACAGACCGACATATCCAGTTCTAGTATCTTCCCTGAGCTTTCTTTCCACATCACCAATTGCCAATGAGATATTCCAGATTAACTATCCCAGTCTCAACATATTCAAAATAAGTTACTATTTTTTTCCCTAAAACTCTCTCCAAACTTCTTTCTCTCTCTTTCAGGGGCAGTATTTTCCTCCAAATGAGCCAGGTTTATCTATCTAGTCTTCATTTTCCCTCATCTCACAGTTGGCAGATCTTGGTTTGTCTATGTTTTTGCAACCTGAGCCCCATCTGTTTTTTCAGCCTCCCTGGACAACCCTCCTCCTCCTGTACTTCAAGATCCAGCCAAACTAGCCTTTCACCCTCCATTCCTGTGCCTTTTCAGTGGCCATCCCTTACACCTGGAATCGACTCCATCTTCACCTCTACTCACAAAGACTCTTTGCAAGTCCTTGTTTCCCTTCCATCCAATATAAGAAACTAGTGTTTATCCAGTTAATACTCCTTGTCAGATGCTGTACCAAACACAACCCCATTATCTGCCACATAGTAGGTGCTCCATAAATGCTATTGCTCCCTCACTACCATGGCAGTTGTGTGTGGCTAGGCAGGCTCCTTGGTGACTGAAGGCTGCTTTGACATCCAACTGCTGGGTCATTGTGATGTAGAAGTGATTCTGGATGCTCAAAGACCAAAATTAGTCTAAGACAAACTCTAGATGGTGTTTCCAGATGGTCCTGGAGCACATTGTTTGTGCAGTCTGGAGCAGCAGCCCAACTAAACAGAGTCATCATCCCCTGTCCTGCGAATGAGCCATCTGAAGGCCAAACTGATGGGTGCTGTCTCGGTCTTTGTCCAACTGTCCCTTCTCCTAATTTTTAGGTGTTCCTCTAACTTTTACATTTTGGGAAATAACCCATATCCTTGTAGAAGAAAAGAGATACCTCCAAACTTGCTGGTAAACTAGGATCAGAAGATTGAAAGTAGGAAGGAGGGAGCGGCTAGGTGGTGTAGTGGATAAAGCACCGACCTTGGAGTCAGGAGCACCTGGGTTCAAATCTGGTCTCAGACACTTAATAATTACCTAGCTGTGTGGCCTAGGGCAAGCCACTTAACCCCATTTGCCTTGCAAAAACCTAAAAAAAAAAAGTAGGAAGGAACTTTAGGAATCATATATTGGATCTTCAAGGTTTACAGATGAGAAAATTGGATCTAGGAAGGCTGGAAAACCAGACAGATGAAGTGCATTGCCCACAGAAGTGCAATAAAGCCTGAATCTGAACCAGCTTGGCTCACTTTGGTAAATCCTATGGACAGGTAGAATGATACAAATGAAGTAAATCTTGTTTCTGAGAGATATCCAGGGTTCTTCAGGGCAGGCTCCATGGATAGAGCCTTGGGCTTGGAGTCCTTAGTCAGTGGGTGCAAATCCAACTTCGGGTACTCACAAGTTGTGAGACCATGGCAAGTCATGTCACCTCTGTCTACCTCAGTTTTCTCAACTGTGAAATAGGGATAACAATAGCATCTTCCTCTCAGAGTAGTTGTAACAATCAAATGAGATGGTATTTATAATATGCTGAGCAAAGGTGGATGCTGTATAAATGCTCCTTCCTTCCCTTGTCTTTGCTATTGAATGCTGAGGAGAGGAGGGGAGGGGAAAGAAGAAGGGCAGAAGCAAACCTGCTCCTAATGTTTGCCTCTGATTATCCAAACCTTTGTTTTTGGAAGCAGAGTAAAGCTTAATCAATGGCATTCTCCAGCAGATCCAGGTTCTATGGCTACTTCTCCCTGGCATGTTTAGAGATTTGTGAAGGAGATGTCTACATCCTCTGGAGGGCCATTAGGTAGTGAGCACTGGAGAATGCAGGGCTGAGTTTTAATGTTGGAAGTAATGCCAGTTTAATTCATATCCTGGAAGATATCAAATGGGGACATTTTCCCTCCAGTCTCCTCTGTTTCTATAAACATTGCAGTTAAGTTGGTAGGAAGTAATTGGGATTGTATGAATTGCTTTGAAGATATACATATATATATATTAAATACATACACACACAACACACACACACAACATACATGCATTCCCTTTGGCTGTTGTGTGGCTTACTTTGGGACTCCTTTCCTTTGTGTAGGTGTTACCATGAAGCTAATGGATGAAGTAGCTGGCATTGTGGCTGCCCGCCATTGCAAGACCAACATCGTCACGGCTTCGGTGGATGCCATCAACTTTCATGACAAGATCAGGAAAGGTAATGGGATGGTTTAGGCAGGAAAGGAGGGAGTGGTGCTGGGCCAGTCTTTTCTGATTTGCTTTTCAAGCTAGCGGGTGTCATTCTCTTGTTACCAAAGCAAGCTAGAGACCAGAGACCAGAGATTGGAAGTGTCTGCTAAGTCATGAACTTATCTGTGAGACTGGCTGCTATTAATTTTATTTTGAATCCCACTGGTCTTTAGCTCACTGGTGGCAATGTCCTGAAGACCCAGGACCAGCATAAGCTGATTTGCTTAACTATTCTCAACATTGCCCTGGTAAACTAAGCCATGGTTAGAGAGAACACTGGGTTTGAAGTCAGTGAGACCCAGATCCTTCCTTTGACATAAGATCTAGATGACCTGGGCAAGTCTCTCACCCTCTCAGTGACTCAGGGCTGTGAGACTTTGAGTTGTAGATGCTCTGCTTGTCAGCCTGGGCCTATGATTTTATTGGTCTTCCTTGCCCAGTGCAGTTGGCTACCATCTGGGCACCTGATGTGCTCAGTGACTTTCCCAAGGTCACCGGAGGTCACCTTTCTAGCCACAGTACCACCGTTGCTTTCAAGGGTACTAGACATTGATGACATCACAGGTCTGAAGGACAAGAAAGCCCTATTGCCACAGATACTGTTCCCCCCTCCTTACCTTCTTTTAGCCATCAGGGAACTCAGACCATTTCCAGCGATATTTCATCCATCTAAAGGAAAGGTAATCTATAATGACTGAATTCAGGATACACAAAGCGAGTCAAGTCAAGCTTGGTGCCCTGAAGATAATGCTGGGGCCAGTTTCTCTACCCTGGCTTATATACCCTGATGAAAATGCAAACTGAGCATTGACAGGTTGACTGTCCATTGAGAAATCATCCTTGAATCCAGATGCCAGATCTCGAGTTTGGCCCTCTGCAGTTTCTTTCATGCATAATTCACCTCTAGCTTGTCATCCATTATTGCTGAGCTGATGATCGGAACGATTTTCTCATCTTGATGTGTGGTGATTTATCTTTGTGTATCGCCTACTCTAAGCTCAGTCCCTCCTTCCCTAAAAGTAACACTTCATTGCTGATGCAGGACTTGAGTGAGTTTGCTATTGATTCTGGAGATGGCGAGATTAAAACTTAGACCATCCTGAGGTGCTTTCATATCGGATGCGTCTTTGCTGTAGGGAGTGATAAATTGAAAGAAGTGGAGGTCTGATTGGAACTGCTCCATTTTCCTGCCAGGAGCCCAAATAAATGGAGTATCATGTTGAGCATCAGAAAGCATCATTTCCAGCGAGATCAGTAGGGGACCATAACCTACATAACCATTATCTGGACTTTGCAGGTTATGGGTCTGGACACACTCTTCTTTTCTGGCCATTTAAGATTCAAATAGAAGCATTGACATGGTGCTTCTGCCCACTGACCTATTGTTCTCATTGTATAATAATTGAATCTCCAATGAGTGTCTGTTCTTCATCCCCTAGTTAAGACATCATGATTCCAAAATGTATATACTTGTTTCTCCCACCAGACACACATTGTAGTTTGTAATGTTTTGAATTTTATAATTTCCTCCCCAGCCTTCCTTCCCTCCCCCCCCACCCCCACTTTGTTTCCATGCTATACATTGATCAAAATTGAATGTGTACACACAGCATAGTTTGTTGTGCATGTTGTCTCCTTGAAAAATGGTGTCACCAGCTTTTAGCTACTTCCTTGTATGTATAGCAAAATTATTTATAAATGCTTGTCCATTGAGTGATTTGGGAATGTGATTCGGGTTGGTTCGGATTTGGTGATTTGGAATGGTTCTGCAGACATTTGGATGGTTATTTATCTTTGAAACTCTGAAAAACTTGTACTCCAGATGGGAATGTGCCTTGCATAGTTTGGTTGTCACACTGATTCTTGGCAAATACATTCTCAGTATGTTAGTCAACTCCATTCTGAAAGGCCCTCCAGCTTGGGCCTTGGCTGACCCCGGGTGTCCTTCCTGCCACTGGAAAGCATTACCTTGGGAAAGGTCATTCCTCTACTTTTTGTGCCAGTTTCTTTACTCTAACAGTGGATGGGAAGTGGAAGGCTGGGGTGTGGGAGCCAATAATGTATGTCTAACCCTCAGCTCACACAGGGAGGATCAAATAAGATAACAAAGATCAAGTGCTTTATGAAACACCCCACCAATCTTGACTTCCACTGCTTTTTATTGTGGCGCTTTTGCCTGAGTAAGTGACCTTATGATAGCTGCATTTTGTGAGTATTCTTTTATATCCAGAGTGGAAAGTACACTTAAAAACCCCCAAATTAATTTTGGTCTGATTTGGTCTTCAGATGATCTGATTGATGTTAAACCAACCACTCTTTGAGAAGCACTAATCAAGAAACCCCAGACCAGCAGACCCAGTTTATAGCAAAAAGAATTTTCCTGAAGACTCTAAAATTAGTTTAGTCTTTTTTGAAATAAGGAAGTCAGTCCAAGGAACTTTGACAGTTTAAGAACCTTAATTAGCCATATCACTGTTGTTCATATTAAAAAGAAAGTTCAAAGACTTTTGATGGTTGGGTCCAATTTGCAAAAGGGTAATTAGGAATGGGTAATTTTTTAATGAAAAACCTGAATTCCAGGGAACATTCTCCAGTGATTAATTTCCCAATCCAGATGAGAATGGATTCATGCAGAATCATTCTATTTTTGACAAACACATTAGCAGGGTCACTGTGAAACAGAAATCATTCTTGCCTACTGCTTTAGGTGAACTTCATGTTTTAAAACCTATCATCTCCTGCCTAACATGGCAACTGTTAGTGCCTTCTGTCAACCAGCAATTACAACTTGATATTATGTGAAAATTAGATTTATTACAGGAAAAATGAACATCCATGTGGAACCCAAAGAGTTTACAATCCCTACAAAACTTTGCATATTTACAACATATTTACAACAGGGGGTCAAAGCAAGAAGAAAACCCAAATCTCCTTCTGATGGAAAGTGGCAGAGAGGGGGATGATGCAGTATAGGTGGGAAAAGGACAAATTCCCTCCAGCAGGGTTGCAACAAGGGATGGCAAAAGCCACTTTCTTTTCCCTTAGGAACTACTAGAACATGAAGACATGAGGCTAGGATGATCCATTTTCTATAGGGTCTCAGCTGCACAAGCAGGTTTAGCCTAGCACAGACGGGTTTGAGATCCAAACGATAAATTATGTCTGCTGGGAAGGAGTGGGGATGGGCTTTGTTCTTGACACATTCAGGGCCTCCAGCACACTCGGGGTGCAGAGTTTCTGGAAAATAGGGCAATTCAAAATTCAGGATCCTGTAACATTTTTAAACACATTTAATGCATGTATCTGGCCTACTGTGCACAATTGCTTAATTAGCCAAGTAGACTCATCCATAGACTCGGATCAACTACAAGCCCAAAAGCAGAGGTAGCCAGCATCCTTTTCCTGTCAACAGCCTTTCTCCTAGCCTCCAGTATCCATAGAAGTAACCAAATGCACCTGTGCCTGCCTGGTTTCATTTCAGAACCAGTATTGTCCTATTGCTTTTGAGGCATACCTTGTGTGAACTCATTTTACAACTCATTTCAAGAACCACCTTGAAGGGAAGCAGTGTGTTGTCCTGTTGCTGGCTTCCTCATAGGAAAAAAAAGCTCAAGCTTTGTATTGGACTGTGATCATAGTTCTGAGGTCTAGAGTATTTTTGTGAAGTACTCATGTGGATCTCTTCTCCAAGAGAGGAAATCACAACTTATTTGATGTTTTCTGAAGAAATGTCTTCATGTGAAGCAGTCTGTTTCCCTTGTGTTTTCCTCATCTCAGCTACTATACTGTTGAATCCTAAACCCCCTTCCATGGCTCCTATCAGTTCCCAGAACCTGGAGGTCACACCTCTGTAAGAAACAAGTCGGGGAGCAGAAAAGTCTTTCTACTACAAATTTATCTCATCTCATTTGAGTTTTCATTACTGCAAGGCAATTACTTCACACCACCCTACCCTCCATTAATTTGTTCTCCCAAATCCATCCCTTCCCATGTGTCCTCAAATCTCTTGCTGCACTGCCCCCCCCAACCATGAACCTTTGTCCCATGCTTCACTATTAAAAAATGAGACCAGTTGCTGAGTGTTTCCTCTTTTCCCTTCCTCATCTCATATCAACTATTTATTTTTCTGATATCTCCTCCAGCCCCATGTCTACTGAAAAGGAAAGGTGGCCCTTTTTGACAAAACGGGTCAAACAATTCTTGTTCCATGGATGTACCCTTGATTCTATTCTTCTCTGGCAGATTGCTTTTTTCTGTCATCTTCACTTTCTGGATCTCTACTTATCTACGGACTCCTTCCTTGTTGCCTACAAATGTGATCTGTCTCCCAATTCTTAAAACCCCCCCCCTTGTTTTTTGTTTTTGTTTACTCTTACAATAAGAATATTTTAGTAATGTGTAAATAAATAAAATAAAGACAAAAAAGTTCAAGAGAGGGGAAAAAACATGCAAAAAAACAGAAACAAAGAACAAGCTTCACTTTATACCACATCTCTGCTGGCTGTCTTGCCCTGCCCTTTGCTAAAATTTTGGAGGAAACCATATATACTGGGTCCCTCCATTTTCTTCTCACTCAGTTCAAAGTGCTTGCTCCCAAGTTACTAGTGATCTCCTTCCTATTGATATTCTTGATTCAATTCAAGACCAATTGAAAACATCTTCCATTTAACTGTCAAAGTGATTTTTCTAAAACATAGATCTATTTCCTCCCTTCCCCCCACCACACACATACACTCAAACTCCCGTGACTCCATTTACCTCAAAAATAGAAAATTTTGCATTAACTATTGGAGTCATTTCCAACCTGGCCCTTTCTTGCCTTTTCAATCTTCTCACATTTAACTTTGCTCCCTTCCTGTATTCTCTTATGGTTTAGATTCTTCAACTCCTAACTCCATGTCTTCCATTCCTGGGGATGCTCTCCACTCATCTCTGCCTTTTTTGGTTTCCCTATTTTCCTTCCAGATTCAATTCAAATCCTATCTTTCTGCAGGAGACCTTTTTTTCAGTCCTCCCAACTCTGAGGCTTTTTCCTCCCTAAGCTACTGGGTTTATAGTTTGGGTGTATCTGGGTTTTTTTGCATATTGTCTCCTCCATTAAAACACACTCTGAGAGCAGGGTTTGCTTTTTGCCTTTCTTTGTTTTGCTTTATAAGGCTTAGCACAGCCTTGGTAGCCACTTAATCCATGTTTGTTGATAGAATGACTGAATCTTGTTGCATTAGAAGTCAATTCTGAAGCCAGTTCTTTAGGCATTGGGGTTACTTGCCCAAGGTCACACAGCTAGATAGTTATTATATATTGGAGACTGGATTTGAACTCGGCTCCTCCTGGCTCCATGGCAATGCTCTATTTACTGCATCACCTAGCTGCCCCCAATTCTGCAGTTTTATAGAGAAACTTAAAGGAAGGATAACCAGACATGGGGGGATGTTAACAGTGGTTTTTTTTTTTTTAATTTTTCCTTTTTTAAGGAACTTTCTAGTGAAGTTTGGTTAAGCTTTCACAACCTTATGAATGGTCAACACACAGTCCTACCAGATGGACCAAGCTAAAGAAGCACATTTTTGCTAGTGCACAAGGAGAAAATGTGTGAATTGAGCTTGTCTCTTTGACTTATTTCTCTTGTGATCATTCAGAGTGCCTTGGAGTTGTAGGGAGCTAGGCGGTGTTTTCATGTATTATCTTCATCTGCTTGTTGGAGCGAATCTGGAGCATGTTCCACATGCAGGCACTTATCTCTTCTCAAGGGAAGCAAGAGTTGATGTCCCAGAAAATGGTGAAAGCACATTAGCTCCGAAGTCAAGAGGGCCAGAGTTTGAATTCTTATGCCCAGGGAAGGTTTTAGTCTCTCTGGTTGTAGGGTTCCTCAACAGGAGAGGTCGGTCTGTACTCTGAGACCCCTTCCATGATCAGTCTTGAATTCTATGCAGTAAAGAGGCTGAATTCATATTACCTGAGTTGAGCCTGCTGAACCTTTTCTTTGATAGTCTCACCTTCCCTGCCCTTTCTTCTCTTGGCTTGTCTCCATGCCTTTCAAACCCTTTCTTACAAAAGGATTTTACACATTTATTCACATGTAATATAATAGTCCAGTCACATATAATAAAAGTTGTAGAAGCACTGGCTCATCTCAGGGCCTTCTGCCAGACACTAGGCATACCAAGATAGAAATGACCAAGGCCTTGTCCCCCCAGGAGCTTATGTCCTGCAGCAGGAGGATGTTGCCCTTAAAGAAGTGGATACAAAGAAAGGCAAAAGAAAAGGGTGTCAACACCTGTGCACCAAAATAGATCTGTGGAGGGCAAATAGGAAGGGATCTGAGAGTTGAGGGGAATTAGGAAGGGCTTCCTATTTAGAAGAGGGCTTGAAGGAAATCAGGAAGCCAAGGGACAGCCAGAGAAGAATGCAGGTTAGGAAATGGAGTATTCTGCGGCAAGGAAGAGCACAGAGGAGGACGACAGTGTCATTGGATTGTAGAGGATGTGGAAGGTAGGTAATGAAGAGCTTTAAAAGCCAGAGGATTTTGTATTTGATCCTGGTGACCGTAGAGACTGGATTGGAAAGACCAATCAGCAGATTGTTGGAATAATCCAGATGAGATGATGAGGACCTGCACCAGGGCAACGCCAGTGCCAAAGGAAAGAAGAGAGACTATGTGAAAGTAAATCGACAGGACTTGGCAACAGATTCTATGTGGAGGATGAAAGTAAGTAGTTAGGGATGGCAAGCCTTGGGCACAAGTCTGGGTGACTGGGACAGCGGGGAGAGGAGATAATAGTGCCCTCAACAGTGAATTTATGAGAATCTAATTCCAGCTGCTCAGTTTACAGTTGGAGATTTGATAATGGCAAGAGAGTTGGTTAAATAAATAGTTCTGAGAATTTCTATATCGAGATGGTAGTTGAATCCTTGGGGAACTAATGAGATCAATAAGCCAGATAGCATGGAAGAAAAAAATTCAAATGGAACCTTGGGGGATAATCATGGGTCTGGCATGACTGGGATAGTTTTAGTTTTTACAAGGCAGTGGGGTTAAGTGACTTGCCCAAGGTCACACAGCTAGGTAATTATGTGTTGGAGACCGGATTTGAACTTGGGTCCTCCTGGCTCCATGGCAGTGCTCTATTTACTGTACCACCTAGCTGCCCCCACTAAATCCACTAAATGAAGCTGAAGAGCAGTCAAACAGATAGAAAAGCAAGAAGAGAATGATCAATAGTACAAAAATCTTCAGAAAAGTCAAGAAAGATTAGAATTGGAAAAAAAGATTAAGTTTGGCATTTAAGAGATCATGGGTAATATTAGAGAGAGTAGTTGAATGATGGGGAGGCGCACCTATTGTAAAGAGACTTCTCAAGGAGTTTGGCAATGAAGGAGAGGAGAAATAAAGGGATGAACAAGTGAAGACTTTGAAGGATGGGGGAGGTATAAGTATGGAATCAGCCTTATAAATTGGGAGAGCCTGTGTGTGAATGGGAATGATAGAGGAGGCAGGGCAATCTGTTGGAGAAGATGGGATGGAATGGGATTGAGGGGACATGTGGAGAGATTGACCTTGGCAAGAAGAGACAACTCAGTGAGGAGGGACAAGATGGCCTCAATTTTTTTTTTCATTGAAATAGGAAGCACGATTTTCAGCAGAGAGGATGCAAGAAGTGAGAGAGAGGAAAGAACTGTTTGGGCCAAGGGGAACTTCTTGATATCTCTTAAAACCCACTGGGGATGTGCTCAGTTATGCCATCTTGTACTATAAGGTGAATTCTGTGCTGCTTACATCATTATGGAGCAAGTTTTGACCACGAAAATGTTAGAGGAGAGTGTTAAGAAACACTTCCCCCACCCCTCACCCCCTACAGATTCTTCAAAATTAAGGACAATATTTTGGGCTCAGAGTTGAACAGGAAAAGGAGAGAGACATGGCTGGGGCAGCTTTTTGGAAGCTGTAATACTCTTTCGCTGACCCCAAGCTTCCCAGGAGAACAAAAATCTATGTTCTCTAAGACCAGCCTCCTGCCAGTAATATTCTCTAGGGTACAACTGCCTCTGAATAAGGATTGCACAGAGAGGACTGTGGAGAGTCACATTTCTGGGCATGAGCAGGCTACAGTCTATAAAAACAAAGGAACACTGAAAGAGACCAGGAGGAGAAGACCCCAGAATTAGCAGGGCTCAGCAGATACAGGAACCTGAGAAAGGCCAGTGGACTGACTGGAGACCCCAGACCCATGAGGCAGTTATGTGGGAGGCCTTAGCTGCTGCTCATATAGCACAGATTGAGGTCAGATGGTGGGGTTCATTGTTTGCTTAGGTAAGGTTCCCCCAGTGGCACAGGGTCAGGAATGGTCAAATGTTATTCTTTTTTTTTCCCTTTTATCATCCCCTTGACATTCTGCTAAAACCACAGCCACTGTTCCCACAGAAGAAATATTCATTTGCTTGGAGGAGTGACTATAGACCATGGAGAGGTTTTAACCCTTCTCACTCCTCATCTGTTGCCACCTATATCCCAAGTGGTTTTTAAAAACCTGCTGTGATTCACTGCTTCATTCTGAGAAAAATTGTGTCTGGCTCTTCCAGAGCTTATGGATGGCACAGCCCTGTTGTGAGCCAAGGACTTTTTAGGCCTTTTAGCCATTACAATGAAGGCAGGAAATATACCTCTTTCCAACTCTACAGCTGATGAATTTAGTAAGTAGAAGTGAGGGGCAGAATGTCCCATATTGGATGAGCTCCAAGGCTCAAAGAAGACTCTGCTCTGAACCAGTCTGTCTTCATGGAGCTGACAGTCTAGCACAGCCAGTCAGGTATCATTTATTAAGCCCCTGGGATCCAGAGAAAAAGAGAAAACTGCCTTCAAGGAGGTAGCAGCCTGATAGAGAAAACGATAGGCAAGGGCTAATTGGGAGTAGTCTCAGAGGGGAGATTAAGCAGAGTTGGGAAAGACTCCATATAGAAGGGGGGACTTTGCAGAGATGTGAAGGAAGCAAAGAAGTGATGAGGGAAGTTGTAGATATGGGGAAAAAGGGTGAAAACCCTGGGTATGGGGGACAGCAAGAAGTCTGATGTCTGGTTCCTAGACTTCATGGGGGCTCAGAGTGTTAGTTATAGGAAGCCTAGAAAAGTAGGAAGGGCCATGTCAAAAAGGGCTTTAAAAGCCAGAGGTTTTTTTATATTTGATCCTGGAGGTTATTGAATGAGGGCTTAGTATGATCAGACCTATGTAAGAAGGTCAATTTGACAGCTTAGTGGGGAGGAGGGACTAGAGTAGGGAAAGACTTGAGGCAGGTCAGCCCACTTTCAGACTGTTGCAGTAATCCAAGGATCAGAATGGTGACAGTGTCAGAGGAGAGAAGGGAGCATAGATGAGAGTTGGGTCAAAATCCTGGGCGACTGCAAAGATGGTGGACGGGAAGTTAGGAGTATGGGAGGACTTCGGAGGAAAGAGAATGAGTTTTGGACATCCTGTTAAATCTGCCCAGAGCTGGTTGGAGGACACTTGGAGATACAAGACCAGAAGTGAAAAGCAGTTAGGATTGAATAAGAAGATCTGAAAGTCAGAGAACTGTAATATTGTGGTACACAACATTATATAGCATGTATATTTGAAACAAAATGTGAGCTGAGGGAAAAGGTTATTGTCGAGCAGACAAGGCAGGGAAGGCTTTATGGAGAAGGTTCAAAGTGGTCCTTAAATGATGGCTAGGAGTTTGTTGCTGTCACTATGATTTAAGAACCCAACTCCTTCACCTGTCTATGAAAAGTACATGGTATTTTGGAATATGATAAAATGGGTTGCTCAGAACCTAATTTCTGTCAGTGGGATTTTCCCAGAAGTTTTTATCAAATAGGAAATTCTTGTGTTTTCTAGTTTACCAAACACTGTTGTCTAGTATGTTCTGGTGATCTGCTTGCTTTGTTACTTACTTGTCACCTTCTTTGATCCTCAGAGCTGCTCTGTGAGGTAGCAATTGTTGTCCTCACTTAGCAGATGAGGCAACTGAGACTGAGAGAGGTTGAGCAGAGTGCCAGTTTCGTCCAGCTCCTAGGTGCCTAAAGGAGGATTTGAACTTGGGTCTTCATGCCACTTGCCTCTGTAGCACTTCTTCTGAACCCACAGTGCAGCCTTTGTTTAGTCTAGACTGATCTGAGTCAATCTGGGCCAATCTCCTCAGGCTGGAGGGCCTATCAGGACCCCCTTGATCTAAATTCAGGCTCCTTGAGGGCAGGGACTATTTTCACAGCCTGGCATGCAGAGGGTGCTCAATAATTGCTTGCTTAGTTGGTTTGTCCAGGTGTATCCAGATTGATGTATACTATAGTCCTAAGTATCAGAAAGTAGTTTATTCATGTATTTTTGGATCCCTTTGTGTTGGAATCTTAATTTGAGGTTTGGAGGAGTCCTCAGTGTCTTTTAAATTCTCTAGTTTTCCCCATTGCTTCTGGTTCTAATCTTTTCTCCATGTGACAATGCTTCTTCAAAGTCTTTGAACAGGAATTGTCTTTTGTTCTCTAGGCCAAGCCTTCCCAGGGCCTTCGCTTGGTGGCCCCTGGGCCTTCACAGCCAGTTCACTTCATCATCGCCTTGATTAGGATACCATGGACCAGATAGCTTATCCTGAGTTCAGGAAGTAGAACTTGGCCACAAAAGGCAGCTAAGCCTAGTATGGTTGAAATCCTGGCCCTCAAGGATGAATCTAACTGTTCTATCTTGCATTGTTCTCAGGCCAAGAACAAAGGAATCAGAGTTGCTGAAAAGTGAAGGAGCCATCTCAAGAAGGGATGGTTTCCCCCTTCTTAGAGGTCTCCAAGGTAAAGTTGGTTGACCACTTGTCATGAATATTACAATACATTATTCTTTTTTTTTTGTGTGTGAACCAGTTGGATTTAAAAGACATGAGGACTCCTCCAACTCTCAAATTAAGATTCCATAACACAAGGGGTGGCTAGGTGGCGTAGTGGATAAAGCACTGGCCTTGGAGTCACGAGTACCTGGGTTCAAATCCCGAGTACCTGGGTTCAAATCCCGTCTCAGACACTTACTAATTACCTAGCTTGTGTGGCCTTGGGCAAGCCACTTAACCCCATTTGCCTCGCAAAAACCTCAAAAAAAAAAAAGATTCCATAACACAAAGGGACCCAAACACATGGATAGTAAGCTACTTTCTGACCCTCTGGGTTACTGATCTATGCTTTTGGCCTTGTTCACAACCAAGTGGACTGCTGAGCAAGCTGTTGTGGACAAAAGGTGCTATTGGTCCAACTGATGCATCCTGAAAGCTTTTCCAGAATCAAGGGGAGCTTTTACTATCTGCAAATTGCAGCTTGATTTGCCTTGTGATGGCTGACCAAGACACAGCTTGTTCTAAAACGTGGGACAAAGATACCCCTGGCTCTGGGATCAGATATTGGGGATTTTTGTTTTGTTTTGGTTTGTCATAGAGAAAGTCTTAGCAGGTATTGCCATTCCAGCACAATGTTGGATCAAATGAAGTAGTTTTCACATCCCTTGATTTTCTTTCTCTTCAGGAAATCCACCCTGGTCCTTCTCTATTTTGTATTGGGGGTACCAGATCCTTGGCAAGGTTCCCCATTCCCATTTGTTCACTTTGTGAAAAAGGTTTGTAGCTAGAATCATGCAATGGCTTCTGGGTCTTTCTTGTTTGAAGGGTATTTTCGCATTAAATATTCATTTGAGCTAGTTGGGGAAAAGAAAGGAACTTTTAAAAAATTTTTCTGAAATACACGTTGAAAGTTTTCCTGTCTTAGTCTTAAAGGCAGGTTCATAAAATTATCTCTCTCTAGACTCTATAATTCATCTCCCTTTGAGTCTTAGGGAAACTAGTCAGTTCAGTAGTTAGGAAGAATCTTTTATGTGAAGGGCACTATCCTAAGAACTGGGAACACTGGGAACAAAAAAGCAAGAAGAAGACACTGACCTCAAAGAAGTTATTTTCTTCCTAGTCTGGGTACATGACTACCTGTGGTATAGTCAAGTGTCCGAGCTGGGATACTTTAGCCCCACACCCTTCCAATGGGCTCGTATTATTGGTTCATATTAAAACCAGAGGCTTCTGAACCTCCTGCACATTACCCAGCTCTTCCTCCTACACACATTCTGCTCTGTCTGCCTTCCAGACCTTGTTTACAGAATGCTGGCAAAGAATCGTAGGAGAGCAAGAGCCCTCCATTGTGACCTTTCTGAGTTCAGAGAAATGAAAGTAAAATGCCTCTTGGGCTTTGGCCTTCATCCCACTGCTGCAGATAGCTGGCGCTTCTGGCGTGGATAGTTGGCAGCAGGAAGGATGGTGCCATGGTGCAAATTTAGGACTTTTGATGCCAGTGAACAGAGCTCTTAGATCAGCAAAGGAGCACTGCCCATTAGGGTTCTTTGTGCACGGTTCTTCCCTGGTTTGCAGGTCCATATGGTCCCGCAATTGTTTTGGAAGGCAGAATTCGAGAGACCTTCATTCAGTGGTTCAAACCACATGACAGATCTCTATCTAGAACAGCAATTATATTCAGAACCTAAGGGAGAAGGAGAAGGTTGGTGGAAGGCTTTATTATCTTGCTTTTTTTACAAAGTGAAAAGATTAAAACTCTTGCCAACCCACGAGTCCATTGTACTCATTCAGACAGTCTTAAGTGCATTTTGCCCATGGTATAAATGCATATACTGAAGAAAAAAGAAAATAATGTCTGGATGGCTTCATGCAGGCTTGGCTGTGCACATGCAGAGACACAGACACACACTCACAAAAGGTGTCACTTGTTATTTATAGATTCTCCCCCACGCACACACATTTCCAGACAGCCTCCTCACAGAAAACTGATAAAACAGTCTGTTAAGGAATATTTTCATACTTGAAGTCTTTAGAGTAGATACCTGAGGTCTTTTCCTTCCTTCCTTGATTAACAGAGGTGCCAGGAGATGATGAATCCAGCTGCCATCATCTCAGACCTTTGGCCTTGCTCAGCAGAAGGTTGGAGTTCTTCAGAAGAGTGAGGAGGAACCTAGGGAAGCAATGTGGGGCAGGGGGAAAAACAATGAACTTGGTGCCAGAATTCCCATTCTAGCTTTGGGCCCTTCTCTCTGGCCTTCAGTTTTCTCCAGTAAAATGAAGGGTTGGACCTGGAGAGCTCTTCCAGCTTCAACTCTAGAACCCTACAGCATCTCAAAGCTGACTACATTCCTTCTTGTCAGTGAGTAAGCATTAAGTTCTTTCTTTGATGCTAAATTACACAAAAGGAAAACAGCTCTGCCCTCAAGGAGCTTGTTTTCTCCACTACCATGTAAATGGCTAGGTACATACAGGGTGGATAGAAATTGAGAAAGGAAGGCCCTAGTAGCAGGTAAGCAACTAGTGAAATGAAAGGTCTCTTGTAGAAGGTGGGATTTGAATTGAGTCTTGAAGGAAATGAGTAGGTAGAGGTGAGGAGGCCATTCCAAGGCATGGGTGACAACCAGTACAAAGACACCGAGATGGGAGCTGGAGTATTAAATGTGAACTGTAGCCAGGAGACAAGTCTGGTATGTGAGGAGTCCAAGTGCTGAACCTCTTTTATTTGCTGTTGAAGAAACAGTTTTCTTCTAACTGAAGATTCTATTTAATTGAGTTTCGTTACATGGGTCTCAGGAGAAGTTCTAGTCTTGTCTGCTCACCTGCACCAGGTGCATGTCCTGATGTACCTTTTTCTTTTCTTGACCCTAAGTCAATAAGTCAGCACTTCTGTACAGATTGGGATGTGATCTCATGTTCTTTGAACCAGTCTGGGAGCTCTGTTGTTCTCCTATCAATAATTACCTGATGCCATCTGGGTTACTGAAACTTGGCAGTTGCTGGCATCTTTTGGGATTTGGCTTTCTTAGACAAAGGGACCCCTTGCCTCCATTTCTGAATGTATCTCCTTTGGCTGATCCTGATTTCATGGCCAGAAAACGGACTGCACTTGTCTTGTGACCAGTAGTTGTTGCCTCATCATTAAGCCAAGTTCAGCTACAGCTGCCCTGGAGAAGTTGTTGCTTATGTTCTTGGAGTCTGTTCCCTTTGAGCCTCAAAAAATTCTTGCTGAGATTCTTGCCATCCAAGAAAAGTGCAAGATATTTGTATCATTGCATTGCTTGACCTTAGCCCTGGTCTTTGGCCCATTACTGCCTTTATTCCTTAACAACTACTTGTGTATATGTTTATCCTTTGTTTA
The DNA here is from genome assembly GCF_037893015.1 of Macrotis lagotis. Classification (NCBI taxonomy): domain Eukaryota; kingdom Metazoa; phylum Chordata; class Mammalia; order Peramelemorphia; family Peramelidae; genus Macrotis; species Macrotis lagotis. The sequence continues at coordinate 888,424,007 of NC_133658.1, forward strand.
TCCTTCCTGACTACCTTCTCCTTATGTGATTGTCACCTTTGGGTGAAAGGACAAAATCACAGTTCTTGGATCCTGGATCTCAGAAATCTTGTAGTGGGTGGGTGAGATATTTCAGGAAAATTCATAAAGTAATCTAAGCATGGCAAGCTGAAGCTTTTGTAAGGCATTGTTTTAATGATGAAACAGCAGATAATGCCTCCCTAGCCTGTTATGGTCATTTGTGATGTCAGGGCTTTCTTAGTTGGAATGAGTAGGCTAAGGCCAAATTCTGATCTTTTGCTACCTAACATCCCATAGTTTTGACTTCTTGACTTAAATGAATTTGGGCAGCAGTTAATAAGCCATGGAGTTCCATCCTAGAGATGTTCACTATCTGTAAGATTGGTGTGGCAGCTGAGGAAGCATTTTAGAAAGCTTTTGATTAAATTGCTATAGAAAAAAACCAACTCTTCACCTGTCATCCTCATTTATATATCCTTTGGCATTGAAAATCAATACTTTGCAAGTAAAGGATTATCAAGTTAATCTTTGTCAAAAGCTATGAAGAGAAAACCTACCATAATAAAGAAGGCAGTTCTAATAAATCCTTTTAAAAATGAACTTTTGCTATGAGGCAGGCTGATTGCATGTCTGACCCTTTCCAAGTGAACTTGATTCTTTTACTGCAGAGGTATCAGACGTGTGTGGGCCCTGGGCCCCATTGGTGGCCTCCAACCCTCCCAAATCAGGTTAAAAAGTAATTGGGAAATATTTCACTAATTTTTATACAATTTTTATAATTATATAAAAATTTTTAGGCTTTTAAAATAAATTATTTTATGTCATTTTATATTAGAACATAGGTCATTTTAATGTGGTTTTCTAAGAAGGAACCTTATGTATGATTTAGTGGCCCCATTTCTATCCAAGTTTAATGCCCCCTTTTTACTTTATATCTGTTTCTTAGCCACCTAATAGATCTTGTCATCTCCTCTGTGACAAAATGGTGACAAAAGTCTCTGATGGTGACAAAATGGAGGGGCACACTGGAAGCAGCTCCATAGCTCTCTGGGAGTACAGCTTATCCACTCTGCATTCACTTTTCTGCATTTTTGGTGTCATTATGAACTATGCAGGAATTCAAAAACCTCATTTGATACAAAGCAGCCAAGCTGCCAGATGGAACATGAAAGTGAATCAGAAATTCTTTGATGAGGACACCAACCTAGAAAGGAGGGTGCTTGTGGCTTTTTTTTTTTAGGTTTTTGCAAGGCAATGGGGTTAAGCAGCTTGCCCGAAGCCACACAGCTAGGTAATTATTAAGTGTCTGAGGGCAGATTTGAACTCAGGTCCTCCTGACTCCAGGGCCGGTGCTCTATCCACTGTACCACCTCGCCACCCCTACTTGTGGCCTTTGGATAGATCTCTAGCATACTTCAATCTCAGAAGAAGTTGCATTGAAATTGCTAGAGATTCTTCTCTTCAAATAATGAGAAATATATTCTCTATTTTGTACACTAATAATGTTCTTGTGGCCTGGTTATAGAAGTACATGTTAGTCTGCAAAGTGACACTTTAAACAGCATTGAAAACCCTTTGAATCATCAACTTGCTTTTGAAAGAAGTACATTATCACTACAAACTTAGCTGCCAGTGTTTATGATCACCTCAGCTGAATTAGGAAATCTTGAGGAAAATCTCCATGAGGCCAGTAGAAGTAGAAGTAGTTCTGAGTTCAAAAGCAGGAGGTCTGGGCTTGATTCCTGGGACAACTCGATGCTGGTTGTGATCTGTGGCTTTGACCTCATTACAGTTTAATTGCCCTATCAGATGAGATAATATTTGTAAAGATGTAGTCAGTGCCTGTCATCAGTAAAGAAAATAACACCTGGCCTATTACTCTCGGGGCTGTTTTTTAAATTTATTTAATATTTTATTTTTGCCCCAGTTACATGTAAAAATTTCTCTCCCTCCCTAACACTTCTTGCGTTCCCTCAATGAGAAGACAAGCAATTTAACATTGCTTCTACATGTGCAGTCATGCAAAACATTTCCATGTTAGTCAGGTTGTGAAAGAAAAAAGTTTCAAATATGATTCGATCTGCATTCAACTCTTTTTTTAAAATTTAATATTTATTTATTATCATTTTGTACAATTTTTTTATACATTAATAAAATATTCTTGTTTAAGAGTAAACAAAATACCCCCCCCAAAAAAAATATAGACTCACTTGAGCGATAAAGTAAAGGGTAGAGAAAAAAATTTAAATTAAAATTAAAAAAATAGTAATAATTGTAGGTATGGCCAGTGGATGGAGCACCAGCCCTGGAGCCAGGAGCACCCAAGCCCATGTCCAACAATCACCCAGCTGTATGACATGCAAACCACCCCAACCCCACTGCTCTGCATAAACCAAAAAAAAAAAAAAGACATAAAATAAAAAAGTAATCATAGTTGAGGTGGCTGGGTGGTAGACAGATCACTTGGCCTTCAGCCAGGAGCACCCAGGTCTGCATCCGGCCTCAGACACCCAACAATCACCCTGCTATGCAGCCCCAGGCAGGCCACCCAGCCCCATTTGCCTTGCACCCCTCCCCAAATAATAATAATAAAAAATGTGCTTCAGTCTGTGTTCCAACACCAACAACCCTGTCGCAGGTGGATCACATTCTTTATGATAAGTCCATCACAAAAGTTACTTCCATATTTTTCCACTGTTGCCATTGCTGATCGCAACTCCCTCCTTTCATATTTCTCCACTATCATGTACTATATTTCCTCTCTTCTTTCACTGACTCTGCTGTAGGGTAGCTGAGTGGCACATCAGACAGATCCCTGGTCCTGGGGCCAAGAGGTCCCGAGCCCCCATACCACCCCTTAGGCCCAGCATCTACCTGGCCCTATGGTCCCAGACAGGCCATCCAATCCCAGCCCCTTGCAAGATGTAAAAAAGAAAATGTTATATCTGACCACTGTTCCCCCATGGTCCATCCTCTCCTACTTCATTCACATCCCCACCCCTTCCCCCTGTCCCCCCCCTCCTTCTTACTCCACATGTCTATACCCCATTGAGTATATATGCTGTTTCCTCTCCTAGCCACCTCTGATGAGAGCAAAGATTCCCTCATTCCCCCTTGCCTTCTCCCCTTCCATATCATTGCAATAGCTCATTGTAATAAAGAAAAATCTTATTATATGAAATATCTTGGCCTATTTCCCTCTCTCCTTCTTCTTTCTCCCATTAGATTTCCCTTTTTTCTATTGACTCCATTTTTACACCATATTTTATCTTCAAATTCAGCTTTCTCCTGTGTTTCATCTATAAAAGCTCCTACCTGCTCTGTTAATTGAGAAGGTTCATATGAGTATTATCAGTGTCATTTTTCTATACAGGAATACATGCAGTTCATCATCATTAAGTCCCTCATATTTTCCCCTTCTCCTCCAATCTCTATGCTTCACCTGAGTCCTGTATTGAAGAGAACCTTCTGTTCAGCTCTGGCCATTCCAACAGGAACATTTGAAATTCCCCTGGTTCATTGAAAGTCCATCTTTTTCCCCTGGAAGAGGACATTCAGTTTTGCTGGGTAGTTGATTCTTGGTTGCATTCTGAGCTTTTTTGCCTTCCGGGATATTATATTCCAAGCCCTGTGAGATTTTAATGTAGTTGCTGCTAAGTCCTCTGAGATCCTGATTGCAGCTCCGTGGTATATTAATTGTGTCCTTCTGGCTACTTGTAATATGTTCTCTTAGACTTGGGAATTCTGGAACTTGGCTATAATATTCCTGCGGCTTTGTTTTTTGGGATCTCTTTCTCGGGGGGGATCAGTGGATTCTCTCCATTTCTATTTTGCCCTCTGCTTCTAGGATATCAGGGCAATTTTCCTGTAGTAATTCTTTGAAAATGATGTCAAGGCTCTTTTCCTGATCATGTCTTTCAGGTATTCCAATAATTTTTAAATTATCTTTTCTAAATCTGTTTTCCTTATCAGTTGTTTTTTTTTATGAGATGTTTCACATTTTCTTCTAATTTTTCATTGATTTGACTTTGAAGTATTGAGTCCTGATTTTTAGTAAATTCATCAATCTCCCTGAGTTCTATTCTTTGTCTGAAGGATTTGTTTTCCTCAGAGAGCTTTCTTATCTCCTTTTCCATCTGGCCAATTTTGCTTTTTAAAGCATTCTTCTCCTCAATAGCTTTTTTGAACTGTTTTATCCATTTGACCTAAGCTGGTTTTTAGCATGCTATTTTCTTCAGCATTTTTTTGGATTTCCTTGACTAAGCTGCTGACTTCATTTTCATGTTTTTCCCACATCTCCTTTCTTTTCCCAGTTTTTCTTCCAACTCCCTCATTTGATTTTCAAAGTCTTTTTTTTTGAGCTCTGTCATAGCCTGAGCCCAATTTCTGTTTTTCTTGGAGTCTTTAGATGCAGGAGTGTGTGCTTCCTCATCTTCAGACTGAGTGTTTTGATCCTTCTTGGGCTCACAAGCAAAATATTTCTCAATGGTCTTCCTCTTGTTTCTCTGCTTGCTCATTTTCTCAGCCTTAGCCTGTTTTTGGGGTGCTTCCTGAGCTTTTGGGACACTCCCACAAGGGTCTCAGTGTGTGAGATTCTGTCTTCTGTCCTGGTTTGTGAATGACCATATGCACCCCTCTCTGCCATGGGGCTGAGGTGGAGGGGGCCCTGCTGTTCTATTGGGGGGGGGCTAGGCTGCAATCAGGATCTGAATGTGGTCAGAGCCCCAGAGTCCTGTTCCAGGGGCAGAGGACAGAGCTCTGCAGTCTCTCTCTCTTCACTCCCCTCCCTAGGTTCAATGGACTCATGCCCTGGGGGGCTTCTGCTTCTGTTTCCTGGATCTGGGCTTCCCTGGCCATGCTGCTTGCTGTGTGCCCTGAGGGCTGGGCTCCACGTGCTGGCTCTGGAAGAGGTCCCCTGCTGTTCCCCCGCTTTGTGCCCGGCGCTTCCTGGGGTGTAGCTCAGGAAGCTCCCCTACTGCTGTGAGCCATGGCTCCCAGCGCCCTGGTGGGCCGCCCCTCTGGGGGGCCGCCTCTCTGACCCCGGGGAGCAGAGCCTTTCTGCTCTTTTCCAGGTTACCTTGAGTAGGAGAACTGTCTCATTGGGTCCCTCTGTGGGTTCTGTCTCTCGAAAATGTAGTTAGAGTCCTTACTTTAGAAGTTTTATGAGAGAGGGCCTAAGACAGGATCAGCTCTTGTTGCCATCTTGGCTCCGCCCCTGCATTCAACTCTTTATCAGTTCTTTCTCTGGAGATGGTTAGCATTTTGTTAAGTCCTTCAGAATTGTCTTGGATCATTTTATTGTGGAGAATAGCTGTTGATTATCACACTTTTGCGGTTACTATGCACAATGTTCTCCTGGTTCTGTTCATTTCACTTTGTGCCAGTTCATATCAGTTCAGGTAAATCTTTTCTGAAAGCCTCCTACTTATCATTTCTTACAGAACAGCAGTGCACCATCACAGTCAACTTGTTCAGCCAATTGGTGGACAAACCCTCAGTTTCCAGTTCTTTGCCACCAGAAAAGAGTAGCTATAAAGATTTTTGTACATATAGATCTTTTTTCTTTTTGTTTATCTCTTAGGGATACAGACCTAGAAGTATATTTTCTTGGTTAAAGGGTAGACATGGTTTTATAGTCTTTTAAGCATAGTTCCAAATAACTCTACAGAATTGTTGAATCAGCATACAATTTCCAACAACAGTGCTTTATTTTCTCATATCCTGCTGGTTCAAATCATACCTGTACACTTTGTCACATACATGATTCTAAGGCACATCCTGCCTCTCCCTCTGCTTTACTCCAAAATTTATTTTTATTTAACCTATTTCTTTTAAGATAGTACAAACTTAATATTGAACACGAACACCTATTAAGACTTAGTGTTTGTCTTGAAATTTCAACACACAAAATATTGAGAAATGATATGTGAACCTAATTAATCCTTATAAGAATAGGAGATTAACCAGATTGGTAAGAGATCAGGGAAAGAGGGGTGGCTAGGTGGCGTAGTGGATAAAGCACTGGCCCTGGAGTAAGGAGTACCTGGGTTCAAATCTGGTCTCAGACACTTAGTAGTTACCTAGCTGTGTGGTCTTGGGCAAGCCACTTAACCCCGTTTGCCTTGCAAAAACCTAAAAAAAAAAAAAAAGATCAGGGAAAGCTTCATGAAGATGGTAGCTCCTAGATTTTTGAAGGAAAAAGTAAGGGAAAGGGAAAAAGGAGTTAGAGTTTCTAAGGCATCTACCAACTGTGGTAAAATTATCTCACTGATCTTCACAACAGCCCTGGGAGGTGGTAGTGCTTATTATTATTATTATTACAGGTGAGAACACTGAGACAAACAGGTAAAGTGTTGCCCAGGGTTGCACAGCTGATCTGTGTCTGAGGACATATTTGAACTCAGTTCTTCCTGGCTCCAGATCTGGCACACTGTGTTCTATGTATATGGTGTCACTAGTTGCTTCGAAAAGCAGAATTTCAGCTAGCAGAATAATGGAAGGAATCCATTCTAGGCAGGGGATGTCAGTTACTGTCTTTGTCTCCGCAGGATTGGAATATGGAATATACAAAGAGAAATTTTGTTGTTGAAAGTTAAAAAGGGAGGTTGGAGCCAAAGTGGGCCAGGGCCAGGCTAGGAAATGTGCATAGTGCCTGAGATAGTGTCTGTTAAATGCTTGGATGGTGAGCTCCCTGAGGGGCAGAAGACTCTCCTGCTACTGTTATTAAGCACCTGGTGGGTGCTTAATAATAATGAAAGTAAGATGGAAGAATATAGAGTGATTTAAGGTAGAAAAATCTTTTAGGAAGCTCTTCTAAAAAATCTAGCCTGATTAAGACATCAGGAGTAGAAAAGAGAAGAAATATGTGAGGGTTGTTTTAGAAATAGAACTGTAGAATTTCAAGAACTAGAAAATCCTCCAAGTCCTTTAATTATGAGCAGGGATCTCTGTAATAACATCTCCTACCAGCATTGATCTAACCTCTGCTTGAAGGCTTCCTGTGATAGAGAACTCACTATTTCTTGAGGTAACCCATTCTATTTTTGGATAACTTTGATTAAGTTATTCCTAAAATTGGTGTCTCTGCAATTTCTATCAGCAAATCCCAGTTTTATCAATTCTGGGACAAAGCAGGTCTGATCCATTTTCTGTATGACAAAGCTTCAGTTACTTGAAGGCAACTCTTGTGTCCCTGCCAAAGTTTTCTTTTTTTCTAGGTTACACCCCCAGGGTCTTCTGAAAACATGGTTTCTAGTTCTCTCAACAACACCTTGCTCTAGAAGTGTGGAACTTGTTGATATCATTTCAAAATGTTAACATTCTGAACTGCATTGATGGTTCCACTGTGATGTGACTGTGGAGGAGTATCACGGGTCTGAACCCTTCCTGTTCTGGATACTTTCTGTGAACTCAGGAAAGGAGGGGGCATTAACTTTTGAGACTACCCTTTGATACTGTCGGCCCTTTGAGCTTATAGCTCTAACAACTGTTTCCCTAAGTTGTACCTAATTAGGTTTGGCCCAACATTCTAGCCTTTTTTGGATATCATTTCTACCCTCAAGCACAGTAAAGCCATAGACTTCTGTAAATCATCAAGCTTGATGAGAAGTTCATCCAGTCTAGCCATTTCATTTTATAGGGCCTTGGAATTGAAGGTACCAGAGACCTAGAGAGGAAGGATTTTTCCCAATGTCATTTAGATAACTAGTATTAGACACATGTTGAGCATCCTTGCCAGCTTCATAACAGTCACAAATGTAAAAACTATGCCATCTATGCCTTTATTAAAATGTTAAAATCCAAATGAACCGGCTGAAGAGAGAATCTGCAGCAACGGGTCACACTGTCCTTAGCACAAATCAATTCAGTGGCACCAGGAGTCTTTCCTTTCATTGTTCTCCACCAGGAGAAAAAATGTTGGAATTGTGAAATGTCCTTGATGAGGCTATAGAAATGACTAATTTTATTAAAATCTCAGCCTTTGAGAACATGTCTTTTTAAAAGGGAAGTCAACATCAAACACCTTTGTATCCCAAGTGTCATAGTTCTCTGTGGAATATGGGGTGTTGAAGGAGGCCTAACACTTCTAGTAGCAGGGCTGCCGAGTCCTTTACCACCTTAGTTGTAGTGTGCATTGCATCACATCCCAGTAAAACCATCTTGGCAGAGAGGCTGAAAGATCTCAAAATGACTGGTGAGTTTAGGGGGATCTACCCCAAGCAAGTGAAGACTTCCCTGGTAGATTGGGCAGAATCATTTGTTTGAACAGTCTGAAGCTGGTACTTTGGAGCACTCAGAGCTTGATCAGATACCAGGATCAACCAGTACATTGTGGGCCATTGCCAGTCAGTCTGACTTGTCTTACCACTGGACTTTGACTCAGGAAGAGAGGTGTGACAGATGACTTTATGCAGTTCTGCCTCACTTAAATTCAATTCACAAGTCAAGACATCACCCCATGAAATCATTGGTCCTCTTCGAAATGAATGATGAAAAATGACCATCATCTCAAGGAAAAGCACTGGTGTCATTTTTTGAGTGCAAGCTGAACTTTCCACTTTTCTCATGGAACACTTGAAAAATGACTTGATAAATTAACTGTAGGAATTTGACAAATTGTAATTTTTAATTACAATTAAATAATTGAGTCCATCTCTTCAAGGAAAACAACTATTGGTAAAAAAAAAAAACACCAATGGTACAATAGGAACTTTCAGATAATTAGAATTTGGGAAAACTGACATCCACCACTGGTTGGATGGTTTCCAGTACTAAAAGATGTTGCTGATGAGATCAATGTTATTAATGAATGTGATTTTTTGATATCAGTATATTAAATTATAACATATTAAAACATTAACATATATTATATTTTATATATTTCATATAATATAATCAAATGTGCCAGCATTTGGAAGATTTGCATAACCTAGTGAGTCAACTCTTTCCCAATGACCAGTTTCATGATATTACAGAATCTTGAGTGGGTAAAAAATCCTATTCAAATCTGGTGCAAGTGGATTTTAAATGAAGCAGAGGAGGAAGAGTTCCTTGGCATGGATTTCACATCAAAGCTAATCTTTAAGAAACTAGCAGTGAGCAAGTTGACAGGGAAAAATATCCACAGTTAACTAAAAGGCATTAAAATACTCCTCCTCATTCCATCTACTCTTCAATATGAGCCTGAGTTTTCCTCATATTCATCAACTAAACAACATGTCCCAACAGGCTGAACAGAAGCAGATGCAAGAACCCAGCTGGCTTCTATGAAGCCAGATCTGAAAGAAACTGGCAAAAATGTCAAATGATGCCACTCTTCCCACTTGGTGTTTTTGTTTTCAATAATAATTTTTCATAAAATATGTTGCTGATATTAATATAGAGTGAGTTTATTATTGTTTAAATTATTTAAAATATTAATTTAAGTAGAATTTCTAACCACATAAGTAATAGCTCTTTGGAAGAGTCCTCAATAATATTAAGGGGGATGCAGCTAGATGGTGCAGTGGAGAGAGCACCAGCCCTGAAGTCAGGAGGACCTGAGTTCAAATCCAGCCTCGGACACTTAATAATGACCTAGCTGTGTGGCCTTGGGCAAGCCACTTAACCCCATTGCCTTGCAAAAAATAAAAAATGAAGAGTGTAAAGGGGTCCTAATTAAGTCCCCAAAGTTTTAGACCCAACTGCAGCAATATACACCAGCAGCCCAACTTGGTTTGTCATTTTAAGTTTGAATCCCCCAAAGAGGTGAGAAAATAGCATTCTTCCCCTTTACCATTACTGCCCAGGTGTATTAAGATTGTGCTTTTGGAAAATTGGGGCAGCTAGGTGGTGCAGTGGATAGAGCACCAGCCTGGAATCAGAAGGACCTGAGTTCAAACTCAGCCTCAGACACTTATTACCTAGCTGTGTGACCTTGGGCAAGTCACTTAAACCCACTACTTGAAAAAAACAAAACCTAGAACCCCCCCTCAAAAAAGAAAGCTCAAGGAAAATAAAGTTTAAAAAAGTATGCTTCATTGTGTATTCAAACACCATCTCTCTCTCTCTCTCTCTCTAGGGATGGATAGTTTCTTATAAGTCCTTCAGGGGTCTTGAGTCACAGTACTGCTGACAAAAGCTAAGTCATTCACAACTTACAGTACTGCTTTTACTTTGTTCCACAGAACATTTCACTTTGGATCAGCTCGTGTAAATCTTTCCTGGTTTTATTGGAAGCATCCTAGTCATCATTTCTTAAAGCAGAATAGCATTCTCTCATAATCACATAGGACAATTTGTTCAGCCATTCCCCAACTGATGGGTATCAGTTGCTTCATCAGAGATGAAGACAGAGAACAGAGACTTAGGAGGCTGGAAGAGACCAAAGAACCAATGAAGCTTTCAGGGAGGACAGTCATGATAGATCAGTGTCATATATCTGATTTATTTGACCTGTATAGAAACAACCTAAGAGATGTCACCATAAAAACCTGTAAAATTGACGCTCCTTCCTGGCAACCTAAAACATCTCTTCCAAGGAACTATGAACTGGCTAAAGTCCCCTCTGAGATCTGGGGAAGAGAATGTTACATCACAACTTGAGGGAAGTATAGAGAAGGCAGCGAGCAATGCAGGTGTCAGTACCACCCTCCTTTTAAGTAGATGGACCAACTTGGATATGTTTACATAGCAAGGAAAGAAGACACTGGACAGGATGGCAGACCATGTGACCTCCAAAGTCTCTTCTAGGTCCAGGTCAACGATCTTGGTAGTATTCTTCTTAGCATTATTACTACCTTGTTTATACTTTGTAGAACAGCATCAGCAGCAAAGCAAATTCATAAGTCCCATGACGAGGGGGCACGAAGAAGCAGGTGCTGAGCTTAGAGCAGCCAGGTACAGTGTGACAGAAAGCCAGGTGTCTCTATGGGAAGGAGCTGCTAAGGACTTTGGGTCATTGGGATTCTTATGTGCCCATTGTGTTGTGTCTGACGAGTGGCACTCTAAGGCCATTTCCTTATTCTTGATTTTTATAATACTACAGTAGGGAAATGAGGACACTGTGTTGTTTTGGATTTAGTGTGGGTGTTTTTTCAGAATATATAAGAAATATATATATATGCATGCCTGTAAGTTTCATTGTGGTGTTGATGAAAAGAAATTAGGTGGGTGACTGTCTCTAGACAGTCTGAATGTCACGTTGATAATTCAAGAAATACTAAAAGGAGGGCAGAGAGGGCGGCCCCTCTAAGGAGGCTTTGTAGAATGAGATGGAAAAGAACTGTAAACCAAATGTAGCTCTCTCCACTCCTAGTTGAAGCTGCACTGCCTGGACTAAACTCACAACTTTATTGGACTTCTGAAGTTGTAAATGACTAAAATAGTTGGATAAACGGATGGTGATGGAAGTCTTTCAATTCAAATGTAGTTTCCATAGACACCACTGGCTTTTGCTCTCTTCAGTCAAGACTGTCTCAATCCAAGTCACCCTGAAGTAGACGAGGGAGACACAGAACTTAAAAATGACCCAGTCTCTGCCCTTGGAGAACTGGCATTCTACTGTGTGGTAAACATGAATAGATGGCAGTATAATATAAGACTGGGTGTGCTGGCTGCCAAGAGGAAATCCAGCCCTAGGAAAAGCTAAGGAGGTAAAAGCATTTAAGTGTGTGCCTGACCCTGGATGTGTTGAGAATCCAAATACAGGCAGAGAGAAAGAAAGTCCTGCTCTTTGAACTTCCATTCTAGCTAGGAAGGTCAGGGGAACGTTTTCCCAAGGAGGAAACTAGAACAGATACTGATCCAGGGAAAGAGCTGGGCAGAAAGACCTTGGGTCTTGTTTTCTGATGCACGTCGTCTTGCTGTGAGCACCTGGGAGAGAAGCTTTTCCTCCATAAGCCTCTGTTTCTCCAGCTGTTATGTGTCAGCCCTCGTTTTGTGCAGATTGAAAGAGATGGCAAATGAGACAGTATTCTAGCGATCCAAGGGCAGAAAGGTTGCGCTTTGCTTCAGGCAGTTGAATTTGACCCTTCTGAAGTTTGACCTGTGGACTGTTTGGCCTCTAGAAATGTCCTTAATACATACCTACAAGGGTGAAGGTTCTTGGCTATCTGACTCTAAACCCTTTTCCCTTTAGTTTGGGACTTGTAAAGAGGTAACTAAATTGGGCCTTCCAAGTAGAAGAGACTAAGGAGGTAACTTGCTCCCCTTTCTGCCTTAGAAATGGGAGTAATTATTAGCTACCTTCTTCCCACTAATTATTAGATGTTTAAACAAGACTACATCAACCTTTATCACTCATAATGGCTTTTGTGGCTGACCATAGGGTTCCTTCCTTCCCCCCACCCCAGAAATGACCTACTCCATTTCAACATGAAGCAATTGATGTAAGTATAGTAATGCCTTTGAGACAGAAAATCCTGGCTCATTATCTCCAATAACTCTATCTCTAGGTTGCCTGCACACTCCTCCCTAACAGCAGTTACATACTTCCCTCACATGCTTGTCTTTCTGGTCCTACTAAACATGACTCGTTTATTAACCTACTTATCTTGAGCTTGGATCTGTATGTTGTAGTGTTTAGAGTAGAATCTTTTAGAAAGGTTCTCCTGGGGATCGTAGGTCTGTTTGGTAGTGTGAACCTCTGCTTTTTCCATTCAAGCTTTGTGACTCCTCTGCAGTGATTAGATCTTTGTATACCTGGCTTCTGCCCTGACTTGGCACAGGGAAGAGTATGCTTCTGTTTGTGCCCTCCAGGAAATAACTGACTCTCTCAGCCACCAAAGCCCCCTGGGCTATCATCCCTGACCTCCATGATGAGCATGGATGTGATATAGGGATTGGTGCCTGACCAGTGCAACAGAACTGAAGAACCACTATTGAGGAGAGAAATTTTTAGTTTGTCATCTTTTCTTCCTTTTAATTGTGATGCTTTTCTTTGATCTAACCTGTGTGACTCCCACCACTGTTAGTCAGGCCCTAAATCTCCTCTCCCCTTCACCTAAACCAGCTCTTGTAGTATCTGGTAGTTGAAACAGAAGGGTGCTGAGTACTGACAGATATGTTGGTGCTTTTTAGGTTGTGTTATCACCATCTCTGGGCGCATGACCTTCACCAGCAATAAGTCTATGGAGATTGAAGTCTTGGTGGATGCTGATCCTGTCGCATTGCATTCCCAAGAGAGATACCGCGCTGCCAGTGCCTTCTTCACCTACGTGTCCCTGAGCAAAGAGGGGAAGACACTCCCTGTGCCTCAGCTGCTGGTGAGTAGGCCTTGTCTCCACACACTCCAAACGGTGTTGGGTTCTGGGAAGAGGAGCTTATCAAGCAAATCCTCCATTCCTGAGCTGACGTCACCTTCTGCATGCTTTTCTTCGTTTCCTTCTTCACACTAGTCACTGTCACTTGGGCATCCCTGGGCTCAAGCTTTTGGAGGGTCTTATTTGTAGTCAGTCCCTGACCCTCCAGGATGGTCATCATCATGATTATTTCAGTGGAGCCAGGCACTCTGCCCTATTTGTTCTGGGTCTTGTTTCTTCAGTGTTATTTTAATTGAACCAGAGCCCAACAGAGAGCCAGTTTCAGAGTCAGAAAATCCTGAGTTCAAGCCTTGCTTCTGACCAGATTACCCTGCTATGATTTAGCTTTCAGTACTCCAGTCACCCTCTGACTGCAGAGTAGGTGCCCATCTACACTGGCAGAGTACATTTTCTTTCAGCATGGCCTTCTTACCAATGAAATTACAGGTACGGCCAAAAATCCAGACTAATAGCTGACCCTCCCTGGAGGAGGTAGCTTCCTCAACTGGCTCAGCATCCCAGAAGATGAACCTCAATGACCATTTCCAGGATTGTACTGCAGACAAACTAAAGCATGCCACTAGTTTCTTTGGGGAGTGGGCAACCCCCTTGGGGTTGTAGGAATCACTAGTTTGGGAAGTGGACATTATGGTTTTTATTACTTTGGACTTTGTCCACAGGTAATCAGGGTAATGGTTACTGAATGCCAAGCCAGGACTATATAGGAGTTTTGGGGGGTGGGGTGTATGTGTGTGGATATATAGGCATGTACTTTCAGAGATTATATTTCTAAAATTTGGAATTCTTTGTAATAAAATTCTTTTTAATTGATTCCTGGAAGAATGCTGATTTACCTAATAGGAAGTGTCTGCAGAGCCACAGAGATGACGATGTATTCCACACAAGTCTAGTCTTAGCTTTGCCACTGCCTCCCTGGGTAATTTCTCTTGGTCAAAGCTCATCTCTTCAGACAGACAGTCAGATGATGGTGACCTCCAAGAACCTGTCCAACTCCAGTGTACCAATCCAATTAAGGCCTCATGTCTCTGTCCCAGGTGCTGTCAGCTAGCGGCTCTTCAACATATATTATAAATTGAGTTACTCTTGCTGGCATGTTTGATGAATGTGTTGTTCAGTCTCTCACCTAGGGATGTTGAGAGGTTGTCAGAGGGACCATTTCTTGTTCTCTGTAGATTTCTTTCCTGTGCTTGTACTTTAAAAGGTCATGGAGGAGCTCCTTGGCAACTACTATGAAGCAGAGAAAGGAGGTAGTCCCCCAACTGGTCTGTAAGGGTCAGATCGCCTCTTCTCAGGTTTATAAGTCATTTAACCTTATTTTTCTTAGAACTAAGGCCTTTTGTTTCATCCCAGATATTGCTTATTTCATGGACTAATAAGGAAATCAAGACCCTTAGAATAAACCAGGGTGCTCTGGTTGTTAACAGTTGATAAGAGGAGGATTTAGCGCATGGTAGGAAGTTTGAATGAGAGGTGTGGATGGAAAGCATCAGAGGCATCACTTTGGACCAGAGCCAGTTCATGAATCCCAGACTGCATCAGGTCTGCCATATGACTGGCACTTTTGTGGAAGAGTTCAGGCAGAATCACTTGGGTGTTCTACCAACTTCTACTCCTCCCCGACCCCCATCTGCTTTCTTGGTCCATGCCATGCTTGTTACTGTTTTCTGTCAAATCCCACATTATTACACAAACCCACACACCACTAATAAACAGATTCCATGTTTTTCTTCTTCCTGTTGCTATGATCATATCAATAGTCCCTTCTAGATCATATTGTTATGTCCCAGAGAGCAGAAGGTATGTCTTAGTGATTTCTGTGGCCCCCTCAGTGTCTATCACAGGGCACTAAATATTTCTTGAATGAATGGATGCTGAAAAATGCTACCTGGTGACTTGACCAGGGTTATACTTGTGAATCTCAGCTGACATAGTCACATCGTGGTCATTTCACCCAGGAATGTTCTGGTAAATGGGGTTAGGGTGAGGGGATGTATACTGATCACACTTTTACATTTAATCTGCATCATTAACATTTTCTCCATTACTTTCCTAAGTACAGGCAATCAGCAAAAAAATAAATCGTAATTTTTAGCATTTGCCAATTTTCAAGGTATAGATACTCATTCTGAAAATTTATCAATCAGTTCTTTCAGAGTCCAGCACACTGCTTTTCTAATCTAACCCCTACTTTAGAAGGCATTCCTTCCAATAGCTCCCTCCTGAACAATTTTTAGCCCCTCTTCCACCCCATTGAAGACATATCTCTTGCCTCTTATAAACCCCCATTCCACTCCTGTAACCCTTTCAGAGTTAGAACCTTTCTCTTTATGGCAAACCTAAAGTCACCTCTTTACACCTTCTCCCCATTGCTCCTTCTTCTGTGTTCTGTTGCCAAGTAGGAAAAGCACATTGTCCATATGGGATTCCTTCAGGTATTTGAGGACAGCTACTCAAGTTGCTCCTAGTTTATTGAAACATGCCTGCACAGAAGAGGAAGCAAGTGCAAGGAGATGCAGAACTAGGAAGGGATTGCTCAGGCCAGCTCTGATGATTGGGGATGTCCAGCCAGAGTTGACTACTAAACCTCTTCCAATCATGACTCCTAAATCTGGAACCAAATAGAACATGTACCCTGCAACAGTCCTTTATATACAAGTCAAGCTTCATGTCCTCTGTTTCTGCTATCTTTTTTTTGTTTGTTTGTTTGTTTTTAGTTTTTTGGCAAGGCAATGGGGTTAAGTGGCTTGCCCAAGGCCACACAGCTAGGTAATTATTGAGTGTCTGAGGCCAGATTTGAACTCAGGGACTCCTGACTCCAGGGCCAGTGCTCCACCACTGTGGCACCTCACCACCCCTCTGCTGTCTTCTGAGCTAAATATGCCCAATTTCTTTAGTCCATTCTCAAATATTAGCAGCTTAAGGCCCTTCAGTGGCCACGGGTCCCTCTCTGGAAAACTCCCAGCTACCCAGAACTTAACTCCTCTCATTGGTGGGCTCTGAAGGACAGAGGATGGAGGGTCTATTGCTGGCAGCCCTGTCCATGAAGGTGCTAGCTTTTTGACAGCTCCCTCACAAACTTTCTGGACTCAGTGAGTTGCAGAATATTGAACTTCCCAGATCTTTCTCAGAACAACTACTATCTAACCATACCTCTTGTAAAGCTAATTCTTTTAATATTAAAATGTAAAATTTTACATTCATCCCTGTTGGGTTTCATTTAATTCAGTCCAATGCTCTAACTCGGGCTTCTGGGCCAAATCTGCTTGGCTGCTTGGCTGCCTACTTTTGTGCAGCCGACAAACTGATAATGGCTTTTTTGGTTTTTAAATATAATTTTATTTTATAAAATTGTGGTCTAGGCTCAACCATAATTTGCGTACCCTACCACCAGGATCTTTTTAGATCTGATTGTTCTCCAGTGTGTTAGCCACCCTTCCTAGCCCTGAATCTTCTGCAGAGAGTAATATATCATCTATACTTTAATCATTGATAAAATGGTAAAAGCACAGATCCCTGTCTCCCATCCGAGGCCTTCTGCCATGTTGATATCAAATCTCTTTGAATTCAGACACCCAGTCAGATCTGGATCCATTTAATTGCATTTGGTCTAGTCCACATCTGCTTCATACGAACAGTATGAGATACTAGCACAAAAGCTTTGCCTAAAACCTAGGGAGAAGATGTTGTCCCTGTTATCTCCTAGCTTGGTAATGCTATCAAAAAAAGGAAATGAACTGAGCCTGGCACAGCCTTGCCTTGATGAGACCAAGCTAGCTCTTTGGAACCACTGTTTCCTTTCTAGATGGTTACCAGGCAGCTCCTTAATGAACCATACAAGGATCTTCTCAGGAAAATTGAAGTCCAGTTCTCTGCCCCATAGATTTCAGGCTCTGATTATTTCATTTTGTACAAATCGAGACATTTGCCTGTCTCCAATTTTGGGACTACTCTACTGTTTCCTGTATTCTCGTGGCTTAGGAAGAGCATCTGCTAGTTCAAGTCATTGGGGCTGGGTGGCTTGAATTCATGAAGGGCAACTGGGCACCCTCCTATTGTTGTTCTTGGGCACCAACTCCTAGTGATCCATTGTTATGCTCTTTTCCAATGCAAGGGAGGCATTCATGAAATCCACCTAGGTTGTCTTCTGCCTCATTTTCCTCATCTGTAAATTGAGGAGAAAATAGCCCTTACCTCCTTGGGTGGATAGAAGAATTAAATGACTTGTCTTTTTAAATTTGACTCAGTTCTCTGTATACTTTAGAGATGAGTCCTTTGTCATAAACACTAATTGTAAAAATGGTTTCCCAATTTACTACATTTCTTTTGATCTTGGTTACAGTGGTTTTGTCTGTTCAAAAGCTTTTTTACTTTAATGTAATCAAAATCATCTAGTTTTTTTTTAGTGATGGTCTCCATCTCTTCCTTGGTCATAAACTGTTTCCCTTTCCATAGATTTCATAGGTAAATTAGTCCTTGATCTTCTAGTTTGCTTATAATATTTTTTTTATATCTAAATCCTGCGTCCATTTGGATCTCATCTTGGTATAGGGTGTGAGGTGTTGGTCTAATCTAAGCTTCTCCCATACAAACTTCTAATTTTCCCAACAGTTTTTATCAGAGAGAGAGAGTTTTTATCCCAATAGCTGGACTCTTTGGGTTTATCAATAGCAGATTACTATAATCGTTTCTTGCTGTTGCACTTAGTCTGTTCCACTGGTCCACTACTCTAGTTCTTAGCCAATACCAGACAGTTTTGATGACTGATGCTTTATAATATAATTTTAGATCAGTCAGGGTTAAGCCACCTTCTATTGTACTTTTTTCATTAAATCTCCGAAGATTCTCAACTTTTTATTTCACCATAATGAGTTTACTTACAATTTTTCTAACTCATTGAAGTAATTTTTTTGGAATTTTGATTGGTAGGGATTTCTCTCTGCCTTCTGTGGGGGGGAGGGAAGCAAGATTGGGGCCAAAATTGTAAAACTGAAAATAAATTTTTTTTTCAGATAAACCTTTCTAAAATAAAAAAATCAAATGAGATAATCATTATAAAGTGCTTAGAACATAAAAGTGTTAATATAGTAGGCCATCAACATCATCAATAATGATGATAATATCTGGCAATCCTCTCCGTCTGGAGCCTTGTATTTGGGTGAATCTTTGTCAGACAGTAGAACTGACAGAAAGCTTTATAAAGTTTGTAAATAACTTTCTACCCATTCAGTTTAATTCAGTGATTATTTATTAGGTGCCTGCTTTGTGCTATCACAGAGCTCTCCGCCCTCCATGAGCTTGCCTCCTGTCGGAGAGTGTACCATACAAATTGTGTAGAAAGTAAAGCTGAACAATTTGTCCCATCAGCCCTGGAGGAGCCTCCTGGCATCGATAGACCATTCTGTCCACAAGGAATCTGGTTGTGAAACCTCAGCTTGAAAGGAACAAGGCCTGGTCCCCTAGCCCAGATGTTTGGGGCAGTTCAGACCCAGGGTTTTCAGACTCTTCTTCCTATATTAAAGCATTATTTCACAAGCTTCCCAACGTGATTGACAGTTGTTTGTTTGAGTTGGCTAAATCATTCATGTGTTTGACTTAATTGTTTAGGGATTCGATGGCATTGTCCAAATCACACAGCTGTCTTAGCTGATGCAGACTCATTCAAGATAGAGCTGGGATACTTGAAGAGGTGCCCTGGTGGTCTGCTGTGCATTAGCTAGCTTTGCTCATTTGAAAGAAAGGAGCAGGGTGGGAGTGAGGGGACCATGGGAAGGCAGGGAGTCATAACTCAGACTCAGTGCATTCTCTTGGAAAATTGACAATACAAGCGTGTGTGTGTGTGTGTGTGTAGAGAGAGAGAGAGAGACCCACCTAACTTAACTACATAGTTATCTCCCTAGATGGTGTGGATTTTCTATGTCTGAGTCTATGACTTTGTCTTTTATTTCTCTCTAAACTGGTGGTTCCAGTTGGAATACAAATGAACTTGGGAAGAGAGGGATCTGTCCCCAAGGAATAGCCCTGAGTGTGAAGAGACTCATACACCTGTATGTTTCTGCAGAAAGCCTGCCGCTCCCTTCCCCCTCTTCCCCATTGTCAGATCTTCAGCCGACTCTCTATTTTTAGCTCCCCCCCCCCCCCCCCCCCCCAGCCACAGGGCTGCTGTCGACAGTCACCGAATGCACTGTAGCGTTTGGGCTGTTTCTTGATGAGTATTGAATGCTGGGTAGGTACCCTGCTGGAAGTATTACATCCTTTAGCATCTCTAGCTCTTTCCAGACTAATTAGAAATTAGGCAGAAACCTGTAGGGATGCTTTACAGGAGCACTCGTTCCCTAATACCCCCTCTTCTCACTTCCCCTCCACCTTGAGGCTTGAATCTGACCTTTCGGTACATTTGCACACTTGTGACTGTGACCTCTCGCTGTACTTGGAGAGCCTGGTTTGGGGTCCCTCCATTTGGGGAGACCCACTGACCTCTCTCAACCCTGAAGTCTCTTGAAAGAAGCGGCCACAGAAGGAAATGGTTTTTGCTTCTTGGACCTGGACTCCCTCGAGGCCCAGCCCCAGGAAGGCTTCTTCATGCTCTGGCTGGTTATTTGTTCAGCCAACACTACAGGAAGCTTTAAACCAGAGACTGCAAAGTCTCATTTTAGTCTTTCTAACAATAAGCAGCCTTTTCAGCTCCATGGACAGGTGTGTCCTTCTGTAGTAGCCAAGCTCACAATGGGGCCGGGCTCAGATCTAGGCCTCTTTTTTCCTTTGCTCCAAGGACAGCTGCATCAATCTGTCATCAGAAATGATTGGCATCAGAAAGCAAGAGGCAGGTTAGGTCAGTGAGTCTTGAGGGGACCAGGAGGGCCATGGCTGCGACCTGAGAGCCCCAGGGGAGGTACCAGGTCCTTATTATTCCACTCCAAAGTATGCCAGGAAATGAGTTTTTCAGTTGCATTTCCCAAACCTGCTTCATGAGGTCATTTGAAAAATGAATGTATCCCAAGTGAGCCACAACTCACTGCAAAGCCCACCGTCTCAGCACTTCCCGTGAGCCTGGCCTCCAGAAAACCCAGTAGGGGGAAATCAGACCGATTACTACAGAGGGATAGCTCAAGCTCACGTAACAAAGTAGGGAAGTAGCTGTGGTCATTGTTTAAACCCCTGAGCTCCCATCATGTGCTGTAAAAAGAAAAGCTCAACCAATAACATATCAGGAAGAGAAAAACAAGTTATTAGGAACCTCTGCCAACTGATGACCAGTCCTGGCTGCCAGTCATTGCACAAGACTCTTCAGAAGCAGAGCCAGAGCATAGTATCAGTGGCACCATGGCCAGCGAGCGATGTCAACCAAGGGTCAGCATTCAGTGAGCAAGACCTTAGGCCAAGGGATTGTGGGGGCCACAGAGATGAAAGGGACCTTGTCATTGCCTTCAAAGGGTACCTACATACAAAGACAACCAGGAAACCCCTCAGTATCAACAGGATAATAAAAAAGGCAAGAATAAGAGTTTGGAAGAGATAGATCATCTTGATGGGCCATGAAGGCTGGGCAGCTCGGGGCTTAAGAAGATCTGATGCTTAGCTAAGGGGCCTTTGGCAAGATTCCTCCTCTTCTGGGCTAAAGGAGGCTAACCTAGATCAACTGTAAAATTTCTTTATAACAAGATACTTTTAGGAATGGGAGTTCTGATGAATGAGACCAGTCCAGCAACAAAGATGACCCCACAGAGAGAGAGGAGCTGGGCCTGAAGTCAGGAAGATGAGCTCACATCAAACCTCTGGAACCCTGGGCAAGTCACTTCAGCCCTGCTTGCCTCAAATTCCTCAGTAGTAAAATGGGGATCATAAAAGCCCCTACCTCTCAGGGTTGTTGTGAAGACCAAATGAGAGAGTTGTTCATAGTTCGCCTCCAAAAAATGCCTATTCCCCTCCTACCCCTCTTGGGGTAGATCTATTCTTTATTTAAATGAGTCTCCTGGCAAAGGCAATCTAGCTGAATTTGAGACTGAGCATGTCCCTTTGATAACTAGCCCCTGCTTGACTATTAGGCAGGACCAAGGACTAGACACCTGCTTTATAACAAGATCCTCTGGTTGTGGCCTTCCCCTGCTCCACCATCTCCAAAACTCAGTGGACGAGGAGCTAAGTCCTATGTGTCTAAAAAGTGAGCCCAGAAACCCCTCTGTCAGCCCCAGCAACTGCCTCCCTCCTCTGCCACCTTGCTAGCGAGTGTTGTTTTCCCTTCCTCTGCCTTTGTGGCTATTTTGTATTGGTTTGCATGTGTACCTGCCATATTCTGAGGTATTTAATAAATGCTCATTGTTCATTGAATGTAATAGATAACATCTAAAGAGGTGGAGGTCAGAGCATAATCAGTTTTTGTATTTCTTAGGTATCATTCAGATGCTTTAGAGCTCTGATTCCTGTGATAGGATCTCTATGATAAGATCCTGTAATTATTCTGAAGTTGTCTTAGAGCAGTTTCTCATGGCATCATTTTTTTCTTTATTGAATCTCAACTATCAGCCTTAATCAGCTCATTCTAATTGGGGGACAGAGATGAGACATAAAAGATTTCAGCTACTGTGTGGATGAAAAGACCCAGAAATCCTACATCTGTTAGTAGAAAGGTATACAACAAGGTGCAGGGTCCCTTAGGGACAAATGACTTGGATGCAGGACAGATGGAGCTCTGAGAAGCTTAAGATGCAATGACAGGAAGATGCTAAGTCCTTATAGGAATATTATAGGAATATAATATATAATATAATAATCCTTATAGGAAGGAATATAGAATTGTTGATTCCCATCAGTTCCAAATAGTGTAAAGAGGATGACACTTCTCCTGACTCACAGTCCATGGGACAAAGGAAAGGTGAAGAGAAGACTGACTAGAATTCCCCGACCACCACCCTTGGAAGATCCTAAAGATGAGAGATGCATTCCTCCAAATGACCATCCTACCAGGAAGTGTTGGCCTTAGACCTCTCCCAGAGCTGCAGACTAAATCCACTGTTCTTTTCACCAGAACACTGAGGTCATTGGCTTGCCTGGACGACCTAAAGTACCCTGTGCATCCATTTCCTTTGTTTGGCTTAGCCAAAATTACACTCTGGGAGTAACTTTTGAAATGCTAACTAATTTAAGAACTGTCAATGTTACTGGAGTACACTGGGCTTGTTCAAGGCCTTTGTTCCTTAGAAAGTTTAGTGAGCTGCTCTGTGTAATTTTGCCACTTCTGATAGAGGCTTTTATACTCTGTTCTCCTGTCCATCTGCCAACCCACAGATATGATTCATCTGCTCTAATATTTACTGTGTCTTTTGGCCCATCGTGGCATGGTTATTCTTTTTCATTTTTGATATGTTTAGAAACAAGTCCATCTTGTGATGAGGAATGACTGGATCACTTGCCCTCATTTTCCAGCCCAGAAGCTTGCTGTGTGATTGATTAGTGCTCAGTCGATTCCTAAAGGCCTGTGATTCCCACATCCACTTGAAAATCAAACCCGGGGGTGGGGTGAGATGGGGGTAGATAACAGGACACAGGCACTGACTGAGTCATAAACTATAGGAGGTGAATAAACAGAAACAGATAAATCAGTCTTCCCTTTCCCCATCATAAAACTGGGGTGAATTTCTGCCGCCCTAGATAAGGCTCAGTGAAGTTTATAGGAAAGACAGGGGTGCCGTGCCTGTTGCTCAGGAGGCAGGAGGGCCAAGCCATTGTGTAGTCTCACAGACACGCATCGGGACAGTGGTCAGCCCTGAGTTAGGCACCAGGGGTCCACGATGATGGTAAAAACCATAGAACCCGGGGCAGCTAGGTGGCACAGTAGATAGAGCACGGGCCCTGGAGCCAGGAGTACCTGGGTTCAAATCCGGTCTCAGACACTTAGTAATTACCTAGCTGTGTGGCCTTGGGCAAGCCACTTAACTCTATTTGCCTTGCAAAACCCTAAAAAAAAACAAACACAAAAAAACCCCCATAGAACCCACTCCAGCCCTCAAGGATCTCACATTCTCCTAGGGAACCAGGTACAATCTATAAACACAAACAGATAACAAACCTGTGCTCAATGAAATACAAAGTGGCAATGCCAGGAGGGAGCAGAGAACTCATGGGCAAAGAGACTTGTGTCTGGAGACCTAGTCCAGGGTGTGGCGCCCCCAGCCAGGAGGCACCTGGCCAGCAGGTGAGAGGGCAAAGAGGGAGTCAGTCAGTCTGGCTTCAGCCTCCCTGGGGAGCTGGAAGGAAGCTAGGAAGCTCGTGGAGATTTCTCAATGACCCTCAGACCAGTGTTTTGGAAACCATGGGAAGGGTTTATTGAAGAGAGGGATTTCTCTAATCCCTCTGACTTGGAGCGTCTTCCCTCTGCTGATTATTTCCAGTTTATCCTGCTTGTTTATATTATGTAATTATATTGGCATGTTGTTTCTCCCATTGGACTGGGAACTCCCTGAGGACAGAGATCGTCCTTCGCCCTTCTTTGTATCTCGGTGCTTAGTAGAGTGTCTGCCATACAGTAGTAGGTTTTTTATAAATGCTGACTGACTGGTGGCAACAGAAACACCTTTTACTTCCAATCCCATCTCCTAATAGTGAACAAAATAAGCTATGGGTAGGGATATTGATCTGGGGCTGTGATCCTCATGGGGAAGTGAGAAAGAAAATGACATAGAGAATTGAGGGGGGAGAATAATGCTACATCCAATATGACACAGTGAGTTGATGCTAATGCTAAACTAGATTTCGAGGTTCTTTGATTTGCGAGGCTGTGGTTGTCCTAATTGGACCTCACAAGACTGCACCCATTGGATCTTCCACCACGGACCTACTCCCTGAGAAAGCAAAGGAGGACTTAGGAACGAGGCCTGTAATGGGTCTTTTCCATTAATGGTTCTCTGAAACTGCTCCTAGGGCACTTTGTTAGTGTTTGTTGCATTCTGGGTGCCTCTGCCAGTCCAGTGATACCTGTGGACTCTGTGGACTCCTGCTCAGAATCACATTTCTAAATGTGTAAGATAAATGACAAAGAATTACAAAAGAAAACTAATCATCAAAAATGTTTTTAAAAGAAGTTCATAGACCCCACATTAAGAATCCCCAGCCTAGAGAGGAAGCCAGCAGCCCCCCCACACACACACACAAGATTGTTGTTTCATTGCAAAAATAGACCTGGAAAATACTTTGGTGTATTTGTCAGTAAACTCAATACTCTGTGGTCAGCTCTTCTCCGGTGGCAGGATTAATCCTTTCCATTGAGTTCTTTCACCTCACCTTTCTCATTGTCCCCTCCAGCAGAGGTCATAGATTGAAGCAGATGGCATGCTACAAAAAGTAGCCAGTTCCTGGTGACTTCGAGGGCTCTGCAGTTGGGCTGAAAGTCCAAGGGGCCTCTCACCTGAACACCCCCTCCTTCTGAGCTGGGACAGTCACTCCCCCCACCCCACCCCCCAATGGTAGAGTGGCTCAGATAGCTGAGGAGGGGAGAAACGAAAAGCCAAAAGCCGTCAGGAAAGGATTGGAAAGCACTATCCGTGTTATTTGTCTGCATCTTCACACCAACCCTGGGTGGGGGGGGGGCTGCTCTGCATGATCCCCATTTTATACTTGAGCAAACTGAGGCAGAGGTTAAGTGACTTGCTTGTAAGCATCTGAGCAGTTTTGAATTAAGGTCTTCCTGATTCCAAGTCACATAATCTATCCACTGCCACCCCTCTGCAGACTGGATGACCCCTTGTTAGCACATTTGAGGCCTCCTCCCCTTGGCATCATTTCCACCCTTACTTTATATTACTCTCCTTCCCAAGTTGGCCTGCTTACTGTTTCCCAAACTTGACATACCACTTCCTGCCTCCTTGCCTTTGTGTGATTCCTTCTCCCCTACCAGGAATACCCTCCCTCTTCTTGGTCAGTCATGAGCTTAGAGTCTTTGAAACCTCATCTTCAGTCCCTACAGGAACTGCCTGTCCCTTCTCCCTCCTTGCATTATTGCCTTCTGTTTACTTACTTGAGTGCCTGTCATATCCCTAGTAAGAATGGGACCAGTTCATTTTTATCTTGAAAGCTCTAGAGCCTTGCGAATGGTTGGGGTATAGCACCCATCAACTTGAATGTTGCAGAAGAGTTCAGCTTCGAGTCCTTGGTGGTCTCAGATTCTGTGGCAGTCCTGGGCTCTTAGAGTTTTCTTATTTTTATTTTATTCTTATTTTTTTAGATTTTGCAAGACAGTGGGGTTGAGTGGCTTGCCCAAGACCACACAGCTAGGTAATTATTAAGTGTCTGAGGTCGGATTTGAACCCAGGTACTCCTGACTCCAAGGCCAGTGCTCTATCCACTGCACCACCTAGCTGCCCCTCTTAGAGTCTTCTTGATGCAGGTCAGAGGAAATAGATGAAAGGAGCCTGTGATGTCCAGTGCCCAGCCAATGAGTATAGACTGCTGTTGGTATGACCTGGGTTCAGCAGCAGCATCTTTATTAGTATCTACCTTCTACATGGTGTCTTTAAAGGTGGATTGATAGAGCTGAATCCTCTGCTTGTTCTGCTTTGATGTCCTAAAATGTCCATGAAGAGAAGTCCATGCCAGTTGAGAATGAAGCTTTTATCCTGCCTCCATGCAATACTGTGAACTACAGGAAGTATATGGCTTGACTACATGAATTAAGAAGTAAAAATGGTAGCTCCTCATTTGGATGCATTTCTGCTTTAGGACTCTTGGCTGACCTTGCCTCCATGGGCTGTTGTTGGTTTTTGCAGGGATGGTATGTGAGTCTTCATCATGGTTCATGGGGCAGTGTTATTTTAGAGACCTTATTTTAGTGATTCATTGGGAGAGGGAGAAGACCCCTGGGGGGAGGGTTATGACTTTCAGCTATGATCTCACTCCCCCAGATTTCCAGATGCTCCCCATGAAAGGTAGCCACTTTCAGACCATGTTTCCATAGGAACTGCAGTAGAACTAATCTATCCAGATACATACCACCCAGGGCATCTTAACATGTGGCCATATTGTGCCATGACATATATCCTTCAGTCATGATGGTATAGAACCAGACCACAAAAGGGCTTCCTTGGCCAACCAGAGCCAGAGAAGTCTATAGAAGCCAGAGTTTTCATAGATGATGATGATGATGATGATGATGATGATGCCAGAGAAGTCTATAGAAGCCAGAGTTTTCATAGATGATGATGATGATTATGATGATGATGATGATGATGATTTGATTGATTGATGATTTGAGGCAGCCAAGCAGTCTAGGGAGGTTCTGATGGTTACATAGGGATGGATAACACCTGCATTGGGGCATCTTACCATCCATGCAGACAAGCACACCAGGCTGCATGGACCAGCCCTGATCATCCAGATGTGTCTTCATTGGGCTCATTATTGTCCAGAGGCCCCTTAGGTTTCACATTATAGACTCGGGCGAGGTGACTCTGCATGGTTTCACTAATTAAGAAAGCCTGGGTCCCTCAGGCTTACAGGAAATTGTTGTGCCACTGCTGGAAACCGTCATCTCACTAGACATTCATTAATTACAAAAAGGACAAGCTATTGATTTTACCAAGAGTGGAAGTTAGTCACTTGCTGGATGAGCCAAGTTCTAAATGTGTGTTCTCAAAGCACAGAAAATGGAAAATGTAAAACATTTGGTTTGTAAAGCACAGATTTCCCCTCCAGTGGAAGAGTGCCCAGAAAATAGACAACAGCTTGGGGATGGAGGAGAGAGAAAAGGAGGGGGGAAGGGAGGAAGGAAAGAAAATGAAGGGGGGAGGGAGGAAAGGGGAAGGAAAGGATGAAAGAAGGGAGGGAGGGAGGGAGGGAGGGAGGGAGGAAGGCCAGAAAGGAGAACTGGAAGGAAGTGAGGAAGGAAAGGAGGGAAGAAGGGAAGGAAAGAAGGGAAGGACAAAAGAAGGAAGACAGGGAAAAAGGAAAGGAGAGGAAGTAGGGATTGGAGGAAGGAAGCTAGGGAGGAAGAAGGAAGGAAGCAGGTAGGGAGGGAGGAAATAAAGGAATAAAGAAAGGAGGGAAAGAGGGAGGAAGAAAAGGAAGGGGGAGAGGAAGGGATGGAGAAAGGAAAGGGGAAGGGAGGGAGGAAAGGTGGGAAGGAGGAAAGGAAGAAAGGAAGGAGGGAGGGAAGGAAGTGTTTGTAAGGGAGAAGGATGGAGACCTAAGAGGGAGGTAACAAACCCCAGGGACAGGAGAGTAGGTTAATGCCACTAAAATGGAAAATGTTTCCAAGTCTCCTTTTTAGGGAATTCAGAACCTGCAAAAGCCCCTCTACCTAAAGGTAGCCAACATTCAATTTTCTTACTCCCAAGGAGCAAACATCATAATGCAAGGTCACTTCTTCAAAGCATTGCTACCAGGTCAGCAATGAGCCCTTATTTTATTTGTCAAGTACCTTAGTTTCCCAGGTGCTTTCAGCTATATATGATTTCATTTGATCCTTAACAACAGTACAGTGAAGCTTACCAGGGAAGACATTATTATTCTGACGTTGGAGATGAGGAAACTTGAGGCACCAACCAAGTTCTTTCCTGAGGGCAGCAATGGATCTGGTTGGGGCTGGGCACAGATCTCATGCCCTTCCACTCTCCTCTGCTGCCCTGGAAAGGCCAGTGGTATAGACTCAATGATGATTTGGCATTTCTGGGTTTTATTAGGCCACAAGGCACTTGTCTATATTATCGATTGCCATTAGTGCTTTGAGATCATTGGCTTTATTTTCTCAGTGTCTGTGTTGTGAGTTCCTCTGTAATCTAGATTCTGAGTTTCCCTAAGGTCAAATTCCAAAGAATCTGCCTTCCAGACCATTATATTGGTTTTTGCCACAAGGAAAGCAGGGCTGTAGTCTTGGTTTTATTGTCAATGCCAACCTCTAGCTCTTGGGAAAAAGTCTAAACTCCCCCAAAAGGATGCTTTACTCTCTCCATTGCCCCCACCCACCCACCCATCCTATTTATTTATTTATTTATTTGTTTGCTTGCTTAGCAGGGAGGCGGAAATGGAAATGGAAGGAGACAGCTGGGGTGTGGGTGTGTGTGGCATGCCAGTTAGCCATCTGTTTCATTATGTTGTCTCCACACCAAGCTGTAAAACGGGGGTTCCACTTAGTCATTCGAATAATGGGAAAAAAATATATTTGAACGAATAGCCCCAGGGTGCATAATAAATGCTAACTTCCTGCTTGCCTAGAGTTGTGGTGAAGGCTGCCTCAGCCTCTCTGGAGGAGGAGGTGGAGCAGAGTTTCTCTGCCAAAAC
Organism: Macrotis lagotis; assembly: GCF_037893015.1. Lineage (NCBI taxonomy): Eukaryota > Metazoa > Chordata > Mammalia > Peramelemorphia > Peramelidae > Macrotis > Macrotis lagotis. The sequence goes on from NC_133658.1 coordinate 888,452,572, forward strand.
TCACTTGGATAGTAGGTGAAAAAGACAACTTTGTCACTCTTTCTGCTACTTCAGATGAATTTCCCCTTTGACTGTTAAGCCTTGAGATGGGTCTTTTTCAAGGAGATTCCCCAATTGTATTTCTGCTGGAATTTTATTGTGGTTCAGTGGCAAGAAGGCTGCCTTTGGGGCTGAACTGAGGCTATGCCATCACTGTGACCTGGAACAAGTCACTAACTCTGTTGGGCCCTGAATTTACTTATTACAAATGAGATGGGCCTCCATGACTTCTAAGAGCCCCTCTGATTTAACTCCATGATTTTTTATCCTTTCCCTGACAGCCCTGGATTCTAAGTTGCTTGGAAGGTGGGTACTTTGGGTCCCAGCTTAATAGCTTTATTGACAAAGGGAGTTTTGATAACTTCTTCCATTGGGATTGCTCAATTCTATCAGTGTATGTTTGATGCATGACAAGTAAATATGGGAAATTGATGTATTTTACAAAATAGGTCCATCAGACTTGTTAGAATATGCCTTCTCCTAGCCCTCTCATGCCCACCTTCTAGCTTGTGGCTGGATCACACCTTTGCTTCGGTGGTAGCAGATTTCACTGTGTGGTATTCCAATTTATTGGTCCTCTACGATGAGTTTCTTCTCTTGGCTCAGCCTAGATTCTTGACCTACCTGTTCTCACCATTGGTACCTGTGTGCCCTTATTTTGCCTGCCTTCATCCATGACCTACTACCCTACTATGCCAGCGACATATTAGACATCATTCTTATGACTTTTGACAATCATCTGATAACCCTATTTTCTCACCATCCAGCAAGCCAAGGGCTTGTCGATGGGCTGCTGTCAGTGGAATTGGAATGAGAACTATGGAAAATTATACCTTGGCATTCCTACTGAATTGTTGGAAGCTTAATGTATATACCCTAGCGCCTAGTATGGAGACATGCATAGAGTAGGCGCTCAATACATTTTGTTGACAATAATGAGGCAAAATATTGTTCCTATTTCTATCTGGGCTCTTTCTCAAAAATGTGAAGCTTTCAGAAAATGCTACAAGTTTTCAGAGATGCCACCGTGCTTGGAAATGAGAAGAAGAAAAGATGCAAACTCCGTTTGGCTCCCTTTCTACCAGGTTTAGGCTTATTCCTTGGCCAGAGTTCTTCTGGACTGCTTCCTGCATATATTCATGATTAAGAATTATTAGTTGTGTCTCAGGGTAGCTCCTGGCTGATGGCCTGGTTCCAGAACGTCAAAGAAAAGTGTAAGAAACCTCCCTGAGAACTCTATATTAGTGTCTCTTTTGTTCTGACTAATGCCGGACTCTGGCATCTACTGCCTAAGTCTGGCTAGATGTTCGAATCCACTGTCCTTTTGCCAGAAGCGTGGGAAAGAAGAACTTCTGTGCTTCTGTTTTACTGGGCTCTTCATTCCTCAAATGCTGGGATGTGTCTTCTGTCGTGACTCTCACCTTATTTTTAACAAACAAGTTAAAAATAGAGCCAAAACCTGAGTTTTGAGGTTCCTTATTTTGATCAGTTTGACTCACCAACCATCAAAACTGAAACAGCTATAGAGACCATGAGACTCCCCTCTACTTGGTGCAGAATCACTGGATCATCAGATTCTCTCTTAGGCTCTCTTGGGATTGGCACTTATCTCTTCAGTCCACCCACCTGACCATTTCAGGATCCCTCGCACCTTCTGGCCACTTTTCAGGCCCCTGCCAGTTGCCTTGAGTGTTCTTATTCTCACCTTCATCCTAATGATTCCTGATCATCTTCTTTAAGTCTCGACTGAAATGCCACCTTACCTTGGATCTAGTTTGTGTCTTATTTATATAAGTGTTTTCTCCACCACTAGATTGTAAGCTCCTGGAGAGCAGGGTCTTGTCTTTGCTTTTTCTTTGTATTCCCAGTGCCTGGATAGTCCTAGGTGCTTCCTGATTGAGGAACAGGCACTGATGGATCAGGGTTACATGGATGAAAACAAAGCATCCTCTGCTCTCAAGGAGCTTACATTCCATTTCTTAGTTAAGTGTAGGATGGACTCAGAATAGCTTGTGTTCAGGAAGAGTCACTTGAAGGAGGTCTTGATAAAGATCAGGAGAGAGAACACCCTGAGTGCCAAGGCAAGTGGGTGAAGAATGGTGGTGGGCATGGGGAACAATGTGGTGGGAGCCCAGCAAACACTAGTAGGAAGTCATGTGGAACCAGTCTGAAGAGATGAGCCAGAGCCAGTTTGTAAGGAACTCTAAATGCCCATCCATCCCCCACAAAACTTCCCAGGACCTTATTGAAGACTTTCTGGGTGGGCAAGGAAAGCTGCTTTGGGACATTGCAATTATGGGACCTCTCATGAGGTCTCTACTTTGTTCCTCTGCCAGAATGGTTCAAGCCCTATGATATCTGGGCTCCGGTGGAAAGGAAATCAGTCAAAACTTGTTGGTTCTTAGCTCTGTTCTTGTTTCACCCTTAGGTCCTTTGAAAACCAGAAAACTGGCCCCTAACTTCCTGTTGGTTACTATTTATTCATAAAAACAATAATTTTGATTAAAATGGCTTGAAATTCCTACAAACCAAGCATAGAGATGTGCTCTGTCCTCGTCCCCCAGTGAGTTAAAAGCTGTTAAACTCCACTTGCAGCATGGTGTAGGCAACTAAGTCTTTTTTGCCATCTGAGGGCCTCTGGAAGAAGGAGCTTCCATCAGAAGCTCCAAGGGAAGAGTCCATCCTCCCTTTTCAACAGTAGTCCTCATATTGGGACAGCTCTGAGTTGTTATTTGGAGGCAGAGAATGGTAACAGAGAGAGGTTGTGCCCTGGCAGGCTCCACCCTTGGGTAGCCTAGGAGAACAGACTTCACTTTTGCATCGGGTCATTGGGAGATGTGGAGGCAGACCAGGCGTAACACCCATCAAATCTTGGGGGGGGGTGTTAGAAGTAAATGCACAGTGATGCTTCTCTACTGCTGGACTGTCCTGTTGACAGATTGAAAGGCACTTGAGGTTATTTGGGGTGACTTCACAAGTCCTGGGAATACAACCTCAAGTGTGTGTCTGCTCTGTGGGGTTTTTACTTACATTTGTGAATATGCCTAGAATGTTTTAAATACAGATTTTTTTTTCTTTCCTGGCAGCAATTTAGTTATTAACATATTTGGAGGAGGAGGAGAATTAAAAACCCTTTGTTGAGCCCCAGCCAGTACATGGAGCCATGGAGAAGGTGGAGCTTCCTAACACTGGCTCTGACATTTCCTTCTGATTCTCATCATTCATTTTCCATTGCACTTTGTACACCTTTGCCAGAATGAAATCTGAGGGTCTTGTTGGCAAACTTCTAGGGGGCCAGAGTATGTGATGGGGTGGGTTGGATAGAAGAGGTCCTCATTGGTCCCCAGTCAGAGAAAGCACAGGTAGATGCTCCTTCTCCAGACCACTCATCCATCAGACTTTGGTAATGTGTTCCGTCTTCACATTATTCCCCTCCTCATTTTGGTTTTTCTGACCTTCCAAGTGTTTTGTTTGGAAATTCTTAACGGCTGACATAGCTTGTGATGAAGCCCACCCAAGATGGCTCCCGACAGGAGCACCCCCCCCCCCAGCCATTTGGGGCCATGGAGATTGGAGTGATAAGAATCCCCAGGGAGTCTCCTCCCTTGCAAGGAAGGAAGGGTCGATTTTGAGTAAATGAACCTTCCATCTCCTCAGAAGCTAATCTAGGCTCATGATTTGTGTCATTCTGAGAAAGACAGCAGGACTCACATTTGGGTGGGGTGGAGCCTGCAGATGTTGCCTGGAGAGGCATCTGCTTGTTCCTTTACTGGGCTTGCTGCCTTTCAGATGTAAGAAAACTCCAGCACAACCTCATTAATGCCGACCCAGCCAGCAGGGGAGTTGAGATGTGCGGGGCTGAGCAAGGGCTGTTTACTCATTTGAACATTAAGGGACAAGAAGAGACTTGATCTCTGCTCCCTGAGACTTGTCTCCTCACCTCCCGATCCTTTCTGCCCCCTCTGCAAAATCAAAGCTGCTCCTGGACCAGGCCTTCCTCATCCAGAGCATCTTTCCAGGATGAATTCATGCTGTTCGTTCCTGTTATCACTGTAGAGAAGAGTCACCTTCACCTGCTTCCCATGAGGTCCCCCATTTAATGCGTGTATGTGTGTCTAGAGTAGGAAAGGGGAAGGAAAATGAAGAAATAGCATTTTCCTTTTTAAGTGAGTGTCTTTCATCTCCTTGCTCTCTCCTTTTAGCCTCATGTTTCTGTCTGTGCCAGAATCTGCTTAGGGGATGAATGCCTCACAGAAAACCCAAATTTTTTGATGCTGTTGTTATTAATAATAGCAGCCAGCATTTATACCGTACCCACCATGTGCCAGACAATGCGCTGTATTACCTCATTTGATCCTCACAACAACAATGGAGAGATAGGTGCTATTATTCCCAGTTTACAAGTGAAGAAGCCAAGGCAAATAGAAATCAAGTGACTTGTCCAGGGTAATACAACTAAGGCCAAATGTGAACAATTCTTGACTCCAGACACAGAACTCTCTCTCCTGAACCACCCGACTGCCTCTGTTTATGTCAGCTTCATGGAACCCACTGCAATGGATGAGAGCATCTCGGGGACCCTGAGTTTTTGGAAAGAACGTAAAACGTTAACAGCTTGTACCCTGTGGGGTACAATATCTAAGCAGTAAGAGAGAAGCAAAAGGTAGACTTTATTCTTGAGAAGTTTTCCTTCTAGTAACAAGAAAAACTGAACATAAAATATAAAGTAGGATGTTATTGGGGATAGAAAAGTAGCTGTGGATATGGATATATAGTAACTTAATAGTAGCTAAAGTCAGTGTGGGTCAGAATGGTTGAGAGAAGCTGGGGAGGAGGTGGAGTCTGGACTGATCTCAGGACTTTTTCTAGCACAGTTAGAATTGCTCAATAGGGGTCATCACCTTCCATGTCTCCTCAACTTGTGGGGAAAATATTCATGTGCCTCTGTCTTACAGATAGAAAAAATGTAAACCCCAAGTGAGTGACTTGAAATCAGAGCTGGGGCCTCTTGGCCCTCAGGCAAGGAGGCTTGTTGTTTTGTCTCTGGGTCACCAGCTCCTAGCACAGACCTTGCACATAGCAGGGGGTTTCGGTGTTACTAACAGTATCACTACAAGTTTGAAATTGGTTGTTTCCAATTTAATCCAATTTAAATCCTGTAATAAGAATTCTCAGGAGAAGAATCATACAGCATCAAGAGGACAGTCACAGTATGAAATACAGATAGAAACCAGTAGGCAGACAATATACTTGAGGCTTGGTTCAGACCAGCTGGACTGTTTCCAAACCATTGCCAATAGATCACCATATGTAGCCAGTAGCTCTTTGAAAAGTTGGTCATAAGTTCAGTATTTAATATGGAATTTTCTTCTTGTTCTCAGCCATGATAACCTGACCTTTCATATCTCTTTAGTATATCGTCACTGTCCCCGCTCTTCATAACACTTGCTTATATTGCAGTCATTAGATTTTTTTTTTAGGCAATAGGGTTAAGTGACTTGCCCAAGATCACACAGCTAGGCAATTAAGTGTCAGAGGCCAGATCTGAACTCGGGCACTCCTGACTCCAGAGCCAGTGCTCTATCCACTGTGCCACCTAGCTGCTCCCTAGTCAGTAGATTCTAAAGAGGAATGTGCTGGTCAGTGATGAGAGCTTGTCCCTTCTGCCCCAAAAGCACATGGTGGCTGATGAAGGATGCTCACAAAAGGAATGATTCTTCTTAGATACTATGTGTTTCTGTGTTTGTTGAAGTCCTATACTGGAGAATTATATTCAAGAGTTTTCTCTTCTAGTGCAAGGACATCTGGATCTAGTTCTGGAATTCATTAGAAAAACAGGGTGTATCCTTTCCAAGCCAAAGGCAGAGAGAGAGAAGACTGTAAGGTTCTCATTTCCAACAAGTATGGAGAGCAATCAGAATATTTCATTGACTTACATAGAGTATGTGATGCTTGTGTTTCTGGGAATGCCAGGAAGCTGTTATCTATGCCCAGAGAGCAGACTTCTTTCTAGAAGTGAAGGTAATGGGACTCAGGGAACACCTTTGCACTTGCACTCTCTTCATTATCTTGTAAATTTTTTTTCTAAAAAAGGAAAGAAGGGCCTCAGTTAAAAAATGAAGGAAATATCTAGAAGGAGACAGAGGGTGACCTTGATCTGTGACAGGAGGCTGAAGGGTAGAAGAACGTGGCACAGAGGAAAGAAAAAATGAACCACTGAACATGTGGAGTTCAATGGAATGAAAAAAGCTTGAGGATGAAATAGATTTTTTTAAGAGGAAGAAAAGGAGGAAAAAAGTCAATAAAAATCAACCAATAGATTAAGAAAAATGAACAATCATTTACAGTGTTCCACAACTATGGCACCTTGGCAAAAGATGTCTTTCTGAATGCGTGGGAGAGGTACAGGGGGAAAATATAGGCAATATGAGAACTAAAGATTTCATTTTAAATTTTAAAACAAAAAAGTATCTCTAAAAAAAGCATTTTGCTAGCAATTAAAGATGAACCTAGTAAATTACGGTTTTCATACTTCATTCTTTGCTTTTTCTGGAACTGAAGGCCTTCAGAGAAGCAGATAGCTGCATGCTCTCCAAAAATAAGTGATATGATTTTCCAGGAGGATTAGAAGGGATGGGTAGTGGTATTTTGTGTGTCTCTGCTGAAGATTTCTGAGATTGTTGGAACCCACAACAAAGAGGATCCTTTTCATAGCTGCCTCTTACATCCCTAATATTCACAGCCATGAAGGTCAAACTGTATAACTAGAGTGGGTAGTTCTATCTGGGTAATGTCAGCATCCATGTCTAGAACAATGGGACCATTTTCCAATTCTTGAATGCAAAATAGGAGTCTGCATTCTTTTAGAAGGGGGGAACCAAGAGCAGAACAATTGAATTGCCTTTTTTAATCTATTTTTTTACAAAATTAAAAAAGTCATGTGCACAGCAAAACATGAGAAGATTCATAGTATAAAACGATAAATTTCAATTGCAAGAAAGCCTCTATAATATTAAACAGTATGTTCAAAAATGTTCATCTATTCTTTGTTCCCTCGTAGATTTTCTTCTGATTTCTACTGTGTGCTGTTTATTTTTTTCTTCCACCTCACCCCAGGACAGCTATAATTAAGCATGAATATATATACATATATATATATATATATAATAGACATATATAATACACACATACTCATGTATATACTCACATATTCATATACATATATAGAGACATTTATATATATAGACATAGGCATATTTGCATACATATTTGGTTTGTGTGTCTTTCATTTCTGTCCTCCACTCCTGCTCACTACCTTGCCCTCCTTTTCCTTAATCAATCACCCTTCAAAGAATTCCTCCCTTGCTCCCTTCTTTTACCCTCTCATTACCTCCCTATCCTCTCCTCTTTCTGAATTTAGAAGCTTTTATAGCCATATGTGTGTGTATTGCTCTCTCTTTAACCGTTCCCAACGAGAGTAGGTTTCCAGATCTAGCCACCTCTCCTTTCCCACATCTAGTTCCTCTGTATCAATTCTCCTTCCCACACCTCATTTGTATAAGATGGTAACTTTTTTTATTTCAATTTTACTTTTAAGAATCTCATCCTACTAGCTCTCCTCCCACCTTTCCTTCAAACAATCATGGACATATGGTTTATATTTCCATATATAGATAGTAAATAATTTGTCCTTATAATTAGTCTTTGATATTTACCTTATATTTATTTTGGCTCTTATATATCTCAAAGTATCTACTAAGTTCAGGTCTTTTTGCAACAAAATCCTGAAAGAGTAGCAGTTCGTTGAATGATAACTTTTTTCATTCAGGATTATGCTCAACTTTGTTGGGTATGATATTTTTGGCCACAACCCCAATATTTTTGCTCATTGATATGTTATATTTCAAGACCTGTGATTTTTTTAAAGTAGCCATTGCAAGCTTTTGTATAATTCTAATTGTGGTTCCACCAAATTTGAATTGTTTTTTCCCCTTGTAGCGCTTAATATTTTCTCATTAACCTGAGGTTTTTGGAATCTTTGGAAATTCCTGTAAGTTTTCCTCCTAGGATCCCTTTCAGGTGGTGTTAGGTGAATTTTTTCCTATTTCTACTTTTCCTCTTGTTCTAATACTTCAGGACAATTTTCTTTAATTATTTCATGTATTATTGTATCAAGATTCTTTTTCTGATCATAGCTTTCAGGTAGTCCAATTATTCTTATGCTTTCTCTTCTTGATCTGTTCTCCAAATCTGTTTTTCTTGTGAAGAGTTTTCACCTTCTTTTCAATTTTTCATTGTTTATATTTTGTTTTAATATTTCTTCATCTCTTGGAACTTCGACTTCTCCTTACTCCATCCTAATTTTCAAAGAATTATTTTCTTAAGATTCTGGATCTCCTTTTCCAGTTGGTTTACTTTACTTTTCATAATTTTCTTGTTTTTCTTGAATTGTACATATTTTCTTTAGTTTTTCCTCAATCTCTTGATTTTTAAAAGTTTTTTTTTTTGAGTTCCTCTATGAATTCTTTTTGAACAGGTAGACATTCAATGTTACTCTTTGGGGCAGAAGAGACTTTTTTTTTTGCTTCGACATCTTTTGAAGATGAACCCCAGTTTTTTTCTACTTCCATTAGTAATTGTCTATGTGTTCGATTCTTTTTCCTTAGTCTGCTCATTTTTTGAATTTTTTTAGCAGCTTTTTCTTAATATTCAGCTCTACTCCTGCTGGGGTGTGGGGGTGGTGTCTCTGGCTTCAGGAACTTTGTCCTGGACCCAGCCTATATACTCCCTTCCCCTCCAAACCACAGCTGGGGCCCTTCAGCACACTGTGCTGGAAATGATCTTACTCCCTGAGAACCCTCCAGTGACTATAACCTTTAGTTCTCATCTCTGGCTGGGATCAAGACCAAGAACTCATTTCTCCTATAAGTCTCAACAGCCAGCAGCATCTCCTCACCACTGTCTCTGAGTATGTGTTGGATCTTCCCTCCACAGCTGGGCCTTATCAGGAGAGGTTCTCAGTCTTCCCCCACTGAGATGCCCCGACTCCCACTCTGTAGGTGAAAATTCCTGTGGCTGAGGCTCCATCCCAGCTGGGCTGCCTCCAGGCCTTGCTTCTTGTCTTTCAGTGAACTAGACTGGAACTGACACCCTTGACCCCAGGATGTTCCACTCTTCTCTTGTCATCTCTCAGAAGGAAATATTTGCTGCCTTCGGGAGAAGTGCTTGCCCCTTTCAACCTTGTGATAGAGAACAAGAAAACTGGGCATCATCTGACATGTGTAGGAAACTTTGGGAAGACAGATTTCAAAAACTTAAGATGGAAGGCAGGTAGGGATCACATAGATAAAATTCTACAAGGGAAGTCAGTCCAGGAGGAATGAGAAGATTTTAGGAATACTATTCTAAAGACACAAAAAGAGAAAAGGGGGAATTGATCAAAAGGCCCCTCAAATTCACAAGGACCAATAAAAAAATTCACAAGGACCAATTTAAAAAAACTGGTACAAATATGGAAGTGAGGGCAGGTGATTGAGGATCTATTCAGAAGTATGGTGCAGGAAGACTAGAGCTTCACCTGGAAAGGAATTCTGAGAGTATGGCTTTAGCTTTAGTGGATAAATGAAAAGACTTGGACCTTTGCCCCTGGGCAGATAGATCATTTGGGGACAAACAAAGCTATCTAGAAAGTTGAAACCCAGGATAAATAGGGAGGGAATAAGAGAGGCCCCATTTGCCCTTGGTGAATTCAAGGCATGGTGATCCACAGATGAGCTATATGTGAAGGCATCGAAAGTTAACCAAGGTAATTGCCTCCTTGGGGCCAAGGATCTTGGAAAGATGGCGGAGCTCCAAGAACAAAGGAAGGTGAATGCTTCCGTCATTTTCAAAAAAAGGAAAATAATGAAATCTTCATACTAGAAGCTACTGAGCTTGACTTTTATCTCTGACAAAGTCCAAAAGGCTGATTTATGGGTATCTAGAAAAAGCAATGTAGATCTCAGAGAGCAGGGAGGACTTCATCAGGAGCAGGTCACATCAGGCTAACCTGATTTTCCTTTTTCTGACAGGATGGATATTGCTAATCTGGTAGATTAAGCGAATATTGTAGAGTGTCCTTAGATTTAGCAAAGAACTTGACAAGCTTTCTCATGCTATTATTGTGGATAAGATGGAGAGATGTACAATAGTATATTTACGTAAATACAAAGTAGGCCTCTGCCCAGAGGGGTAGCTAGTGATGAAGCATCATATTGGGGTGAGGTCTCTAATAAAATCCTCCAGGAATCTGGCCTTAGACTGGAACTGTTTGGCAGTGATTTTAATAAAGGCAGAGATGATAGGAAGTTATAGATGATACAAAATGAGGAAGAATAGCTTAACATGTGAAATAAGAGAACTGGGACCTAGAAGGACCTTTACAAATTAGAATTTTCAACTGAATCTAGGATGATATGTAATAGATATAAATATAAATTACACCTGACTTCAGAAAATCAACTTTACAGATAGGAAAGCTATAATAAATCACTAGCTGTGGCTAGATAACAGTTTGAACAAGAAGGGGAGATTTTAGCAGCTCCCCTCTCCCTAAAAAATCTTAGGTTGTATTGAGGGCAGGGGGCAAAATGTCCAGGGACATTGGGAGGTTATAGTCACATTATATCCTGATAAGATAGATCATCTTGTGAGTATTGAGTTGAATTGTGGGCACCACTTTTGAGGAAAGAGTATCCGTAGACAAGTACCTTGTGGTTATGACATGTAAAGGCTGGATGGAGAATCTAGGAATGTCTAGTTTGAAGAAGAGAAGACTTAGTGGGACATGAGAACTGTCATATAGAGGAAGAATTCATTTGGTTCTGTTTGAGCAGAACCAGGAGCCACAAGAGACAGTTGTAAAGAGGTCAGTGTAGAGCTATCCAGAAATAGAGTGGACAGCCTCTAGACAGTGAGGGCTCCTCATCAGTGATCTCCGAGCAAGGAGTAGATAACTACGTGTGAAAGACATTAAGAGTTAGGATTAGTTGGCCTGTTAAGGGCCTTTTCAGCTTTAAGTCTAGAAGCCTCCGATTCTTGTTACAATGTAGATTGTAACATCTTATGTCCCTTACCAAATGAAATTCTGTGATTCTTGTTGACTTGAAAAGAACTTTTCTACCTCACTTTATTCATCCTTCCCTATGAAGTATCCTCCTACAAAAGGGGAAGCTAAGGCAGAAAGGTCTCATGTTAATTGTTCAGGATTGTACGGGTATTGTTGAAAAGACTAGGGACCGGATTTCCTCATTTCCAACCCAAGGGTTTTCCTACTACCACACCATCTCACTATGTTTAACTGTAGCACTCCCTAGATGTAGGGCTTTTTTCCCTTCTGATTCTTTACCATGAGTGGGCATGTGTTATCTATGTGAGCCCCACCATAGCTCTTCTCCTAGCCTAGACTGCCCTGTTCATGGCCTTCTCTCGGCCATGACTACTCTTTATTTTATGAGACCCAACCAATGAGGGGTCACATCTGTACAGCAGAGGAGCAGCCAAACTGAGGAATCATCTTTTCCTGTTGGGCAATAAAAGCCAAAGTTATTCCAGACTGTTCTTCTGGTTCGGAAATGACCCAACAGCAGTTGCTATGTCACCAAATGTGATGACCCCAATGAAGGCCTCAAGAAGAGGAGGTTCTGGTTAACACTTTCTTGTCCTCTCAGTAATGGCAGGCTTGGCCTTGAGTAATCTTGGCCTCAGTAATCTCAGATTTCCCTGATTTGAGATAAATTCAAAGATTTAAATTAACCTTGTTTTATACGGACAATGAAGAAGAAGCCCTGCTAGGAGCAGCACATAGGAAAGCTGTCTGGGACCCGAGAAAAGACCCTGCCAGCTAATGGGCCCCAAATTTTCTCAGGTCTTGAGAAGGTGAAGACTTTCTGCTGTTTCCCTGTTGGTTTTCAAACATAGTTCATGGGGCAGCTAGGTGGTGTAGTGGATAGAGCACTGGTCCTGGACTTGGGAGGACCTGAGTTCAAATCCAGTCAGACACTTACTGCTTACTTAGCTTTGTGACCTGGGGCAACCCCCATTGGCTGGCAAAAATCAAAAAAGAAAATGGCCAAAGAAAAAATTTGAATAGCGAGGGAGGCTTTTCAGTAAAGCGCCTGGGGAACAACTTTCCTTGAGTTTCAAAAGGGAGAATGAGAACCACCATCAGCAATAAAACGCATTTTCTTCAAATCTCCTTAGGTTTCGTAGGCTCAGGGATTTTGACAATTTACACCAGGTGACATTTAGAGAACAATTTCAGAGATGTCTGAGGGGGAGGAAATATTTGGTATAACTTGACATTACATTCTAAAGCTGATTGTAGTCATCTTTGCAAATACACCATTAATCTGTAAAACACTCAAAACTAAAAATAGCTGCCAGAGTTGAGTGTCATTGGAAATGAAGGGTGGCTGCCGGATTGGCGGGATTCATCCTCTCTTTGGCTTCTGGACACCTTGAAGGTGGAGGACCTCAGAATGAATTGTATTAAGTCTTTAAACTTGATCCAACTGGCTAAGGAGATGGTAGAGGAACTTGGAACCTTTTGGTAGGAACTGAATAGTTGAATGGGTGAATCTACTGAATCTTGTATAAAATCCAACTTGTAGACCCTCTGAAAGAGTCTTAGGTACCCCCCCCCATGGGTCTCCAGATGTTACATGGAGAATCACTAGACTAGTTAATCCCTGATCTGATAAAATTTCTATATATTTCACTAAATTCTGTGTACCAACTCGTTTGTAGTTTTTTAATGCACTTTTATAATGAATTTTTTTCATTATAAAATCTAATTCCTAGGGAGACTCATATACAGAATTGTGGTTGGAAATGATGTAAATTATACATTGAGACATTTCAAATTCACTAAATGATGGGATTTTGGGCTATGAAGCCGTTGAACTATAAGGGCTGAGGCTGTGCTCATTTGGCATGAGTTGGTCTCCGCTGTTCCCAACTATTCTATGCATCCTGTTTGTCCCTTGGCAGCACACTAGCTAGGAAGAAACCTCAGGGACATTTGGCAGATACTGACTGCTGCCCCATTGCTGTCATCATCCCAGGAGCAGAAAACCAAAAAGACTAACTGATGTCCCATTTCTCCTGAACATAAGTTATGGGTTCTCAGAGATCTTTTTGGAAAGGGAGACATGGGAACCTGGAAGGTTTAGGGTTTCTTTGGAGCTAGACAGAGCCTACTTGTGGTATAAGAAAACCATTCCTTTTTTCTGGACTTCCTCCCCACTCCCCAACAAGGTCATTTACTGCCTCTAACTTTATGTCACGAATTCTAAAAGCACACAGAACAAAAGAAGCTAGTTTTAAAAAAAAAATAGTTCTCAGAAAAACTCGGGAAGGATTATGTGAACTGACGCAGAGCAAAATGAACAGAAATAGGAAGATTATTTGTACAGTAACAACAGTGTAAAAACAAACAAGTTTGGAAGGTTGAATCAGTAAGCAATGTCATTGTGCTCAGAGCTGAGCTGGGCTACAAGAGAAGCAAAAGACCGTCCTGGCCCTTGAGGAACTCGAAGTGTGACCAGACAAGCTACAGACAGGATCAGTAAGAACTAATGAACAGAAGGAAGGCACTAGGAACTGAGGAAGATGGGATTTTAGTTGGATAATTGTAGGAAGCGTGTAAGTGGAGGTGAGGGAGTGTATCAGGCAGAGCCAAGAGTTAGGGTCTTATTTGGGGAACAGCTAGGAGGTCAGTGTCCCTGGATCATGTGTAAGACTGGAAAGGTGGGAGGGGCCAGGTTATGAAGGATTTGTATTTGAGAGGGGACCACTGAAGTTTATTGAGTACAGGAAGGACATGATCACAACTTTACTTGAACATCTTTAGGAAGATCACTTGGGTGGCTAAGTGGGGGATTGTTTGGAGTGAAGAGAGACTCAAGGCAGGTAGATGAACTAGCAGCTATTATAGTAATGAGGTGATGGGGACCCACACCAGAGGAGAGAAGGTGGCATATTGGACATGGGGGGGGGGTGAAAGACTGATTAGTGAAATGAGAGCCTAGTGACTGGGAGAATGGTATAACAGGAGAAAATTTGTGAGGGGTAGGGTTTAGGGAGAAGAATAATGAGTTCAATTTGGGGCATGTTGAATTTGAAATACCTGCATCCAATTCAGGATATCTGAAAGGCAGGTACAGATGAATGTGGAGGTCAAATAGAGAGGTTAGAGCTGGATATATATTGATCTTGAGAATCATCAGCATGAGAATGGTGATGAGATCACCAAATGGAGTAGTAACAAGAGGGAGAAGAGGACCAGGACAGAACCTGTGGGGGCAGCCCCAATTAGAGGACATGATCTGAATGACAATCCAACAAAGGAAATAGAGGAATAGTCAGATAGGTAGGAGAAGAATCAGGAGGCATGGGGGATTCAGAAACCTAGAGAGAAGAAGAGTGAGGCAAGGATGAAGAGGGGAGAAGAGGGAATTCACAGGCAAATGGTCTTAATTGCTTCTTTATGATATGAGGCATGGGAGGAAGAGAGTCATGGGAGATTTGAGGAGGGATGAAAAGGCCCGGAGGAGCCCCTGTGGAGGGGGGGAAGAGTGAGGGAGGATTGCTGAGCAGCAGTGAGGGCCCAAGTGTGAGGTTATATGGCAGTGTTGTGCTGGACCCACTCAGAACAGTTGTGTGATTTTCTCCACCTTCATTTGACAGCACTTGTGTAGGAACAAAAGTGGGACTGATCCAAGCCCGAGGCTTGGCAGGGTCAGTCAGCAGTGTAAGTCACTTACAGCTCCAGAGAAGAGGACAGTGTTAAGTTGAATATGTTCATCAAGGGATCAAGATGGAGAAAAAAAGAGTGGCCCAGGAAAGAGGTGAGGGGTCATGGCAGAGGATGGCAGATCATGGACTGATCATGCCGTGACCATAGCTCCAGAGGACTCGAGGACACAAAGCATCGTCTCTCTCTGGACAGTGGGGAAATGGGGAATTTTGTTTTGTTTGATTAACTTAGTTTGAAAGTTTATGTTGTGGTGGGGGGACAGGGCAGGATGGAGACGGAAAGCAGAAAATACATGTTTGCCTAATTGGGAAGAAAAAGGTGTTTCTGTTCTGACTCATCCCCATTTTTATGGTCAACAGGTAGAAACTGAAGAGGAAAAACGGCGTTTTGAAGAGGGCAAAAGCAGATACCTGCAGATGAAAGCCAAGCGGCAGGCTCAGATGGATACCACCCCGTAGAAGTGACCTTCTACTTGAGCCTCAGCAACCCAGGAAGATGCAGCTGGGGAGAAATCTGTTTGTTCACTTAGAAGTAATTCACTTGGCCAAAAAAATCCTATTCACGTTAAAAACTGGTGTTCTGTGAAGTATTTGTAATGCGGTGTTAACCTACAGTATATTCTGAAAATGTATACACCAAAGCTTATTTATATTACTCCAGTATAAATGCTATACAGTATTATTCCCAACTGTCTGACTTCTATTGAAAAACTAAGAAAATCCTACTGTGCCCATTATAAGTTATATAAAGAATACAGTGATATTAATAAAGCTATTGTGGCTGGAGCTAATCATTCTGGCTGGTGATCTTTGCTTCAAGAGGGAATACGTGGGCTCTGGGTGGAAGGTGCGCAGGTTATTGGACTCCTCTCTGTGCAGGTGCCCATGCATGAGGGCCACAGTAAGGTTATCCATGAAGTCCAGTGATCAACACTGGCCTACAACTCCACTCCAGGGGTTTCTGTTGTGATGGGAACAGTGTGAATTTGAAGACTCATCACCAACAGGCGGTACTGACACCCTAAGTAATACTTGAAAAATTCTTGGTAGGGGAATGATAGATATGCTTCCCTCTCTCCTATGCACCTACATTTGGATGGGTGCCTGAACATTTCTCCTCGGCCCAGCCTCAGACAGTGGCCTCCCTACCCCTGAAAAGCCACTCTAGGCCCAGGGAGATATTGCCTCTCTCCAACCTGCCCCATCTCCGCTTGATTTCCCAGTAAAGCCCAAGTCAAGGTGGCTTGACCTTCTAATTGGCTATTTGTAAATAGGAGAGACAAGACTTCTGTCATAAGATTCTAGTCAGATTGCTTTCTGGAATCTGAGATTCCATTCATCCTAACTCTCCCTCCCCATAACTATTGGCCACCCAACTCTGCTTTGAGAAAAGTCGGGTAGCCATTGTGGGGACCCCCAGTTCCACTCTGAGCCAGAAAGCTGGCCCTCCAACAAGGCTCAGTGCAGAGAAGAGCATCACACCTTTCAAAGTAACTGCCAAAAGAAGGAAAAAGAGCTTCCTGCTCTAAAAACGAGAGGGGGTTATCTCTCCAAAGGAAGCCTCTACCTGGCTGGCTGTAAACAACCACAGACACTTCCTTCCTTCCGATTCACTGGTTCCCTTGGGGACCTAGAAAGACGGGGTTCCAGAGGCAGAAAAGATATCTGCCTAACCCACAGTAGGTACTTTTAAAGGTCTCACTAGTTGAATTAGATGTCAGAATCTCTAAAGAAGACTAACCCTAATCCTGAGGCCTGGAGTCGAGACCCAGAAGGAGTGCTTAAAGATGGTGGTCATGGGATGACATCCTGCACCCACAAAAGTGGTGGGTAAGCCATCCACAGAGGTCACCCATCCAACCTCTCCTCCAAAAGACAACTGGAGTTGTCTCCTGTCTTATCCCTGTTTCTGGGGCATCAGAACTGACCTCCCCACCACAAGGCTATTCTGTCCAACAGCGGTGGGTGCCATGTAAAACATTTCTGCCTTCGAGGGTCTCCCAGTCTGATGGGGGAAGACAAACTCGGCGGAGGAAGGCGCTAGTTTTTGAGGGGGATCAGGAGAGGCTATCTGAAGGTGGGATTTTAGCTAGGACTAAAGCCAGGGGAGATGAGAAGGCAGAGAATTCCAGGCAAGGATGGGGACAGCCAGTGAAAAGGTGAGGTCAGGAGTCAGCTACGTATGGATAGCTAGCCTGGAGTCAGGAAGTCGAGAGTTCAAATCCAGCCTGATACACTTTCCAGTGAAGTAACCCTGGGCAAGTCACTTGACCCTGTTTGCTTCAGTTTTCTCATCTATCAGATGAGTTGGAGAAGGAAATGGCAAATCACTCCAGTATCTTTGCCAAGAAAATTCCAAATGGGGTCACAGTCAGACACAACTGTAGAAATGACTGAAGAACAACACAGTGTTACTGCATTGGGGAGTGGGGTGTAAGAAGACAGGAAGAGGACTGGACGATGCATGGTTTTGATGCCAAACAGAAGAACTCACCCTCTGCCAACATGCTCCCATAGACCCTTCCTCACAGGATCCTTTCTCTAGGTCCCATAGCCCTTCAGCATTACCCAATGAAGCAGTCAAGTGGTCCATCTCTCTGCATGACCAACACCAAATCTCTTCCCTCAAATGTTTGGGGGTTTTTTCCTTCAACTTTTGTTTTTTAGTTTTTGCAAGGCAATGGGGACTTGCCCAAGGTCACAGAGCTGCCTCAACTTTCCAAACCAATTCTTGCATATTCAAACAGATCTGTTCCTTTCTAGGAACAACTCCTTTGACCTCAACTTAGTTCTTTTCTCAGTCTGAACCCAATCTGTAAACAACCCCCACCCTATCCGCAGCCTCCCAACATGGAGACGTCCCAGGTGTGGAAGATAGCTGCTCTGCCAAGTTATCTGAGGCACCCAAGGTGAACCACCCGAGCTTAAGATCTATGAAGTCAAGACCACAGCCCGGCAGTAAATGACACCTGGAAATGTCTGCTCTGGAAGCATCTGCAAAGACAACCTGTGAACCCTAAGCTCCCATTAGGCCTTGGAAAAATCAATCTTTCTGGGGAAGAGAGGGCCACATCTCTTCCCATCTAAAGTTTGCCCAGTCCTCCATGATCAGAGGAGATGAATGACAGTGAAAGAAAAGACTGGGGCAGGTAGCTGGGCCAGACTCCTCCTGGGGCTGCCGGGTCAGGGAGTCTCTTGCTGGGAACTGGAGTAAACCATGGTGACCCTGGCTATCTCATGTCCCGAGGCACAATGTAATGGGGCCAGTGTCTCCATGTGACTGAATTACCTGTGACTCATGAAAGGGGAAGAAGTGTCTGACTTATAAATGTCACATTCGATTACGTGAAGAGTTGTGTACGGCCACTTCCCACTGTTAGTTATTCTATTTATACCCAGGACTCCGGGTTGAAATTTGGCCTGTGTCGGCCATGTTCAGATGGTTTCCATTAAAGTCCCTTAACTGGCATCCAAGCCACCTTGGGACCTGGAACCTAGTCCCTTCCTTTTACAGTTAGATATTGGCAGAGTTATTTTTACCCCCCAAATCCTTTTGGGTTTCTCTCTGGTGGCGGTCCTTTGGGCTGCCACCCTTGTAGAGTTGTGGAATCCAACTCAAAAGTGGCTCCTCTTGGGGCGGCTAGGTGGTGCAGTGGATAGAGCACCGGCCCTGGAGTCAGGAGGACGTGAGGGGCCTCAGACACTGTGTGGCCTTGGGCAAGCCACTTAACCCCATTGCCTTGCAAAAACCTTAAAAACTGGGGCTCCTCTCCCCTTCTGTGCCTTGGGGTTTTGAGCGGAGAGTGGAGCTGTCCTGTTAGAAGTGGGTGGGCCTTCCTGGGGTCCTTGGGGTCCCCCGAGGAAAACTTAGTCCTGACTGGGATCAGTCCAGCATGATGCGAGTCACAAAGAACTGAAATGTCCCATTGCCTCAAGAGGCAAGCCCGTGGTGACCAGCCCTGAGCCGGAGCCTCGCCAGCCGCTCATCGTCGGTCTGGAAGGCGTGCCCTGCTCTCTGGGCATGGATGCTGTACCTTCCCAGGAGTGGGCAGGATCGGCCCCTTCACCCCACCTCTTTCAAAGACCAGTAAGCAACCTCCGGGTTCAGTCACGTGCTTCCAAGGCTTGCTCCGGGAGGGGGACTTCGACTGGGGCAGAATCCTCATCAAATGGCACATTGATTGACTTCTGGGGGAGCCCAGGACAGTTCCAATGAGGGGTCGGGAAGGGACCTTGGCTCTCCTAGAGCCCCCTCTCGACATCTGACAACTGGGGAAACTGAAGCACCTCAGAGAAATGCTCATTCGAGATCGCAGGAGGGATCCAGGCACGTCTCCTCTCCCAGAGGTGGGGCTGCCTGGAGATGAGAAGGGGTTCCGTTCAAATCTGACCGGAGATACTTGCTAGCCGTGTAACTCTGGACGAGT
Source organism: Macrotis lagotis (assembly GCF_037893015.1). Taxonomy (NCBI): domain Eukaryota; kingdom Metazoa; phylum Chordata; class Mammalia; order Peramelemorphia; family Peramelidae; genus Macrotis; species Macrotis lagotis. The sequence continues at coordinate 888,471,834 of NC_133658.1, forward strand.
CACTTCACCCTGTTTGCCTCAGTTTCCTCATCTGTCAAATGAACGGGAGAAGGAAATGACAAATGACTCCAGGATCCTTGCCAAGAAAAGAGCAAATGAGGTCTGGCTGAACGGGAACAGAGAACTGTGGGGAGAAGCAGAGGCGCCTCCATCTTCGCCCTGCGCTCCCCGCAGCATCCAGGTGTCCGCCCTGCCCGCCTCACCTCCCTACCTGTAGCCTTGCTTCCCTCCCCCCCCCCCCACGTCTTGGAAGTCCAACTTCTGAGTCTACGCTCTCCTGTCACCGTCGCTCTCATTTAGAGCTACGCCGTCGCCCAAGGGGGCCGAGGAGGCCACGGCTGAAGCGGCAGGGGACAGTGGGATGGCCGCCGAACTGCGTGCCTCAGTTTCCTCATCTGTAAAATGAGGTCGGACTAGCCGACCAGGTGTGAGGTTGCGTCCGAGCTCTGGATCTGAGGTTTGCGGCTGAGGCTGGACCACTCCTAAAGCGCAGGGAGCCAAAGGAGGTCCTGGGGTCCAGAGAGAGGTGAAGAGCCCCCCACCCTCCTCACGCCTCTTCCAGGGCCGGGGGGGGGCGCACCGGGGAGGCTCAGGGCCCGAGCTGGCGAAGGACGGGGTGCAGGGGCGGCTGGGAGAGGGCAGGAACGAGGAGGGGGCGCCCGGGGGCGGGGCGGGGGCAGCGGCCGCCGCCCGTCAGGGGTGCCCCCGCGCTGCCAGGGGCCGCGAGCCTCAGCCGCGGGGGTCCCCGGCCCCCCACCCCGCTAGGCGACCCCGGCCGCCTCTCCGCCGGGGGGGGCGGAGCCGGGGGCGGGGCGGGGGCTCGGCTGAGGCATGCGCCCTGCTCCCCGCGCCGCCCCCCGGCCCCCCGCCGCGGGGAGAGGGGAGGCGGGCAGAGCCGGGCCAGCCAGCCGGGGAGCGGCGGCGCTGCAGAGGGGGCTGCGCCCGGAGCCCCCAGGCAGCGCGCGGAGGCGGGATGGCCCCGGCCGGGGCGCCCCCCGCGGCCGCAGCGGGGCCCGAGCGCCAGGCGTCCGGAGGGAGCCCCGGAGGGAGCCCCGGAGGGAGCCGGCCCCGAGCCGCGGGCTGGGAGCCGCAGGGTGAGCGCCCCGGGCCGGGCCGGGGGGCGAGGGGGCGAGGCGGGGGGCTCCGGGCCGGGGGGCGGGGGGCGAGGGGGGCTCCGGGCCGGGGGGCGGGGGGGGGGGCGGGGGGCGGGGGGGCTCCGGGCCGGGGGGCGGGGGCTCGGCTCCTTCTCCCCTTCCCCTTGCCCTCCTTCCCTCTCCCTCTGCTTTCTCTCCTTCCTCCTCTTTCTTCAGTCCCTCCCTCCTCCTTCGTCCCTTCTTCCCACTCCCTTCCTCCTCCTCCTCCTCCCCTTTCTTCTCCCCTCCTCCCCTTCTTTCACCCCTCTTCTCTTCTAGCTCTTCTTTCTCTTCCTCCTTCCTCCCCTTCTTCCTTGTCCTCCTCTTCCCCTCTCTCCCTCCTCCTCCTCTCCCTCTTCCTTCTCCTCATTCTTTTCTTCCTCTTTGTCTTTTCCTCCTCCTTCCACTCTTCACGCCTCCTCCTCCTCCTCCCCTTCTTCCTCGCCCTCCTCCTCCTCCTCCTCCCCTCCCCCTTCATCCTTCTCCCCCCCCCCGCTCGGCGGCAGTCTCCTGGCCGGGGAGGGCCACGGGGAGCCGCCTCTGCCCCCCCGCGCACCCGCGGGCTTGGGGAGCGGGGCTAGCCCGAAACCGCCGCCTCCCAGCCCGCAGATTTGGCCCCCGGGGGTGGTGGGGTCCCCCCAGTCGGTTCCCGTGAGAACTTTCACCGGGGGCTCCCTGGAGGCTGCAGGGAGCCCCTCGAAGCCACGGGGTCCCCGGTGAAGGGAGCCGGCGCTGGGGTCGGGGGTGCTCGCTTGGGGGCGTCCTCGCCGCTGCCAGCCGAGCTCGGGCTCAGGAGCAGCGCCCTCCGTGCCAAGCTGTCCGGGGGCGGCGCGAGCCCAGGCCCCCTTGGGCGCCCCAGCTTCGCCCTGGGAGGGAGGCGTCCCCGGAGGAGAGCTGGACAAAGAGGGTGGGGGCGACAGCCGCGGCTAACGGGGGGCTGGGGTGCGGCGGAAGGGGCCCCGGGGACCTCGCACCGGCTCGCTGGGCCGGGCCGGGGCGGAGTGGGAAGATTCCCGAATTGTCTTCTTGGGCTTGCACCAGCCGCAGATCCGATCGGGATTGGGCTGCCGGCGTGGGGGTGGGAGGAGAAAGCAGACGGGGCTGCCTTTTTGGTCCTAAGGGTGGGAGAGCCCCAGAGCACCCCCCCATCCTGCTTAGGGGTTGATCTCTTCGAGGACACCCCCTGCGCTAGCAGTCTCCGGGCCCACCCCGACATTCTACAGCAGTGGAGCTAGAAAGCAGGCAGCTGGGAACCCCCAGATCTGAGAAGGGGGGAGGGGAGACCATCCTGGGCCCCTTCACGTTGGATTCCCCGCAGGTCCCCTCTATCACCACCAAACCTCTGGCCTGCGGACTCACTGGCCTCCAGAAATGAGACCCGGGAGAGGCTGGCCCCAGCCGGCGTTGTTAAGAGTTGTATTCCCCAAATCGTGGGTTTGAAATCCTGGGACCAAAAGAGTGTCTCCCTTTCTCTGGCCTCCGGGAACCTGCTGAAAGATCCCCACTAAGGGCCAGAGCAAAGCAGGCGTTGGGGTGGGAGGAGAGAAAAAGGTCTTGAGGCTAGGATGTGGGATGGGGAGACGGAGGGGAAGGAGTCCCAACTCCAGGGAAGCCCCTTCCTAAGCTGTCCCAGGACGTTTTGGACTGGACTTAAGAAAAAAACCCCAAAACTCCTCCATCGGGAAAGAAATGAGAGATGCCAGACCCTGGTGGGGAGAAAACTCAAGAGCCTAGATTTAGAGCTGGAAGGGGGGGGGGGGGGAGCTCAGAAACCATCCAAAGGAACTCTCTGGAATCTAGATTAGAATGTAAGCACCTCCGTGCAAGTAAGGTCCAGAAAGGTGAGATCCTAGACTTAGGGCTAGTGAAATCGGAATCTCAGATCTGAAACTCCAGGCTCTCGGGCTTGTTTGGTGATTTGTTTTCTGGAGGACTTTTGGGAAAAAATAGTTTTGAGATTGGCCACCCTACTGGCACTATGCTGTGATTGGTTGATGTTACCCAGCCGGTTTAGCTTCAGGTCTGTAGGCAATGTCTTGGCCTACCAGGTTACAGTGCTCCTCCAACCCTGACTGCTCTGGAGACGGGCCTCCCAAAACTTACTGTTGAATTCCATTTTCATAATCACTTTCCCAAATTTGAGACTGCAGTTTCATGCCAACATTCTCCATCATCTCTATCTGAATGGGAAAGAGCCAGGCTTAGTTTGTTACTGCGGTTTTTATGGCCTCTTTTCTTTCTTCTTTTTTTTTTTTAATATAAGGCAATGGGGTTAAGTGACTTGTCCAAGATCACACAGCTAGGTTAACTATTAATGTGTCTGAGATTAGATTTGAACTCAGGTCCTCCTGACTCCAGGGCCGGTGCTCTATCCACTGCACCACCTAGCTGCCCCTTATGGCCTCTTTTCTTGTGTGATTTGGGGCAAGCTATCAAACTTATGGATTTCTTTGTCTGTTTAATGAGAGCATGTTGGACTATTTTATTCAGAAGTTCTCCCCTTTAAATTTCTGGTCCCTCAAACTCCATTAAACCCCAAGAGAGTCCTTGAGCTTACTGATCTCCTTCTGATCTGCCCTTATTTTAGCACTCACTAAAAAAAGAGCCACAGATCCGTCCAGAGGACTTGTGGATAGATTTCAAAGGGTCCCCCGAACTTGGATAAAGGGAAAAAACCCTCAATCCAGGTTTCACGAGGATTAATTCTCTGGACTCTACTCTGCTCCTACTTGTCTGTCTCCCCATTCCAGCTGCGTGACTTTGGGAAAGTCACTTCGTCCTGGTTGCCTCGCATCCAGAGCCTTCTCCAGTTGTTCTGATTCATATGGTCCCTGGACCCAGATGACTCTGGAGGAAAAAGTAAAGCTGGTGATTTAGTGAAGTCCCCCTCACTCATATGCTTGCTGTGTTATCACCTCCCTGATGTCATGGTCTTCTTTGAGAACAAAGGATAAATATCATCATCATCATCATCATCATTCTCCCTTTTCAGTTTGCTTTTTTATATGTTGTATTCTCTCATTAGAATTTAAATTCCTTGAAGACAGGGTACCAGAGCTTAACACAAATATGATTTTTTGTTCAGTCTGGTGTGACCCCATGTGAGTTTTTCTTGGCAAACATACTGGATCAATTGGCCATGTCCTTCTCCAGCTCATTTTACAGATGAGGAAACTGAGGCAAATAGGGTTAAATGACTCACTCAAGGTCACACACTTAGTAAGGGTCAGAGACCAGATCTGAACTCAGAAACTGACTCTAAACTCATCCTGCTATCCACTGTGCTTCCCAGCTGCCCCAGCATATGGTAAGAACTTAATAAATGATGGCTGATTTGACTAACCTCTAACTGAAAGTGAGCATTTCCTTCCATTATAAATACAAATCAGCAAAATACTGTTCTGAGAAGGGGTCTGTAGCCTTCAACAGACTGTCAAAGTGGCCCCCAACACTCAAAAAAGTTTAGGGACCTTCCTACTCTAAGGATAAAGGAAAGTGGTCTATATGGGAAAGCCCTTGATGAGTGTTTCTTGAAGCTGGGTCATTCAGTGACTAAGGAATTGGACTGAATTCAGAATTCTACTTCCGACTGCAAACCTAAGCAAGTCACTTATCTTTTTCCATGAATTCATCTGCAAAATAGGGAGGATAAAAAAGTGATAACCCACCTCTCAGTTGTTTCTGAAAAGATGCAAAGTGCATCACAAATCTTGAAAGGGGTATATCATTAATATTATTGTTAGTGAATGGATGACTCTCCCCCAGGTTCTTAGGAGGATGAATCTGGAAGATACTGGATTTAAAAATATTTATAAGATGTCAATCTCTGTATGCTCGTGAAGGATGGTCATCATTAGCTTTCTCTGACCTTGCCATCCTGCCTCAGGTAGGTGGTGACCAGTAGGCAAGACAGTCCTAGAGCTGCCAATTCCTGTGGGCCCAGCTGCTACTGAGCTTTGTTTAGTGACTGGTCTGGGGAGCACACTTGGAATACCCTAGCCTCCCCAATTTAAACAATTTGGAGACCTTCAACTTTCCTGCCTCTTAATCTGTGTTAATGTAATAAAAACAGGTTCAGAAACTCCCTAGCCCTTGGGAATCTGGGTAAAAAAGGAAAGTATATCCTAGGCTCCTGTCCCTGTCTAGTTATTCCCCCAGACCCTCATCCTCTTTCTCTTTCTCCCTCCTTATCAAAACTATCTCCCGCATCAGTCTTTGTTTCCATTCCAGTCATTGCCTGCCCTTGTACAAAGATTTAAAAAGAAGTGATGGAGGCCAAGGTGGGAGCAATTCAGAAATACCAATTAAACATTTCAGTCCACTCTAATGTATATGTATATGCATGTTTATGTAACATTCTATATCCATAGGCACCCACCCTCTTATGAAAAGAGAGAGATGCATTTTCTTATTTTTTTTTTGTTGGTCAAAATTTTGGCATTCTTTCCATTTGCATTGTTATAATCACCATTGTTTTCTTTGTTCTTCCTTCTTCACCCTGTGTCAGTTCATAGACATCTCCTTCTCATGCCTCATTCCCTTATCTTTCTCATTTCTCATTGTGCAAAATAATTCCATTATATTCCTCTACCACTCCAGTCTTATTTCCTATAACGATCCTTCACACACCTTCTCTTCTTTGTAAAATGGACCTCCTATCCCTTTGTCTTTGCCCTGGCTGTGTCCCCGAACATCCTAGAACATTGACTCCTCTCAAAGCAAAACTCAACTGCCAGGGCAGCTAGGTGGCACAGTAGATAGAGTACCATCCCTGGCTCAGAAGGAGCTGTGTTCAAATCCAGCTTCAGACATTTAATGATTACTTAGCTGTGTGACCTTAGGCAAGTCACTTAACCCCATTGCCTTGCAAAAACAAAGCAAAACAAAAAACTCAGCTGCCTCAGCTCTCTTTCATGAGGCTTTCCTGATTCACACTCCCCCTCCCCTCATCCCCCACCTTGTTGGTGTTCTTTCTGTTCTTAAATTTCTTCTTTACTTTGTATATATTAATCTATGTTAAAAACCACAGCCCTCTGGGAGGGGCACCTCCTGGAATGACCCAGACTTGGGTGCCACATGCAGAATAAGGGTTTAATAAAGGAGAATGGGAACCCATTGAAAGGATTTGATGAATTCCCTCACATTTGAGGTACAATCAGCTGATGAGGGCAAAATTTTTTCAGAGGTATCAATATTGACCTTAAAGCCTTAAGTTTGGGGAAAAGTCTGTGTAAGCAGACCATGCTTCTTCCTGTTCTTTGACTCTTTCAACCTCTTCTCCCACTTCTCTGCCTTTCCTTCCTCTGTGACTGCATACTTAAACTGACAGGAAGAATTGTAGACTCCAGGATCTTGACTCCCATCTGGCTGACCATCGCGGTTTCCCATCTGACCTCTTGGGACAGCTCCAGTAGACTGGGAGAGCCTTGAGGGCCTTTCTCTATATCCCCAGAGATCACCATAGAGTCTTCTCTAGAATAGGAGCTTAATAAATGCTTATTAACTGACTGAGGAGTTGGGGGAAGGTACTTGTCCATGGACTGGACAAGAGAGTGTCCATTGGGAGGGAAGGAACTTGGGCTAAAGCTAAGACAAACCCTGGAAACAAAGTTGCAAGGGACTATCCTATTTATATGCATCATGTAGAAAATATGGAAAAGATTGTGTGTGTGTGTGTGTGTGTGTGTGTGTGAGAGAGAGAGAGAGAGAGAGAGAGAGAGAGGAAAAATGTGAATGTGTGTTTGAGAGAGGAGAACAGGAGAGGAGAGGAGAAAATGTGCGTGTGTGTGTATGAGAGAGAAAGAGAGAGAGAGAGAGAGGAAAAAATGTGTATGTGTGTTTGAGAGAGGAGAACAGGAGAGGAGAGGAGAAAATATGTGTTTGTGTGTGTGTGTGTGTGTGTGTGAGAGAGAGAGAGAGAGAGAGAGAGAGAGAGAGAGAACAGAAAAGAAAGGAAAGGAGAGAAGAAGAAAAGAGGAAAAGAGAAGAGAAAAAATGTGTGTGTGTGTGTGTGTGCTTATAGTTGAGATACCTGGTTTTATCTTTGGCTGTGAAGCAGTGTGCTATGTGTGGAAACCCCTCATCAGAGAAGGGAGCTTCTTCCTATCTCTAAAACTCTCCCCCTACTCACCTGAGCCATCACTGTTTGGGGCCATTCCTCTCCTGAGCCTACATCTGCTTGACATTAGGAAAGGATGAGTGTCTTAAACCATCATAGTCCCCCTACTGATGGCTAACCATTCTCTTAGTCCTTGACTTCAGGAGAAAACAGGACTCACTCCTAGATTGAGGTTCCTGGGATGTATTGGAAATTGGAAAGTCTGAGTAGATGCCACTTGGAGAAGGGCTGAGAGAGCCTCAGTAGGACTTGGTAATTAGTGATGGGCTGGGCAGCAGAGTGCTTTGCCCCGGAGGGTCACGGGGTGGGGGTGAGAGATTGCCCCAATTTATCCCTCCATCCTTTCCCCCACTCTGCTCTGTGGTCACCTGCTAGTGTGTGAATGACTCCACACATTTGGCCAAGGAAAGTCTCATAAGTACTTACAGAAAAGGTTCTGAATGAAAGCAGGGAGACAACGGGCTGGGGCTGAGTGGATCCACTCAGTTGGCCAAGGAATGTATTTTAAGTACTTAGGGAAAAGGTTCTGGCTGAAAGCAGAGAGGATGGGCTGAAAGAAGCAGAGCAGAGGAGAGAGCCACAGGCTGGGGGTGCCTCTGTACAACATCAGGGGTTAGATGGAGAGGAGCTTCCTTGGGAGAGCCAAGCTGAAGAGTAAGGGTTGTAGGGTCGGGGCTACGGGGTCTGGGTACAGACAGGGGCTGCTTTGGAGGTTTGAGTCAGAGGTTACAAGCTTAGTGCTGGGGGGCCTGGCAGTGTATGTTAGAACCCCTTGAGGAGGGCACATTGAGAGATTTAAGCTGATCAGAGAGGATCTATCAAGGATGTCAGACTAGATGGGAAAGGATTAGGGACCAAGGCCGAGATCTTAGGATCCATAGTGAAGGGCAGATTTAGGGGTCCTAAGCTCACTGTGTATGGGTTGGGTTGGCAAGATCAAGGGCTGTGAGCTGAAGGGTGGGCTCAGCTTTAGGATCTCAAGCTGGATGCAGAGCGGATACCTGAAGATGTCAGACTGCACATGAAAGGCAGGGTCGGGAGCTCTGACCTTGGTGCAGGGGGCTTCAAGATGAGCTTGAGAGGCAGAAGTTCTGAAGTTGGTACAAAAATCAGAGGTTTCCAGATGAGCTTTCGGGGCCAGGTTACGGGGTTGGTATAAGAGGGGTAGGGTGGAATTTGGAGACATTAGTGACTTTGAGTTGGGTCAAGGGGCACAGTTGGGCTGGGGACTTTGAAATGATTCTAGAGGGTATAGACCAGAAGATTCAAAAGATTCAAAGGAGGGTGGCCCGGGGACCAGAGGCCGACTTGAGAATGGGCCTGAGGGGCTGTATCCAGGGCTCCTGGCCAGGACAGAGTGCTCACTCTCTTTCTGTCTTCACAGGTCCCTTAGCCTGTGGTCCGTGATGCCTGGGACCTGGCCCCTGTGAGGGGCTCTCCTGTTCGCCTGGGGCCCTAGGGCTCCACTGGAGGATGTCTGTGCTGCCCCCAGACCTCTGTCTGTCCATCCCCATCCAGCTCCATTGGGCCTGTGGCCCGGCCCCCGCCCTGCACCATGAAGGATGAGGAGAGACTGCACAGTAATGCCGTGGCCTGGCTGGCCTGTGCTGCGGTCTCGCTGCTGGCAAACGCATGGGGCATCCTGAGCGTCAGCGCCAAGCAGAAAAAATGGAAACCATTGGAGTTTCTCCTGTGCACCCTGGCTGGTACCCACATGCTCAACATTGCCATCCCCATCACGATGTACGCAGTGGTCCAACTTCGGCGTCAGCATTCTGACTACGAATGGAACGAGGGGCTCTGCAAAGTGTTTGTGTCCACTTTCTACACCCTGACCCTGGTCACCTGCTTCTCGGTCACATCTCTGTCCTACCATCGCATGTGGATGGTCCGATGGCCAGTCAACTACCGGTGAGTCTGGGCTTGTGGGGTGCTGCCTTGGCAAGGGCATGTGGGATCATAGATTTAGGTTTCAGAGGCAAGCTCATCCAAGCTTCTCAATTGACAGGTCAGGAAACAGACCCATGGAGATGAAGTGATTTGTTCCTGGTCAGACGTGGGCTGTGTACACAGGCCTTCATGACCCTGCCCTAGTTTATCACTATTCCATGTTTTCTCTTCACATATAGAAGTGCAGAATGTTAGGGCTAGAAGGAACTTTTTCCCTATCTGGCATTTTACAGATGAGGAAACTGAGGCTCAGGAGGCTAAGTGTTTTGCATGGAGACAGTGAGTGGCAAAGTGGGATCTGACCTCAGGTTCCCCAGCTTTAGAGCCATTGCTTTATCCATTAGATGCAAAGATGGGGATGGTGGGTATGTATTATTGTGTAGACTGTTAGGTGCTGGCCAACGCATGGGGCCATCACTGACTGCCGTTTTTTCCTCCCTTTATCAATCTTTGTCCGAGGATGGGATCACTAGAAGGTGAGGAAGAAAGTTCATCAATCCAAAGGAAGGGGAAAATATATGTATAGAAAATTAATGTTTGGTAAACAAAAGATATCAGTTACGAAACAAAACTACACTAAATGGGTTTCAGGTCTCCCTACAATGTATGTGCATCTTTGAGTCTGAGCTTGTTTCTTCACCTATAAATGAAAATAGCTATCATACATGAATATTGAAAAGAAGGTGATTTGTAACCTAGAAAACAATCTATCCTAATGACATAGGTGGCATAGTAGATCTTATTAGACTTGGAGTCAGAACGATGAATTCAAATCCAGATGCAGATCCTTACTAGCTGTGTATCCCTGGGCAAGTCACTTTACATTTGTTTGTCTCAGTTTCCTCATCTGTAAAATGAGAATAATAACAGTGCCTACTTCCCAAGGTGGTTGTGAGGATAAGGTGAGATAACATGTATAAAATGTTATATAAACTTTAAAATGGCATAAATGCTAATTATTATTATATTGTCATCTTCACCTTAAAATGGGAAGGAGCTGGAAGAGACCTTGGACACTCCGTCTCCTGTGGCCAGTCTGGTTCCTTCCATATACAGCGAAGACCTCAAGGAATGAGTGACTCAGGGTTGGGTGGCAGACTGAAGCTTTCTTAGTGAGGCCCCATGATGTTAGCGTACGACTTGGGAAGAAATCCGAATCTATTAGGAAGTGTGTGAGTTGGGGGTGGGGGGTGGGAAGGGGGTAAGGGAGATGGGAAAAAGAATATTGTATCCATCCCCCTTTGGTTTCCCCAACTGAACATGTGCTGATCATGAGTCTACCTGGAGAGAGCTACCGTTTCAGACTATTGAAAACAGACAAGGATAAGTTAGAAGTTAGGCAGGTTGGTACCAAGGTTTATATACAACACCAGACTCCAAAGAACTTAAAACTAGCAAGAAAGTCACAGTAGTGGATGTGCTGTCAGGAAGATCTGGATTCAAATTCTGCCTTACTAGCTCTGCGATACTAGACAAGTCATTTAGCAATGCCTCAGTTTCCCCAATTGTGAAATAGGGAATTGTGAGGGTGGGAGGATGAGGATGGGAGGGAGGTGAGACTCACTGGCCTCTAAGTTCTCTTCAAGATCTAAACTGAAAAATAAATAAATATTTTAAACTATTTTTTTAAATTAAAAAAACATCTAAATTGATGACCCTGTGAACCGCTGTAAATGCCAGGAGACCAAATATACTTAGTCCTCCTCAACCCATCTGCCGAACCTCCATCTTTTAGTGTGACAGCTTAAATTCCCCACTCAATCCTTTTAAATCCAACACACTGATATATGGGCAAGACAAAAGACGTTGCTGCCTTGTGCTGATTTCTTGGCTTCTGTGGCCCGCCCGCCATGCCCACTCTGACTCGGCCCCACCATTAAGGTCACTGGATGACAGTGGAGTTTTCCCTGACCTCTCTAGACATCTGACTTGTTTCCCCTCCCAGAGTCAGGGCTGTGCGGAGGAGGCCCCAGCTTAGTCACAGATCACAGAGGGTCCTAATGACTGTTCCTAAAGAGGCCCGAGGAGGTCCCGAAGTCTCTATGAAGAGCAGGGAGATGTATAGCCTTCCCAGTTGAGTACCACCCTCTAGACTGCTGGTCTATGGTCCTCAACAGTTGGGGCTTTGAATGGTTTTTCTGAATAAAAATAAATAGAACTTTTGCTGAGGGGCAATTCTTTGGGTTTGGAGAAGGCAAAAAAGAAGGTGATGATGGAAATGGTCCTTGGCCGAGCCCCACTTTCTTCCTTAAACTCATGCCCCCTCTCCTGGGCTACCTGCACAGCTTGAGATGGATAGTTAAGAGAACAACAGATCTTTGGGTGGACAGTTTCTGCTCTTAACCTAATGGCTTCTGTCCCCAATGGCCACTGACTTCATTAGGTGGCATTGGTACATCCAAAAAAAATTTAATTCTGGTCTAATGATGAGTTGTTCTTGTGATTACTCTTACCCCCAGAACTAATTTGAGAGACTCTTAACCCTTTTATTCTGTGTTAACCACCTCTAATGAAGAGAGTTAAATTAACAAACCAAGCCCAGCTGACTAATTTACTGATGGGTGGTGAACATTATCCGTATACAGTTAGAGCTCTGACCTACATAGGGAAGCATCTCCACTGTCTGGGAACCCGTAACTGGTTTCTGGATGCCTGCTTTTTCCTAGCTCCATTGAGAACTTTGGGAGGAGAGACCCAGGCATCCCCCTCCCTTCCCCAGTCATGGAAGGAAGTAGGGAGCTTGAGAGGGAACCTCCCCTCCTCTGGAGGGAGCCAATCTTTTGCGCCTTTCTTTGATGAGACAGAATACAATTCATTTAAAACAGAACCAGTCACTGTCAGGAAGGAGCTTGGGAGAATCTTTTGAGGCAGGAGATGTATGAAGGGACCCTTCTTTTCAGACCTAGAGTGGGGTTGGGGGGAAAGAAAGAAGAGATACTCTTATCTTGAGGTCCTGGGTCTTCATCTTGGAGGGGAAGAGCTGGGCACCTCCCAGGTTATTTCAAACAACGAGAGTACAGTCATTTTATCCTTTCCCCAAGAAGAAAGAGATTGGGTAAAGGGTAGACCTAGCCACCTTTAATGCCAATAATACTGTTCATGGCTCATCAGTCTGAGAATGGACCATTTTAGAAAAGGCAGTGATGTGGTAGGAAGGTTAATGGACCAGGAGTAATCATTTCTTTCCAACTCTGCCTTTGGAAAGGTCTTGGGCAAGATACTTCATAGCTATATGACCATGGGCAAATCACTTTATGTAACTCTGGGAGTCTCAGTTTCCTCATCTCTAAAATGGAGATAATGTATTGCTGCCTTCTGTTTCACTTGTTTGGGTGGAGCCAATTTTATAACCTCCTGTATAAACATGATTTTGTTCCTCATTAAAATTGTTTTTAAAATTTTAATTCTTTAATAGTATTTTATTTTTTCCCAATTTTATAGATAAAGACATTTTAGCATTACTTTTTACAAGATTTTGATTTCCAAATTTTTCTCCTTCTATCCCTCTCCTCTTCTTAAAATGGTAAGCAATTTGATATGCCATACTAATATTCTTTATAAACATTTTATTTATTTTTTCAACTAGATGCAACGACACTTTTCAGCAGTCATTTTTTTTGCAAGGTTTTGAGTTTCACATTTTTCTCCTTCCCTCCCCCAATCTCCTTACAGAAAGCAATCTAATGTAGGTTATACATATGCTGGACTATTATTCTTGAATCTCACCAGGCAGGGACTGGTATGAACATGGCAATAAATAAATTATAGAGGCCTGAAGGACATGGACAGGGTTCTTTCAATTCCCTTTATTTCACATGAGAGGAAACTGAGGCAAAGAGGATGCTTGGGTCATAGCTCTGAACCTAAAATATCATCTGATTCATTCCCTCATTTTATAAAGAAGGAAACTGAGGCACAGGCCGATCACATGATCCATACTCTAGTCCTGGGAGGATCTCTAAAGACATCTAGTCTGACCTCCTTAGTTTATAGAGAAGAAAATTGGGGCAAAGAGAAGACCCTAGTATCATTGCTTTAGATCTGTCTTAGAAGGGAGCTCTGAAACATCTAGTTTATCCCCCTCATTTTACAGAAGAGAAAACCGAGGTCAGGAGAAATTGACTTGCCCAAGAACCTCTAATTCCAGGCTGTTTTCCACAATACTTTACTTCTCTCAAGGATCAGAAAGGGATGGTGGATTTTTTTTTTATATTCTCATAGATATCCTCCAATGTCAAATTGAGAGGAAGACATTGTTATACTCTACTCAGTCTTGGGACCTGAGGCTACTCAGTCTCTGGACTGGGTGAAGCTGGGGAAGAATCAGGAGTGGGTTCTCTTTTGAGTCAGGGCTTTCACCAGGGGCTGGGCATGTTTGTCCCCTTTCCCCCTCAGCTCACCAGAGACCTTGTGATTGAGCAGATTGGTCTCTCCTTGGCAGGCTGAGCAACACCAAGAAGCAGGCGGTCCACACGGTGATGGGCATATGGATGGTGTCTTTCATCTTATCCACCCTCCCTGCCGTGGGCTGGCATGACACTACAGAACGCTTCTACGCACAAGACTGTCGCTTCATTGTCACTGAGATTGGACTGGGCTTTGGGGTGTGCTTCTTGCTGCTCATCGGAGGCAGTATGGCCATGGGGGTGGTCTGCACTGCCATTACCCTTTTCCAGACCCTCTCCCTCCAGACTGGCCACAACTTGGACCGTAACAAGTTCAATGTACCAACCATCGTGGTGGAGGATGCCCAAGGCAAGCGACGTTCTTCTATTGATGGTTCGGAGCCCATCAAGACCTCACTGCAGATCACATATCTGGTGGCTGGCATCGTCTTCATCTATGATTGCCTCATGGGCTTCCCTGTACTGGTGAGCTGGGGTCTGGAGAATGGAGGGTGGGGTTGCCATCTCCATCCCCTTGAAATATGGAAGCCAATGGAATGGAAAGGAGTCTCTTTGTCCTTGAAACTATAGCTCTGAATCTCTAGGGGTTCTTAGCCAAGGGTCTCCCTTAGGCAGATTGGTACAACCAATTAACCCCCATTTCAGAATCATACATAAAACAAAATCTAGGGTGCCTCAAAAGTCTTATGAAAGTTTGAGATTGCCCTAAGACTTTTGTGTCACCCTATAGATAGGTTTACAAAGGAAACCAAAAATATTGAAATAGAGTTCTCAAAATATTTTAGAAAGAAAACAGGTTCATGAACAGTTAGTGACTTCATTGATCTCTATAATATTACTATAACTCACATTTATGAACTATGTTAAAGATCATAGAATTTTAAAGTTAGAAAGGAACTTAGAAGCCAATTAGTCCAACCCTTCATTTTGCAGAGGAAGAAACTGAGACCCAGGAGGTTAAATGGCTTCTGTGGGTCACACAGGCATTACAGGTTTAGAGCTAAATGTTTGTTACGGGCGATCAAGTTTAACCTTAACTGAGCCTACAGAACTTTAGTGACTTGCCCGAGGTGACAGATTTTGGGTGGAAGTGAATTGGGTTGGCCCAAAGTATCCTCTAAAATCCCTTCTGAGTCTGGGATGCTCTGGTGTCATCCCCTCCCCAGTGACCAGAGGAAAGATGAGATGCTAACGGTCCAAGGGAGCCAGAGCTAGGGAGAAAAAAGGAAGAGAGACTGAGTCTGGGGTTTTATTTTAAAGGTATTGAGGAGAGCAGATTCCCAGAGAAGATGACATGTTTAAAATGACACAACTTGGGGTGGCTAGGTGGCGCAGTGGATAGAGCACTGGCCCTGGAGTCAGGAGTACCTGAGTTCAAATCTAGCCTCAGATGCTTAATAATTACCTAGATATGTGACCTTGGGCAAGCCACTTAACTCCATTGCCTTACAAAAACCTAAAAAAACCTCCAAAACAACTATGCATAAAATGACACAACTCATTGCTAATGCTCTCAGCTGCAGATTCATGTCCAACAAAAAGATGAAAAAGCTCTTAGCCATCAAGGAGAATGGATGAACCAACAGACCTCATTCTGCTTCAGAAGGAAACAGTGTCCTCTTCTCCCTTCCATTCCCTGGCTAAGTCCAGGAATGAGCTGGCTCACTGCCTTAGGCTACAAGGACTTTGGGTGACTTGGGGTGAAAAGGACAGGACTACAGAAAGTGGCCTCTGTCTGTCTGCCTCTCCTAGGGCCTCTGTCTCAGTCATTTTCTCCATCAGTCTGGCAGCCAGTCCCAGCATCTGACCCCTGCATTGACCGAGCAACAAGGAAATGTTGGAGTAGGGGCTGAGTTGATTTTAGCTCCTGTCATTTTGAATTAATCGGTGACAACAGCTCCAAGAAAAGTAAAATTACATACACACGCGCGCACACACACACACACACACACACACACACACACACACACACACAAACAGAATTTAGGTTTGGAATTAGAAAGGGTTTTAGGAGTCATCTAGTCCAGTCTCTTCATTTTACAGAAGAGGAAACTGAGGCCTAGAGAAGTTAAGTGACTTATCTGGGTCACACAGGGCTAAAAGAGATCTGATCAACTATTTTTGTTGATCCTCCTCTCATTTTTGTATCTTGACCCCTGTGGATAGTCTGATGAAACCAATAACTCCCTTCTTAGAATTATGTTTTTTTAAATGCACAACATAAAGTATTGAGGATTACAAAGAGAACCGACGATATTGAAATATATTTCTCAAAATGGTTGGTTGGTTCTTGTCTTTCATTATCTAAGAAGATCAAAATGACATCACTATGTTTGAGACAAATGACAGTGTGTCCAACTGTGGCTGATCAGACTGATACAAGCTTGGAATTCTCTACCACAAGGTGGGCACAAATAATCCATGTGAACATCTGGGGTGGGTACTCTAAACTTATGTTATGTCATGTTTCCTTTGAATTGCTTCCATTTTGCTCTCCTCATAGAGCACAGCACCCTCACTGATGAGGCCATGCCATCCTGGGCAGTCACATCCCAGTGTTTCCCAAGTTTTACAATCAATCCCAAGGTTCTTCAGAGAGACCTTCAGGGTACCTCAGTATCATTTCTTCTGACCCCCTTTTGAGCACTTGCCCTGTGTGAGTTCTCCATAAAATAGTTTTTGGGTAAGCGTACATCTGGTATTATGACAATATGTCCAGTCCATCATAGTTGCACTCTCTGTAGTAATGTTGGAATGCTAGGCAGTTTAGCTTTGAGAAAGGACTTCAGTGTCTGCTATCTTCTTCTGCCAGGTGATTTTCAGAAAATAGCAAAAAACCAAATTCAACAGCCCACTGAAATCTATCAGCAGACCCATTGGTATCCATGATCCCCAGATTAAGAACCCTTGATTTAGATTGACTCTCCTAACAAATCACCCATTGAAGAGCTAGGAAGCTCATGTGGACTTTATCCTCCCATATCTTCTCCATGTCATTTTTAGATTGGAAGGATGACTATAAAGGTAGTCTACAGGGGACTGGAGGCCCATTTGAAGGCTCTCCAAAGTGTCCCATTTGAAGGCTCTCCAAAGTGTCCCGTTTGGGAGAGAGCTCTCCCAAAAACAATGGATCAAAATCCCTAGCCCTCTCCACTTCCATTGTGAATCCCCTCTCAGCGTAGGGTGCTGGGCTGGCCAATTTAGGGAAGTGAATCCAATTCCCACCCTTGGAGAACTAGCATTGACCTTATGTGTGACCTTGTTTTTCCTTTAGATTGGATTCTCCTGGAGAGTGGGCATTCTTTCATTTTTTTTCTATTTGCATCCTCAGGGTTAGTGCATATTGCTGTTCAGTCTTTCAGTCACGTCTGATTCTTTGTGACTCTATTTACCATAGCATTCTATGCCCTTCGATCATCTACTATCTCCTAAAGTCTGTCCAAACACTTAACTTAGCGCATAGCAGGTCCTAAATCAATATCTGTTGACTTTTCAGATTATATCCGTTATGACCTCAGTTATGACTTCCAGCACTAAATTCAATGAGTTTCACAATCTTGATCCATATAAAGTCAGAGAACTAAGGGAGTTCCCAACCCCACCGGGTTCTGATAGAAACTATGTTTATTTAGAAATGGGATTAAATATCTATCACAAAGCTGAACTAATGGGCCAGAATGGGACAAAGATGAGGAGCCAGGGAAGAAGAAAGGGATGGGAGGAGAACATATATGGAGGCAGAAAAAATATCAGGGTTTTTTGAAATTTAAGTTTATAGGTTTTAAGAAGTAGGACTCATTTCCTGTTATAGGAGCTGATTCTCTGGGAGGAAAGAAGCATAGCATTTTACAAATATTATCTCATTTAATTCGCATGCTAATCCTGGGAGGTAGGTACTGTGATTATCCCTATAGTTGAGGAAACTGAGGCCCAAGCAGAGGTGAAGTGACTGATGCAAGATTATATATTTAGATCAGCTTTGAACTCAGATCTTTCTGACTAACCTAGGTTTAGTGCTCGACCCATTTGACAACTTAGCTGCTTCTAAAGGAATGAAGAGGAGTAGGGATCCAGGGGAAAACTAGATAATGTAAAAATAGAAGAAAATATTAATTTATTTTTATTTTTAAAAAGGTAAAGACCTTTGGCAATCCAAATATGATCAAGTGATTGTGGTGGCTTAATGACTTGGAGATAATATAAATGGATAATAAAAAATGGAGAAAAAATAGAGCTGGAAATTCTAGTCTCATTCCATAAACCTGCCTATGTAATCCTGAGCAAAGGTCACCTGTCTGAGCTTTGGTTTCCCCATTGTGAAAATGGGGCAAATGCTTCCTGGTGCGATCTATTCCTTTATGTAGATAGTCCTTCTACCAATGAAGATCATTGCCCACCTTGCTCTATGTACTCTAATTGCTGTAGACTCTTCCCAACCCAAGCATACTGGAGCCTTCTTTCTTATATGACAAAGGTACTACAGGCATCTGTCAGTTCTTTTGTCTTTTCAGTATGTGTCTTTGATGCTATCCATCATGCTGGTTTCCTGTCATGGGCCCTTGTTCATCTGTTGCAACCTGCTCACATTTACTGATCATAGCCAATTGACAAGAATTTATTAAAAAGCTCTTATATGTCAACACTGTATTAGGTACAGGAGTTTTAAAGAAAAATCAAAGTAGTGCCTGCCTTCCAGGAACTTACATTCTAATGAGGGAAATAGCATGTAAATACACAGATCCACATAGTTACCTAAAGAGTAGTCAACTAATTCACAAATATTTATAAAGTGCCTACTTTGTGTCAGACCCTGGGGATATAAATATAAAGAATGAAATAACTCTTCCATGTTCTTTTTTCTCCTGCAAGGCAATGGGGTTAAATGACTTGCCCAAGATCACACAGCTAGGTAATTATTAAGTGTCTGAAGTCAAATTTGAACTCAGGTCCTCCTGACTCCAGGAGCAGTGTTCTATCTACTGTGCCACCTAGCTGCCGCAGCTTCCAGTGTTCTAAACAGAGGGAATACAAATACAAATACACAAGGTAAAGCATCAGATAGAATATTGGATCTGGAACCAGCAAGATTCAAAACCAGTTTCAGACTCATACTAGTATGACCCTGGACAAGTCATCTCAGTTTCCTCACCTGTAAAATGAGCTGGAGAAGGAAATGGCAAACTATT
Organism: Macrotis lagotis; assembly: GCF_037893015.1. Classification (NCBI taxonomy): domain Eukaryota; kingdom Metazoa; phylum Chordata; class Mammalia; order Peramelemorphia; family Peramelidae; genus Macrotis; species Macrotis lagotis. Next base: position 888,490,627 of record NC_133658.1, read on the forward strand.
CCAGTATCTTTATCAAGAAAATCCCAAATGGGGTCACATCATGAAATGACATCAATAGCAACACAAGAAAGTTCAGTAGAACTTGGTTAGGAAGGGAGGCCCAATCAATTATGTAGTCCAGTCCAGACTTAGGGAGTACACTGCATTCTAGTGCAGAGGAATGGAGGTAGAAGATAGAGTTCAACATTGGTAGAAGGTTGGGTGTTGTCCTTGGTTCTCAAAGAGGACCAAAGTGACATCATAAGCTCAATGTGTCTGACTGTGGTTGATCAGATCCATTTGAGCTTGGAAGGCTCTACCACAGATTGAGCACAAATAGTCATATGAATGTTTAGAGGGGAAATGTCTCTAAATTGCGTTGCACATTTCTTTTGAGTGGTAAACAGTAGTCATAGAAGGAAAGACTCAAGTATCTGATGGGGGAGGACCAGGAAAGACCTCCTACAGAAAGTAGATCTTGAGAAGAAAGCCGGAATTTCTAAAATTCCATTGCCCTCTAGGCAATAATCACTTTTAATCCTTGGGAAATCATCATGTTCTATGACTAAGAGACATAAAGAGTAGAATATTGGCATAAAAAAGATGAACCATTGTTTTATACCATGAAGTTTTGGGTCAGGAAAAGAACTTCGAAGATTCCCAAAGGCAATCCATCTGGATACCGTTAGCATTTAGGAATAGCCTTGGCCGGTTGATGAGAAAACGAAAGCAATCTTTAGGTCTGTCCTGGACCCAGGCATTCATGTGTCCCTTCCCCCTCCCAGTGGGAGACTCTCTTGAGTAATCAGGCCCCACATCAAATTGACTAATGAGACTCGTTCTTTGTCCTGGTCACCAGAGGGCAACCCAGGCTCCCCTTGTCTATAGGGACAGCTCACCCTGTGCTCCCAATAACTCCAAGAAATGGGAAGCGGTCAACTGCTGGGATCTTCCAGCTTCTGGAACCCACCAACTTCTGGGACCCTGGGCCAACTTTCTTCCTAGGGGCTCCCCAGAGTGAATGTTGTGTTTACCTATGGATAACCAATAAATCTATGGACAGATGTTCACTTATGTTCAGTTTTGATTATGGGCCCAGTTGTCTTGATTGGCTATACATCAAATCATACACATGAATAATCAGGAAAAATTAAATAACATTAGAAGCTAATGAAAGATTTTGCTGTTCAGTTGTTTTCAGTTGTATCTGACTCTTTGTGACTCTATTTGGGGTTTTCATGGCAAAGATACTGAAGTGGTTTGCCATTTTCTTTGCTAGCTTTTACTAGCTGGGCAAGTTTAACTCTATTTCCCTCAGTTACCTCATCTATCAAATGAGCTGGAGAAGGAAATGCTCCACTACTCCATTATCTTTGCCAAGAAAACTCTGAATGGGGTCATGGAAGAATTGAACAAAACAATTTTTATATAATCTAAAAATATTTTTTAAAATTCCAATATTTCCAAACCAGACAAGATTTTTTTTTTATATTTCAAAAGTAGACAAATTTTTTTTCTATTTTAAAAATATATACACAATATTTTTGTACTTCATACACCTAAACTCAACTTTTTTAAGTTGGGAAAATGAGTACAGAACTTTCAAATGATTATTTTGGGGGATCAGACAATAAGGGGAGGTTTTGATGGGTCAAAGACTCAAACCCCAGTCTCAGGGCAACTAGGTGGCACAGTGAATAGAGCACCGGCCCTGGAGAAAGGAGGTCCTGAGTTATAATCTGGCCTCAGACAATTACTAATTACCTAGCTGAGTGACCTTGGACAAGTCACTTAATCCCATTACCTTGGAAAAACCTAAAAAAAACCCCAGTCTCTGAACTAAGTTCTTGAGCTCTAGGAAAAGGGGAAAGAGATAAGCCAGCAAATATTAATTAAACAACTACTGAGTACCAATCACTGGGTTAGACACTGGTCAGTCAGCAATAAACATTTATTAAGCCCCTCCAGTATATTAACCACTGGGCTAAATACTGGGAAAACAAAACAAAGTCCCTGCTGTGAGGAGTTTACAATCTAATGGAGGAGACAACATGCACACAACATGGACAAGTGAGCTGATATAGACAGAATAGGCAATGAAAATCCAAAGACAAAAGCAAAATACTCCCTACTCTCAAAGATCTTCCATTCTATTGTGGATTTACACACATATAAATAAATACAAAATAAATTTAGAGGACCTAGGGAATCTTCAGAGGGAAAGTATTAAAAAAACGTTTGTGGGTACATGTATACATATTTGAAATATGCAGATGTATTTTAAAAATAGAACAAATTTTATCTGTTTTTTAAATGCACAAAAAATATTTTGTCTATTTTTGAAATGTAATTTTGAAATGTATGTTATATATTTTGAAATATACAAAAATTATATATATTTTTGAAATGTACAAAACATTTTGTATATATTTTTAAATAGATGAAAAAATATTTTGTCTGTTTTTGAAATATATGGAAATTTTTTGTCTACTTTTGAAACTTGAAAAAGCCTAATTTTTGGAATATATGAAAAATATTGTATCTATTTTTGAAACATAAAATTTGTCTGTTTTTGAAATATATGAAAAAAATTTTGTCCATTTTTGAAATATATGGAAATTTTTAATCTATTTTGAAGCATGAAAAATGTCTATTTTTTGGAATATATGAAAAATATTTTATCTGTTTTTGAAATGTATAATTTTTTGAAATATAAAAATATATACATATTTTTGAAATGTACAAAAATATTTTGTTTATATAATATGAAAAATATTTTATCCAAATTTAAATATATAAAATATGTCTGTTTTTTGGAATAAATGAAAAATATTTTGTCTGTTTTTAGAATACATAAAATTTTGTCCATTTTTGAAATGTATGGAAAATATTTTGTCTATTTTTTAAATGTTTGAAGAATATTTTTGAAATATAAAAGGTATATATACATTTTTGTATATATATACAAAAATATACAAAAAAATTATCTATTTTTGAAATATGAGAATATATGGTCTGTTTTGAGAATATATGAGAAATTGTCCCTTTTTGAAATATTTGAAAAATATTTTGTCCAGTTTTTTAAATATATGGAAATTTTTTATCTTTTTTTGAAATGTATGAAAAATATTTTTTGAAATATGAAGTACAAACATATTCTGTATATATTTTTAAAATAAAGTCTACTTTTGAAATCTAGAAAATATATTGTCTGTTTTGGAAATTAGGAATTTTTGAAATATTTGAATTTTTAAAAATATTTTTAGATTATATAAAATTTGCTTTGTCTATTTCTTAAAAAATGCCAAAGAATCCTTCACTTCAGAAAAGATGTTATTTTCTTATTTTCTTGGAGTGCTAGCACTCTCGGGGAATCAGTAAAGGCCCAGCAGAGAATGGTGTCCCAAATTATATTTTTAAGGGAGCTGGGGTTCTAAGGGACAGAGTTGAGGAGGGAGAGTCTCTGGCTTCATGTATTAAGTGACAGTCTACAGACCATTTGGTTGCAATTGAAGAGCTCTCAAATGGTTTTGTGAAATAAAACCTAGAAAAGTTTGGAGCCAGATTGTGAAGGGCTTTAAATGATGAAAAGAGGACTTTGGGAGGCAATTGGGAGCCACTGGAGTTTCTTGAACAGAGCAGTGACCGCCTCTGAAGTGTGTTTTTGCAGTGTTGCTTTGGCAGTTCTGTGGACCAGGCCACTGATGGTTTCTTCTATGTCATCACACAGGTGGTGAGCTTCACCAGCCTCAAATTGGACACCTCCTACACCTGGATGGCCCTGTGCATGCTCTGGTGCTCCGTGGTTCAGTCCCTCCTGCTTCCCCTCTTCCTGTGGGCCTGTGACCGCTATCGGGCTGACATCAAGGCCGTCTGGGAAAAGTGTGTGGCCCTCATGTCCAATGATGAAACAGATGAAGGTGAGCCCTGGGGCTCTAGGGAGCCTGGGAGAGTGGGACCAGTAGAGGGCCTGGGGAGTCATGCAGAGGGAAACTAGCACCAGAGCCGCAGAGGCCATCCTGGCCAACCCCTGCGTTTGGCAGATAGGGAATCAGAGACCCAGGGAAGGGAAAAGATCCTAGATCTAGAAGCTAAAGGGAACTCAATAACTATCTAGGTCAACTCTTACATCTTACAGATGGGGAAACTGAGGCCCAGAGAGGAGAAGTGACTTAGAATTCTGCACCTAGAGCTAGAAAGGACCTCAGAGGCCATTGAAGCCAACTCCTGCATTTTACAGTTGGGGAAACTGAGGCAGTTTGGGGAGATTAGGTAACTTGCCCAAGCTCACACAGATAGTAAGTGTCAACTAGGATTTGAACCCAGGTCCTCTGAGTCCAGGGCCACTGCCTTTTCCATCGGATCACCCTACTTCTAATCACACTTCCCGACAGTACCAGAATCCCTCCAGCCCAAGGACAATGAGCAGAAATGTCTCCCCCCTCCACAATTTCACCCCCACTAGAAGTCTGCGAGTGACCGGATGACCACTGGTTGGGGATACTATAGAGGAGACTCTTGGGTAGGTACCAGGTGAATGAAATAGCTGTAGATTCTTTGTGTAATGATCAGCCCCAAGACACCCTCCAAGCCTCCCTTTGATTTCATTCACCAGGTTTTTGAGGTCCTCAACCAATTTGATTAAAACACATTCATTCATATATCTCTCTGCCCCCATTCCCCACTAGCTCCCTGTTCCTGAACTCTGCCAGAGAATGAAATTTTGGTTAATGAAATCTTCTGGTCAATGGAGGGTTACCATAGCAACCAGGCACGGCTCACCAATTCTAACCTAGATTCTCAGATTTACATGGTGTAGGAAGAATGCCATCATAATTAAGCCCCTGTCTGATGATTCAGAAGGCTCTCTTAAGCCTGAGTTAAATGCACCGGTATTGGACCATTCTACTCCTGGAAGAATAACATTCATTCAGCAAACATTCCCTCAGTCAGTATTTATTTGTGCTAAGCTCTGGAGAGACAGAAACGAAAAACAAATAATACTTGCCCACAAGAGGCTTACAGTCTCTGGAGGGGAAGCCACAAGACAAGTCAATAACGACAAATTGTGAATCAATAGAAATAGAGAGTAATGGGGGAGGGAGGTAGCTGCCTTACAGAAGAGGCAGGCCCCCTGACCTGAGCCTTATTAACCATATGTCCTAGGGGTATATAGAAAGTAATAGCAATAGCCAGGACTCTGACTGTGTTATCTCATTTGATTCTAATCAAACCCCTGGGAAGTAGGTGATATTATTATCCCCATTTTTCAACTGTGGCAAACATAGATTAAATGACTTGCTCAAGGTCCCATAGCTACCGGGTGTCTGAGGCAGGATTTGAATGCTAAGTTTCTCCTATTATCCACTGCTACCTAGCTGCCTAAATGATGCTATACCTGCCCTCATTCTCCTGGTCTCAGCCAGGGAGCTGCCTTACTTTATCTTTAATTCTCCTTAAACTAATTCTCTTAAGCTTACGAGAGTCACGCTTACCAGTTCTGGTAGTGGACCCTGGTCTCTTTTCTGACTCTAGAATATATGATTCTATGATGGGAACCCAGCTCCCTGCTTTCCATTCCCATGTAAATACAGGACTTGGATCCTGTTCCTCTATAGACTGAATTGATCTCTTCAGTTGAGTCAGTCCCTTGTTTCTATGGTAAAAGGCCCTTCCTAGGCCGGGGACAGGGGCCGGCCAAGAATGACCAAGAACCCCAGGGTTGCCATTCCTCTCTAAGGCCTCTGGCTCAGTTCTTAGCCTCTGCCCCTCGTAGAGACCAGCCTGGACGGCGGCCTCCACACGGACCTGATGTATGAGCGGCCCTTTGACTACGGCTACAGGGGCGACTTCCTTGCCCTGGACCACATTGCCAAGTATGACTTCTCTGCCTTGGAAAGGGGGATCCCTCAGCTCTATCCGCTGCGGCCCATCCAGGAGGACAAGATGCAGTATCTTCAGGTAACAGGAATAGGAGAGGGAAGGAAGGAAGAAAGGGAGGGACTCCTGCTGCCCATTGAGGCCTGGATCTGCTGTCTCCCAGGGGCCATCTCTCCTCTCTGAAAACTATATTCCTCTCCAAAGTTATTTCCAAACTCATTTTATTTCACAAGAAGACACACAGGTAACATCCTTCCCTAAAAGTGGAAAAGGCTCAAAGTCCCTATATATATTCTCTCAAGTCACATAGCACTAGAATCCTAGTCTCCATCTCCCAATCCTTCTAATTCTATTTATATCCCCTAGATCAGGTGATCTGAACCTGGGTTTTATGAATTTGGTTATTTTAAAAAAATCAACAAATTTTGGCAACTATTTCAATGTAAAAGGTTTCTTTAGTAATTGTATGTATTTTATTTTATGCATTTAAAAATGATTCCATAAAGAGATCATCCAAAGAATACACCAAATGCCAAAAGGGGTTCCTGGTACAAGGGAATGATCATTTTTATAGAGCCTGCTATGTATTAAACACTGTGCTAAGCTCATTTTATTTAATAAATATTATCTCATTTGATCCTCACAGCCACCCTGTGAAATAGGACCTACTACTATCCCCATAGTACAGCTGAGAAAACCAAGACCTCCAGGTTAAGTGACTTGCCCATGGTCACATAGTTATGAAGTGCTTGAGGCTGAATTTGAACTCATGTCTTTCTGACTCCAGTCTTAGTGCTTTATCCACTGACTGACTGTAAAAAAAAAAAGGTTTAGATAGATAGATGACAGACAGGCAGGTAATTAGATAGATAAAGAGATAATTAGACAGACAGATAGATGGATGGATTATAGATATAGATGGATGAGGGAAACATCAATAGTCAAGGATTGATAGATTAACTAGGGATATAGCTATAGAAAGATCGATTAGAGAGATATCAATAAACATTGACAGATTAGATAGATGGCTAGATATGGAAAGAAATAGAGATAGATTAAAGAGTTATCAATAGACGAGGAGAGATTGATAGGTAGCTTAGATATATAAAAGATTAAAGATTTATCAATAGCAATATAGATAGATTTAATAGAGAGATAGATGGGTGGATGAATTAGAGAGATATTACTAGACTTTGAATGAATAGATTTGATAGATGGGTAGATAAATTAAATAGAGAGATGGGTTAAAAAGATATTGATAGACATGGTTGGATAGAAGAGAGAAACAGAATAGGTGGATGGATCGATGGAAAGATAAAGTACATTGAGATAGATGGATTACAGAGCTATGGATATAGATAGATAGATAGATAGATAGATAGATAGATAGATAGATAGATAGATAGATAGATGATAGATAGATAGATGAGTGGATATATATATATTGAGAGAGAGAGAGAGAGAGACAGTTTATATATGGGAGAGAAAGAGAGGTGTCCAGGTTGCTATATCATCTCTCTTCCTTATCCTGTCCCTAGGTTCCTCCCACCAGGCGGTACTCCCATGATGAGACAGACATGTGGCCCACAGTCCCCTTGTCTGCTTATCTGCACCGCCCTTGGGGCTCAAGTGAAGACATGACCACTCTGGCCCAACTAGTGCTGCCTTCTTCTTCTGACCGTCGTCGGGGCAGCTTGCTGACCTTCTCAGAGGTCACCCCCTACCGCAAGCGTCGGAGGTCTGCAGAAAGTCTCCTGTCCCTGCGCCACTTCCCCCGAGATGAGGTCTGTGGTCAGGACCTGGCTTGCTTTAGCCGAGAGGAGGTGGTGAGTTTCATCGACGAGTCCCCTCTGGCCAGCCCTCTCCGAAGCCCAGCCCGTTCCGCCTCGGCCTCTGTGCTTCCGGACACCTTTGGCTGCTCCTCTGCCCACTTCACCCTGACAGACTTTCAGACAGAGCCCCAGGCCTTGCGCCGGTTCTCTGGCCAGGGTCGTGGCTGCCTCTTGGCATTGCCAGGATCCTTCCAGGCCAGGGACCTCCAGTCCCCAGGCTTCTTCCCTGTGGACAGCAGACGCCACCAGGGCTCCATCCACATTGAGCTTTGTGAGGTCCCTGCATGTGAAGAGCCCCCACCAACCCCAGGAGCCCACCGGACTGGTTTGAACGCAGACTCCAAGAGGTTTCGGACGAGCTTAAGCGCTTCCTGGGGTGACTCTGAGAGCTTGCGGCCAGTGGGGGGCAAAGGCAGCAACAGTAGCTTCTTGAGCTCTCCCTCCGAGTCCTCGGGGTACATCACCTTACATTCTGACTCCCTGGGCTCAACCTCCTAGTGAAGGGTGGGAAGGGACAGTGCTCCCCATCACAGAGGGTCTGGGCCATTACCCTCAGCCTCCCTTACCATAGGCCAAGGGTGAGAAAGGGTAATAAGCTCTTGATTTCTCCTCTTCCACTATTACACTGGCCTTGGCCTTGGGGTGGTCGGAGCTGAGTAAAAACACCAAAGATTTGTTCTCTCATCTCCTTCCCCCTGCCCTGCCAAGAAGCCCATCTGAACTAGATGTGAAGTTGGTGGCTCCAGCTGGAGATGGAGGAACCACAGGCTCCTGGAGCCAGGAAACCAAGGGCAGGAGGCAGGGCCTCTCCTGCACGCAGACTGACCTCAGATCTGCAAGAGAGAAGAAGGAAGGGAGATGGGGTGGAAGGACATGTCATAGGGTAGAAACGAGAATGCAAGGTCTTCTCTTTCTTCCTCCTTCCCTCTTCCTTTCTCTTATTCTCTCTCTCTCTCTCTCTCTCTCTCTCTCTCTCTCTCTCTCTCTCTCTCTCTCTCTCTCTGGTCTTCCCATTCCCTTGTTCTTCCTCTGCCCCTCCCTTCCTTCACTCTACTCTATCCATTTTCCACTGTGACCCATAACTAACTGTAACTCCACCTTTCGCCCCCAACCCTTTAGACCTAACCCTTGGGGCCATGGAAGGAGAGAAAAGATCCTCTTTGGGATCCCTAAAAGCACAGGGGCATACAAAAGCCCAAATCCACTTCCCTCCTGTTCTGCCTCAGTTTTTCCCCATCTGTGATGGATAGGGGGATACTAATTACTTCACTCTCAGGGCTGTGATGAGGACGCATGTCCTTTGTGTATGCAGAAAGAGGCAGTGGGGTATCCATTGGGATGGTCAATCTACAGAGAACTGAAACTCTCCTGGCTTCATTCATCTGAGAGGGATATGGGAAGGTGCAATGTCCACACATCCAGTATCCCTGTTCTCTACTGCCCTTCATGGTCACCAACTGGAAGTGTGAAATACAGTGGGTGTTCTGGGTGAAAAAAAAGGACAAAATAAGGGCCTTGAGCATACATAGACTTAGGACCATACATTTCAGGGGGCCTTTCCTGGCTTGGCTCAAGGGTCAGGTCTCAAGTCCAAATCATAGTAGAGATGCCCAAGCCTGGCAGCATCTCCAAAGGCAGAGGGCAGGGGGTGGGGAGCAATACCCTGAAGCTGGACCGACACAAAGTCTACCCCGAATCTCTCCTTCTGAAGCAATTTAAGACTCCTGAGCAGAGAGGGATTTGGGAATTCTGTTGGAGGGACCACACTTCTCAGGTCACTCTGCAGCCACCATATGGGAGCAGGGATGGGGTCACACACACACACACACACACACATACACACACAGACACAGTGTAAATAGTAATCCTACTGTGGCTGATTTTCTAAGAGCTGGAGGAAACTTCTCCAGAAAAATGCTGCTGTGCCTTCATGGACTGAACAAATGCTGGTCAGTCAGTGACCTCCTTTGGGGTGAGCTTCCCACTTCCCTTCAAGCCAGGGTGAGGGGAAAGAAATGGCTTTAAGCAATTGTTTAAAATTTGTAATACTGTCTATTTTTCCACACACATTTATAAGCATCAAAACAGTCAAATGGCAATACTTGGAGGCAAATAGAGTTGGGGCACAAAATTCCAACTCTTTGACCCCAGTTTTTAAACACAGTTTTAGAAAACAAAATCCCATCCAACAAGCATTTATTTATTAAGCATCTGCTGTGAGGTGAACATTGTGTGGGGCCCTTGGGTATACAAAGACAGGAAAACAAATTCTCCTTCCCTTCAAGGAGCTTAGACACTCAACTGGAGGTGTTTACATCTTATTGAACTAATACGTAAAAACTCCAGCAGAAATACCCATCCCAGATGGGGAGGGGGCTGGCCAGCTAGGGGCTGTTGTCACATTTGGGGTTTGCTGTTCAGGCCCCTTCCCCTCCTTGCACAATGACCGTGATGTTCCCACTAGTTTGTGGGCTCACACCACTCCTTCGAAGTATCCTGTGTATGTGTACTTTGCAATTGTAAAGAGTCTGTTGCATCCATGTTGTCTGATGCACCCCAAATGTCTTTCTATTGCTTTGTCTATCCAAAGTGATTTGTCTTTGTTTACCCTAAAGTGGGGAGCATTCAACCCAGAACCCTGGGGAATTGTTTATAATTTTCTTTCATCCTTTTTTTTTGGGGGGGGGGGCAACTTGCCAATTCTCTTCTGTACAGGACTGAATAAAACTCCCTCTGAATGGTTTGCACTTGGTTCTATAAGCCTGGCTTCATACTCCCTTGTTCTACCCCAGTTATCTCAAGTGGAGAAGCATCTTGCTTATACCATATTGGGAAAATCCCATCAAATTAATATTAAACTGTTAAAAGATTTACAAGTCACATTGTTTTGTAATAGTCCTATGAGCTGGTTCTTATATGTATTCCCCCCATTTTACAGATAAAGAAACTCAGTCTTAGAAAGGTTAAGTAATTAGCCCAGGGTCAATCAGTAGTAAGTATTAGATGTGAGATTTGAACTTGGGTTTTTAGACACTCCAGGTCTAATGCTCTTTGACTTTGCCACAGAACCCCTAAAATATATCAGAGGGCCAGAAAATATCATTTTTCTGGGAACCAATTGATTAATCCCTAGTCAACTGGGAACTAATTGTTTGATGCCGGATGACTGTCCTCTCTATAACCAGAGCTAGTTACTTCCTTGAGACTTAAGGTAGTCACTTCAAGCATTAGGTCTGAACTCCCAATACCACTTCACCCTCTTCCCTTCCTCCCACCCTTCCAATCTCTCCCCTCTGACCTTTGGCAAAATCCCTTTTACCTCTGGCCAGATAAAGTCAACATTTATTCAAAGTATCTATGGTGTATTAGGGAAATGCATTAAATACATTCTATTAGGGAAATATGAAAACAAAAATGAAAACTCTCAAAGAATTAACATTCTATTAAGAGCGTTGAACTTGAAAATCATTTCTTCAATCCCTATCATATGCCTAACACTGGAGAGATAAGTACAAAAGGGAGATTGTCCATTTCTTGAAGGAATTTACAGTCCAATGGGAGAGACCACCCCTAGGGGAAAGAGAAAGGCAAAGAAAGAAGTTTTTGTCTGCATAGTGGTAACTGGAGCCACAGGGCAGGAGATTGTTATGCCCTTTCCAGAAGCAATGATACCATTTATTTGCCTATTATCATCAGAGGTAGGGGCACATGGCAAGATTATTGAGATGGATGGCAGTATGATGTATGTGGATAGGTATAGTAAGTTAGACAAATCTGTACTCGCTTACTCTCAAAACAATGTGCAAATTGTGAGTAAATATAATGTATGAAAATAATTTCTAGAGGAAGGAACTGGTAATGGGAGAGTAGAGAGTCATAGAGGAAAGAACATCTAAACTTTCTTAAAGGAAGTTAGGAATAAAAGGAGACATGGCAGCAAAGGACATTCCAAAGTGAAAGGAATCACTTTGCCAAGACTCCCAGGCAGAAGATGGAATGTTACAAATGGAGAACAGCTGACAAACCAGTTTAACCAGAATAGAATGTACAAGAGAAATTAAAACTGAAATGGTGGGTAAAGATTTGTATTTTAACTCAAAAAGTCGGGGTCAAATTTCTGTTTCTGGAATACTAATTTTGTCACTGCAAAGAGTGAATTATGGAAGAAAGAGAAGGGAAGGCCAATAAGGCAGCTCTTGTAATAGGTCCAGATGAACGTCTGAATAGTAATAATTGACATTTCAAAAAGTGATTTAGAGTTATCTCAGTTGATTTTCACCAAAAAAAAAGTGTTATAGACACTATTGTTTTGTAGATCAGAGACCTGACCCAGAAAAGACAAAACTGCTTGCTAGGGGGTCAGACCTAAGATTTGAATCCTGACTCCACGCCTAGTGCTCTATGCCCTCAACCAAATCAAGGGAATGGTTGTGTGAGCTGAGAGTTGGGGACCAATTCCAGAAGTGCTGTAAAAGTAGAATCAATAAGACTTGTCAGTTGATTGAATGTAACAATTAGCTACCCTATGGCTTCACTCCTGTATCTTCTTGGACCAACATTTCCTTCCCTACCCACCACTTTCCTCTTCTATTTTTTTTGGGGGGGGTTGCAAGACAGTGGGGTTAAGAGACTTGCCCAAGGTCACACAGCTAAGTATTAAGTGCCTGAGTCCAAATTTGAACTCAGGTCCTCCTGACTCCAGGATCAGTGCTCTCTCAACTGCACCACCTAGATGCCCCTCCTCTTCATCTTGTCTCCATGATGATGTAAGCTCCTTGAAGGCAGTCACTGGAAAAATAATGGTGCTATTAACTCAAATGGAGAAGCATAGGAAAGGACTGATTGAGGAGTGGAGGGTAACAAAATATACAAATTCCATTCCAGACATATTGAGTTTCATATGCTTTTAAGAGTAGATGTCCAGGGGCAACTAGGTGGCGCAGTGGATCGAGCACCAGCCCTGGAATCAGGAGGACCTCAGTTCAAATCGGGCCTCAGACACTTAATAATTGCCTAGCTATGTGACCCTGGGCAAGTCACTTAACTTCATTGCCTTAAATAAATTTTTAAAAATATTAAAAAAAAAAGAGTAGATGTCCAGCAGGTATTTGGTAATGCAGGACTAGAGCAAGAGAGAAAGGAAGGGAGATTAAGGCTGGAAAGATAGATTTGGAAGTCACCTGTAGATAATGAATCCATGGGAGCTCCCAAATTCAGTGAGGAACACTTAGAGAATTATCAAGTAAAATTTTTTTTTAAGTTTTTGCAAGGCAATGGGGTTAAGTGACTTGCCCACGGTCACACGTAAGACAAATCTATAAGTTTTAAAGAGGAAAAAACTAGGGGAAAATAAGAAAATGTGGAATATTAGCACCAATGTTTTAACAGAACTAAGGGTTCTTTTCTTAAGGGAAACCACAAAAGTTTTAGAGTTTCTTCTTCCAACTTGCCCAAGGAACCTTGGTTAGGGAGACTCTTTTCAGTCTCTGCCCAAAGACTCCTCCTCCTCCCCTGGGCTTCATAACCTCCATTGCTTGACATCTCTATCACCTTTCCTAGAGGCTTCAATGACTCCAGCCTTAAGGTCCCATCTGGGCTCGCTTCTGCCTGGTTGGGCTTCCTTTAAATTATCTTCAGTAACCTATGTTAAAACTGGTTCAAACCTTAGATCATCTTGGAATTTAAATGATAAAGAGAGTTTAAGGATTACCTAGTCTTTTAACAGAGGCTAAAAAGAGGTGGTTACTTACATAAAGAGATAGTTCATTTATGGCAGAATTAGGATGAAACTAGGTACTTTGGCTTCAAATTTAATGAATTTTTCACTACCTTTTAAAGTTTGTTTACAACTCCAGGACTATATCCACACTTGTTTGTGGCTGACATTGAGCAGTGCAGATCAAGTCCTAGTATAGGAGAACAGTTTGGTTCAACAAAAAAGACATTTTTGAGTCAAAGCACCTAGATTCAAAATTCAGTTTTTCCATTTACTATGGCCTTACTTCCTTCATTTATATAACGAAGAATTGGAGCTAGATTGTCTTTCAGGATCTTATATTTCTATGTGATCCAATGTGTCTTCATTGAAATACATAATTATGCAAAAGAGAGTCTGCTTTAACTACTCATACAAGAAAAACCAAGTGGATAAAGGATATCTCTTGTCAGGATTATGATTTGCAAGCAAGGCATGGATCTGGTTCATCAGAACAAATATCTTAGACATTGAAGAAGAGCAGCAAATTGTTGCAAAATTGAATACAAGGAAGAGAGCAGGAGCCCATTTAGAGAGTCTTGCAGCATTTTCTTTTCTTTTCTTTTTTTTAGCTTTTTTTTGCAAGGCAAATGAGGTTAAAGTGGCTTGCCCGAGGCCACACAGCTAGGTAATTGTTAATCATGTGAGGGTGGATTTGAACTTAGGTCCTCCTGACTCCAGGGCGGTACTCTATCCATTGCGCCACCTAGCCACCTCTACAGCATTTTTAATGACTGTCTGAAACAAAATCTCTGACACTAAATGTTCTTCCTATGATTCTGTATATGTGCAAAGCATAGAATACTGATTTCCAGAGATTCAAAACTATAGAACTACTAAAAGTAATAAAATAAAATAAAATAAATGAAATGAAATAAAATAAAATAAAATAAAATGAGAGACCTATAGTGGATCTAGATAGATTGGTGCATACCAAGATGAATTGCTTACAAGAAGTGTCATAAAAGATAAACTCAGAAAAGGTGGGCCAATCATGACTGATAATAATGATACCCACATTTATATAGTGTTCTGGTACCTGAAAGGCATTTGGCAAATATTATCTCCTTTGATCCATACAACTCTGGGAGGTATCCACCCAGGTATATATCTCTACATCCTCATCACAACCCTTACTTTCTCAAAGAGTTCACTGCTAGATTCTAAGTCTCTTCCCCCCCACCATTCCTTCAATATACATATTGGTACTCCCTCCAACACTCTAAGTTTCCAAGTAATCAAATGGATTTATTACCCTGACTTAGTCTCTACCTAAGTTACACTCAAGAAATGGCCATACCTTTGATCTTGCTATCCCCCACAAGGGTCCCACTTTCATATTCTTGAACTCTAAAAATTCCTTTATCTGATCATAATATTTTATCATTCCATCTTTCAACCTCTACTGCTACTCTCTATCATTATCATGACCTCCATTGCTCTATTCCTTCCCAGGCCACCACCTGGAAAATTATAACAGTTACAATGAATAAGGTCAATTCTATGTTAGCCTCAACACTCAAGTTTTTTTTGTCCCCTTATTCTTTTACTAATCATCCTTTGCCAAGTCTCATTCTTGGATTATTCCAACAGCCAATGCCTTTGCTCTTGTTCCACCACCATCTTTCCAGTCACTTACGTATCATTCTCAGTTGAGTTACTACATGTAATCCACTGTGTTAACTATTGCCTGTTAATATGATGTCCTTCATAATATCTCTCATATATATCCCCTTCCTTCCTCTGACAGAGCCACCACCACTGGGCTAGCCCTTATCACTTAATAGAAAGACTATCACAATGGCCTTCTAGTCTACCTGCTAGCTCTCTTCCTCTCCATTCCAGCCCATCCTTCATTCAGCTGTCAGACTGATCTTCAGGTATAGGTCTGACCACTCCACATCTCCTCCTGACCCCCCCCATTAAACAAATTCCTTTAGTTCCCTGTCTTATCCAACATCAAATGTTAAATCCTATAACATCCAAAACCCTTCATAAGCTGGGCTCCTCCTACCTTTCTAATCTTTCTTCACCTTACTTCCTCCAACATACACGGAGATCCAGGATATTGACTTCCTTGTTCTTCCTTCCACAAGACTCCTCACTTCTTTATTCAATTTATTTTCACTGCCTGACCCTCTGACTGGAATTTTCTAATGTTCTTCTCCTGGTTTTCCTCACCCTTTGAGTTCCAACTAAAATACCACCTTGCACAAGAAGGCTTTCCCAATGCCCCTTAGTGCCTCCCTCTGTTGAGTAGCTCCAATGTATTTTGTATGTGGTTTATTTGCACAGAGTCATTTGCAGACCATTTTAATTAAACATCAGCTCCTTGAGAGAAGGAAGGAACTGTTTTCATTTTTTTTTTTTTTTGTATCACTGGCCTAAAACAAGCATTTGATACATGCTTGTCAACTGACTTTTTGATTGAAGAATACTTTCCCTTGCAGGGCCCAGGATTAGAAACTTGTTTGGTCCAGTTCCCCTTGCGCCTCCCCAGCTTCTTTTTGATCATAGATCTAAAGTTAGAAGGGACTCAAAATGCCAACTAGTTCAGTTTCCTCATTTTACAGATGGGGAAACTGAAGCCCAGAAATAAAGTGATTAGTCAGAACTCTCACAATAAGTGACAAAGTTGGAAATGAATCCCATAATCATTGACTCCAAATTCACTAACAATCTTTGAATTATGCACAAAATCCCAGTGTAAATTTGCAACCACAAACACTTCATATCAAAGGAGAGATTAATAAAATTCAAAGTAAGAAAACAATTGAACTCAATAAATAAAACTGGAAGTAGTTCTTATGGAAAAACCAATAAAATAGATAATCAATTGTTTAATAGTTTTAAAAAGAGGAGAGAAAAATTAGAATTTACCAGCATCAAAAAATGAAAGAGGTGAATTCACCACCAATGAAGAGGAAATTAAAGTAATTGTTAGGAGTTTATTTTATCCAATTCAATGCCAGATCTGACAATAAAGAGAAATGAATGAGTATTTATAGAAAATATGGATTGCCCTGATTAACCACAGATGAAACAGTATACTTAAATAACCCCATCTTTAAAGAGAGAAATTGAAAAAGCCATCAGTGAACTCCCTAAGAAAACATCTCAAGGGCCAGATGGATTCACAAGTGAATTCTGCCAAACATTTAAAAAGCAATTCATCCCAATAGTATATAAAGTATTTGGGAAAATCGGTGAATAAGCGCGACCAAATTCCTTTTATGACACAAATATGGTGCTGATATGTAAATTAGGAAGATCAAAAACAGAGAAAAAAAACAAGAGAACAATCTCCCTAGTGATTACTGTTACAAAAAAATTAATAAAATCTTAGCTAGTAGATATGTCACAAGAATCAAGGATCACATTAATATTAAAGGAAAACTATCAGCATTATTGACCATATCAAAAACAAGAACAGATATCATATGATTATCTCAATAATGGCATAAAAGCCTTTGACAAAATATTAACACCCATTCCTATTAAAAACACTAGAGAGGGTTGGCTAGGTGGCACAGTGGATAGAGCACCAATCCTGGAGTCAGGAAGACCTGAGTTCAAATCCAGACTGAGACAATAATTACCTAGCTGTGTGGCCTTGGGCAAATCACTTAACCCCTTTGCCTTACAACCCCCCCCCCCCACAAAAAACACTAGAGAGCATTTAGCTTTCCTTAAAATGATACATTGAATCCATCTAAAATCATCAGCAAACATTATCTTTAGTGTGGACAAGACAGAAGTCTCTCAATAAAATCAGGGATAAGGATGCCCATTATCACCAATTTTATTCAATATCAAACTAGATATGCTAACTATCACAATAAGAGAAGAAAAAGAAATCGAAGGAATTAAAATAAGCTTTGAGGAAACAAAACTACTGTTCTTTGCAGATGATATGATGGTATGCTAGAATCAACTAAAAAACTAGTTGAAAAGACTTAAAGTTGTGGGATATAAAATAAATTCACACAAATCATTAGCATTTCTGTATATTATCCACAAAGGCCTGCAGCAAAAGATAGAAAGAACAATTCAATTTAAAATAACTATAGATAATATAAAATATTTGGGAGTCTTTCTCAAAGATGAACCCAGAAACTATATGAATACAATTACCAAACACTTTTCACACAAAGTCACATCTAAACAATTGGAAAATAAAACATTAATTGCTTATGGGTAAACAAAAATTGCATTTCTATCCAAATTAATCTACTCATTCAGCACGGTTCCAATACAATTAGCAAAAATTCATTTATAGAGCTAGAAAAAATAATAACAAAATTCATCTGGAAGAACAAAAGGTCAAGAATATCAAGAGAATCAGTGAGAAATATTTGAAGGAAGGCAGCTTAGGTGTCTCAGATGTCAAACTATATTATAAAACAATCATCAAAATAATCTGGTACTGCTAAGAAATAGAGTGATGGGTCAGGGAGCTACATTTGGTACAAAATACATAGTAATAAATCACTATAATAATTTAATATTAGCTAAATTCAAAGATCCAACTTTTGGAAGAAGACACTATTTGACAAAAACTAGGAAACAGTATGGCAGAAAATAAGTATAGAGCAACATCTCATACCATATACCAAGATAAAGTCAAAATGGGTTCATGACTTAGACAAAATGGGTAATAGTATAAGCAAATTAGGGAAGCATATAATGGTTTGTCAGAACTATTGATAAGAAAAGATTTAGATCCAAACAAGATAGAGAATAATATGAGATATAAAATGGATAGTTCTGATTACATTAAATTTAAAGGATTTTGAACAAATAAAACCAATGCTATCAAGATCAGAAGGAAGCAGAAAGTTGGGAGGTTTTTTTTTTTAACAGAAAGTATCTCTGATAAAGGTCTCATTTCTCAGATATATAGAGGACTGAATCAAGTTTTTAACAATATAAATCATTCCCCAAATGATAAATGATTAAAGATATGAACTGATAATTTTCAAATGAAGAAATCAAAGTTCTCTAGTTTACTCTCAATCACTATTGATTAGAGAAATGCAAATTAAAAGAACTTTGAGGCACCACCTCATACCTATCAGATTGAAAAGGAAAGGAAAGAAAAGGAAAAAGATAAATGTTGGAGGAGCTGTTGGAAAACAGGCACACTGATGTACTTACTGTTCATGGAGTTGTGAACTGATCTAACAATTCTTGAGAGCAATGCTGAAAGGGCTATAAGATTGTGCATACCCTTTGATCCAGCGATACCACTACTAGATCTGTATCCCAAAGAGCTTTAAAAAAAAGGAAAAAGATTAATTTGTACAAAAATACTTATAGCAACTCTTTTTTACAGTGGCAAAGAACTGGAAATTGAGGTGATGCCCATTAATGGGGGAATGGCTTAAAAAGTTGTGGTATATAATTATAACGGAATATTATTGTGCAATAAAAATTACAAATAGGATGCTTTCAGAAAAAACCTGAAAAGACTTATATGATGTAGAATGATGTAAGCAGAACTAGGAGAACATTGTACACCACAACAGCAATATTGCATGATAAATAATTGTGAATGACTTAGCTATTCTCAGTAAAATAATGATCCAAGATAATCCCAAAGGACTCATGATGAAAAATGCTATACGCTTCCAGAAAAAGAACTTATGGGGGGGGGAGCAATTAAGTGGCGAAGTGGATAAAGCAGGGGTCAGGAGGACCTGAGTTCAAATGCGAGATCAGATGCTTAATAATTACCTAGCTGTCTGACTTTGGGCAAGTCACTTAATTCCATTGCCTTGCAGAAAGCAAACAAAGAAAGAATCTATGGAACCTGAATGCAGACCAAAGTATACTATTTTTTCTTTCCTTTTCTTTCATTTGGTTGAAATTTTTCTTCTACATAATTAATAATATGGAAATGTGTTCTACGTGATTGCATATGTATAATCCCTGTCAGATTGCCTACTAGTATTCAGAGAGATGGGAGAGAAAGGGGAAGGGAAAGAACTTGGAATTAGAAAATTAACATAAATTTTTTTTTCACAAGCTATTGGGGAGAAATAAAATCTTATTTTAAAAAGAAAACATATTATTCCTATAATACTAATACTAATACTAATATATCTTATACTTTATTCCTCAGAACCCCTTTACACTCTTAAAAATACTAAAGACACCAAACACCTTTCATATAACAAGCTTTCAAATAAAATTTTTTTCTTTCAAAATATTCCACATTAGAAATTAAAGCTGATAAAATTTTTAAATATTTATTAGTTTATTTAAAATAATGGTGAACCCATTACATTTTAGTATAAATAACATATTTCTATGAAAAGTAACTATATTTTCAAAAAAAATCTTGAGAGAGCTGGCATTGATCTTAATGTTTCAGTTAATGAAGACAGATGGATTCTTGTATCTACTTCTGTATTCAATCTGTTGTGATATGTTGTTTTGGTTGAAGTATATGAAAAAAGTCTGGCATATCAAATAAGGAAGGAAGGACTATTTTAATAAGCATATTACATCTTAGTACTATTATGAAAATAATCTTGACTTTGAAGATCTATTGAAAGGATCCCAGGGACCTCCAAGGATCTGAGAACCTCACTTTGAGAACTTTTACCAATAGCCTCAAAGAGTTGTTTTCTCGCATCCATTAGGGCCTAAAATTCCAATATGCTTGATGCATTTGTTTGGTTTTAAGCACTGCTCTTTATAGCCTCACCTTAATAATAGTAATATAAGACTCTTTTTTTCAACTTGGTTAGCTACGGCTGGTATAAGACTCCAATGACATTTCCAACTCAACATCCCATGTATCTTCCCTAGGGACATGGCTCCTCCCTGAGAAAAATCTAATTTATATCTATGGTTGAATTGTGATGTATTGTTAAATTCTATAGCATGAAGAAGTATCTATAGTATCTTATATCTATCTATCTATATAATATTATATATAAGATATTTATATATATATATATTATCTCTTAATATGTATAATTATTTCTTGCATTTTCAATTTTTTTCCTCCAAATGAATTCTCTTCCTAATTAGCATCACTTTATCTCTGTGAAGTGTTCTCTTCTCCCCAGTAAGAGGTTTGGTAATCAGGCTTCAATTATTCTCTGAAGTCTCACCCTACTTGAAATTATAGAATGGTATATATCCTCATCTAATTTATAGAAAATGGTTAAGGTTTTATTTTTCTATCAAAATTTCTTAATAGTTAAAATTTTGCTAAAATTTCCAGGCTTCTAATAAAACACCTTCAATATTGTTATAAAATTTATTAAGAGTTTTCTTTGTATCTCTAGCTTCATTACTAAGAATCCATGCTCTTCACATTATATTTAGAGATGCCAAACTTAATAATAGGGCAAATCAAGAGATATTAATATATAAAGTTCAAATAATTATAATTGCATCCGAAGAATAATTTAATTTGTAAAAGAAAAACACATTGGAAAACTACTTTTTAAAAATGTAAAATATTTTTCTCTAGTGGATCCTTGTACTAGATTATACAATAAATCCCAGATGTATGTCTCTAGTGGGTGCCTGTGAATGCTAAAGGCATCCACAATAAATTCCAGATGATTTCTCTCCTACATAATAGGTATATTCTGTGCTTGATATGTGGGCCCACAGCGTAACCACTCGAACCCAGCATGGGCCACCCATTAATTCTCTTAAGTTGATTTGCTCACTCTAATATGACCACACATTGTCAAGTCTTGAATATTTCCCAGAGAAGAATCACCACCATGAAGCTCTGTCTCAAACTGTCTTAGGATCCTTTTGTTTGGAAGTTACACTATTACAAATTAAACTATTCTTGGAATATAATTTTAATTATTTGAATATTTAGATATTAATATCTGTTGATTTACTCTATTTTAATCCTTTTGAGCTCCCACTGCTATAATTCTGAATTATATAAAACCAATCACAATGATGACATATTAATTCTTAAATTTAAAACCATTGCTTAAGAATAAGGTAAAGTCAATAATAATCAATTATTCACAATCATCCAACATAAAGCAATTCAGGAATCATCAAAACATTACATTTAACAGATAGAGCTGGGTCCCAGTTTTCTGTCAACGCACAAACTATCCTTAGCAAAGAGACACATGAATGAGAACATCTTGTCTTCTCAAGGAATATCACAACTCTGGAATATAGGTTTGGATGTCTTGGTCCTTCCATGAATATAGGCATCACAGGAAGCCCTTTCTGTCTTTCCTAACTGCTTGCTTTCTGGTCCTCTTCTGCTCTCCCACTGATGAAACAGTATCCATCTCTTTTAACTAACAATTATCCTTACGAGGATACTAATGTTATCCTTTTATAGTGACACAGTTTCCTTGTGCCAGAAAATATTCAAGGTTAGCTCCCTTAGCAGGAACGAGTCCAACCCACCTCCTCATTCAATTGGATGCTGCAGTGCCCAGTCAGCTTCTTCTAAAGCCTGGCAAAGATCACAACTAAGCTACTAGCTTTGCTTGCTGCCCAGCTAGCTGTTTCTGCACAGAACCTATCTTTTCCCATTTAAACCAAAGGGAGAGGGCAGCAGAGCACACAGTCAGACACCTCAAAGAAGTTTCACTTGGAAAATGTATCTCAATCAGCAAATATTTATTTAGTGCCTGGGAGTACTGGGGCTATAAACAGATAGAAAAGGCAATCTCTGCCTTCAAGGAGCTTAGATTCTAAAGGGGAAAGCAATAAGCAAAGAAATATAGATGAAGCAAACTCTATATAAGATAAATAAGAAATAATTAAAAGAAGAAAGGCACTGTGATTGAGAGGGGTTGGGAATGACTTTATGTACAAGATGGGGTTCTAATTGGGACTTAAAGAAAGCCAAGGGGGCAACTAGGTGGCACATGACCCTGGCATCAGGAGGACCTGAATTCAAATCCAATCTCAGACACTTAATAATTACCTAGCTGTATGACCTTGGGCAAGTCACTTAATCCCATTGCTTTACCAAAAAAAAAAGTCCAGGAGGTCAGTAGATAGATATGAAAAGGGCCTTCCAGGCTTTCCAGAACTGAGGCTGATTGATCTTTTGAGATGAGCTTGAAGGAAGAGAAAAAGGCAACAGAGTGACAGGAAATGAGGGAGAGGGAAGAGGAGGGAGTTCAATTCGTCTATAAAATATAAGATAAAATTCTGATCTCAGAGAGGGGGAGAAAGGGGAGCCATGGGAGGCTTGAGGAGATTTGGCAAGTTTGGAAGAGCTACAGTGGAAAATTGGAGAGTGAGCTGATGAAGGACTTACAGTAATATTGCCCAGTAGCAGGGAGGGCCAAGTTCAGGTTGTGGAACATAAATTTGTTGGACCCAGTCAGAATGGTTGCATGATTTTTCTCCACTTTCATGCAATAACATGTGTAAACACAAAGGTGATGGTGGGAGTGATTTAAGTCTGAGACTTGGCTGGATATAATTGACAATATGATAAGGGAATAAGGGATTCAAGAGAGGAGGACAATATCTAGTTGATAGGTAGATTAAGGTATCTTCCAATGAGTTTTTCTCTAGACAATCAATATTCTCTCCCACAAAGCCTTATTCTAGCTAGTGTTTCCTCCAATTTCTCCTACTGGTTTGCCTACTTAACAGCTCCTATTGTCCCTGACTCCTCTCCTGCTGGCTTCTTCACTCAATAGCACCAATCAGAGTCTCTTGATACTCAGTGATTCATCTTTCCCTTATGAAGTAAAGCTCTCAAAATTTACCTCTATGGATTTTTAAACTATTTATTTTAATCAGACAAGATCCATCTTCTCATCCTTCCACCCCAACCCTTCCCACAAGGACAACAAAACCCATTACATACATGAATAGTCAATCAAAGTAAATTTTCATTTTGGCCATGTTCAAAAACTATCTTTTTCTGCATTCTGAATCCTTCACCTCTCTATCAGGTGGGTAGCAAGTTGCATCATTAGTCCTCTGGAATCCTAATTGGTCATTATGCTGATAAGAGTTCAGTGCAATTCCATCAAATTTATATACCATAAATTGTTCATCCATTTGCCAATTTGTGGGCACTCTTCTCAGATTCCTATTTTTGTCATAGCAAAAAAAATATAAATATTTTTGCACATCCCTAGAATTTGTTTCCCTTAGGACTTAATCCTTTCCTTGAACTCTCATTTTCCATCTCTTCTTTCTTTCCCTCCTATTTCCTTGTTGAGTGAAATATATTTTTGTACCCAGCTCCGCATATGTATACTGTTCTTTCTTTTAAGTAGTTCGTATCAGAGAGATTCATATGTCAGCTCATTCTCCCCCTAATATTGCATCCTTATTTGTATAGATGTCTACTTGTGTACTCTTATTATATGAGGAAATTTTCCCTAATTTGCCTTTCCATTTCCTTCCCTGCTCATATATTTGTCTCTCCAATTCTTTTGTCTCTTATGTTCATCAGGACATAGGAGAACCACTCCCAAAACTTGTCTAATTGGACTCCCTTTATGATCCCTGATTGAGGATAGAATTCAGAGGGGACATGTGTATCATTTCCTCATATGTTTTTAGTGATTTTTAAAAATCAATTTAACTTTATTTCTAAATTCTCTCTTCTCTTCCTCATCCCATTCACTGAAAAGTAAACAAACGAACAAATGAACAATAAAATCCATTACAAATATGCATAATCAGGAAAATTAAACTGCATTATCTAGGTCCACCAAAAGAAAAGAAGAAAAAAAATATGTTTTAATCTGTTTTCTGAGTCTATCAGTTCCCTATCTGAAGGTGAATAGCATATTCCATCAAGAATTCTTTGCAATTATGGTTAGTCTTTATATTAATATGCTATTAAATCTTTCCTAGGTAATTATCTTTAGAATATTGATTTTGCTGCATAGTTATTTTCCTGGTTCTGCTCATTTCATTATGCATTAATTCAGACAAATATCCCCAGGTTTCTCTGAAACCACCCCCCTTCATTATTTTTTACAGCACAATACTATTTCATTGCATTCATTTAGCACAAATTTTTCAGTCATTCCCCTACTGATGGGGATCTTCTCAGTTTCCAATTCTTTTTGTTTTTGTTTTTTTTTTAGTTTCCAGTTCTTTGCTACCACAAAAAAAGTTGTTTAAATATTTTTGCACACATGGATCTCTTTTGAGATTTTTGATCTCTTTGGGGTATAAGCTTAGTAATTGCATGCTGAGTCACAAAGTATGTTCAATTTAACGGCTTCTGGGTCATAGTTCTAAATTGCTCTTCAGAAAAGTTGGACTAATTCACAGTTCCACCAACAGTACCTTAGTGTACCTTATTTTCCATCAGGCCTAGCATTTTTGTCATTTTTCTTTTTTGTCATCTTAGGAAATCTGATAATTGCTTTTATTCTATCTTCATTGGTTGGGAATTTGCTTTTCCCATTATTGATACTGGTAATTTGGTTTTCTTTTTTTTTTTTTAAATCAAATTAGCCAGGGTGGCTAGGTGGCGCAGTGGATAGAGCACCGGCCTTGGAGTCAGGAGTACCTGGGTTCAAATCCGACCTCGGACACTTAATAAGGCCGCGTGGCCTTGGGCAAGCCACTTAACCCCATTGCCTTGAAAAATCTAAAAATAAAAAAATAAATCAAATTATCCAATTAATGGTTTGTCTAAGTTATTGTTAGCTCTCCACATCCATGCCCCCAAAATGCTCCTAATTTCATTTATTAGTTTAATGATGATTTTATTTTCTTACTTTCAGTTGTGTTGATCTTGCCTTTGATTTTTTCAGAATTTTTCAGAATTTCTATTGTAGTTTTTTTAATTAGTAGCTTTGGATTTTTTTATGGACGTTTTAGGTACATGATCAATCCAATTGAACTGATTTTTTCTCTTTTGTTAATGTAAGTATTTAAAGATATAAATTTCTCTAAAATCCTGTGATTGTATCTCACAAATTTTAGTTTTATTGTCTCATTATTTTTATTATCTTTAATTAAATTATTAAATTATTAATTGTTGATTGGTACTTTGACCCACCCATTCTTACTTTCCAACTAATTTTTTTTTTTTAGGATTTTGCAAGGCAGTGGGGTTAAGTGGCTTGCCCAAGGCCACACAGCTAGGTAATTATTAAGTGTCTGAGACCAGATTTGAACCCAAGTACTCCTGACTCCAGGGCTGGTGCTTTATCCACTGTGCCACCTAGCCGCCCCTCCAACTAATTTTCAATCTGTGCTGTTCCATTATTGGAAATCATTTTTATTTCTTTATGGTTAATGAGGTTTTTGTGTCCTAATATATGATCAGGTTTTTTTTGAAGGCACCATGCATACTGAGAAATAGATATAAATCTTTCTATTCCCATTCATCACTCTTTAGAGGCCTATCACATTTAACTTAGAAATTCTATTTATTTTATAACTTCTTTCTTTATTTTATGGCTACCATTGTCTAGGTTTGAATGGGAGTAAATTGAGTTCCCTCATTATTACAGTTTTTCTGAGTATTTTCTCTTGTAACTAATTTAAAATTTTTTCTAAAAATTTAGAAGTTATGGCATTTAGTGCATATATGTTTAATATAGTATTAATTCATGATCTCTAGTACTTTTTAGAAAAATATAGTTTCCATTGTTTAAAGCTTTTGATCTATTTATGCTTTTGTTTGTCTGAGATTGCTATTTCTATCACTGCCTTTTTTACTTCAACAGAAGCATAATAGATTCTGCTCTGCCACCTCATTTTAACTCTATGATTATTTTTCTATTTTTAATTTGTTTTTTCTAAATGACCTATATTTGGATTTTGGTTTCTATTCCTTTCTGCTATCCTCTCCTATCTTATCGATGTGTTTATCCCATTTACATTTAAAATTATGATTGCTAACTATATTTTTCTCTGTATTCTATTCTCTCATACTTCTTTTTTTACCCTGTCTCTTTAAGACTGTTTTGCTTCTGATCCTTGCTTTCCTTATTCTAATATCCTTCTCATCCCCATCCTGCCCCCTTTGTCTTAATACCTTTCCTTCCTACTTCCCTGTTAAGTAAAACGAATTTCTGTAATCAATTCTGTATGTATGTGTATTCTTCCCTCCTTGAACCAGTTCAGATGAGAATGAGGTTTTCACCAGTGACTCTTTCCAGTATATAAATCCTTCCTTGTATGTTCAATTTATATAAGATAATTCTCCCCATTCTTTCCCTTCACTCCCCCATCTCCAGTGCTTCTTTCTTCTCCTTCCTTCCATTTTTCTTTTGAGATCCACCAAAAATAATAGAAATACACTCAGATTTTCTATCTGAGTGGATTCCTTTAAATCATCTGGTGATAATAAAGTTCTGAGGGGCTACATATAGCATCTTTCCATATAAGAATGTAAACAGTTTGACCTTGCTTAATCCCTTATGATTTCTTACTCATGTTTGCCTTTTTTTCTCTTGAGTCTTGTGTTTAAATGTCAAGTGTTTCCATTCAAATCTGGCTTTTTCATCAAGAATGTTTGAAAGTCCTCTATTTCATTAAATATCTAATTTTCACCTTGTAGAATTATATTTACTTTTCCTGGATAAGTTACTCTTGATTGTAATCTTAGATTCTCTACCTATTGGAACAACATTCTTTGCCCTTTTCTTTTTTTTCCCCTTTAATTTTAATTATTGAAGGCAATGAAGTTAAGTGACTTGCCCAAGGTCACACAGCCAGAAAATTATTAATTGTCTGAGATTCGAATTTGAACTCAGATCCTCCTGGCTGCAGGGCCAGTGCTTTATCCACTGCATCACCTAGCTGCTACTAAGCCCTTGTTTCTTTATGGTGATGACTGCTGGTAAACTCATGTGATTCTACTATGATTCCTTGGTACTTGAATTCTTTCTGGATTCTCCTTATGAATTTTGGCTATTCATGAAAGTTGTCATTTTTAGAATTCTTTCCGGAAGCAGTCAGTTCATTGTGTCAATTTCTACTTTGTCCTCTGGTTCTAAAAGATCTTGAAAATTTTGCTTATAATTTCTTAAACTATGCTGCCTGGACTCTATTGGGGGAGGGGGGTATATGGGCTTTGGTAGGCCAGTTCTTCTTTTTTTTTTTTTTTTTTTAGGTTTTTTGCTAGGCAATGGGGTTAAGTGGCTTGCCCAAAGCCACACAGCTAGGTAATTATTGTCTGAGACTGGATTTGAACCCAGGTACTCCTGACTCCAGGGCCAATGCTCTATTCACTCTACCACCTAGCTGCCCAGTCCAGTTATTCTTAAATTATCTCTCTGCAGTATATTTTCCAGGTCAGATATTTTTCCTATTAATTAACATTTTCTTCTATTTTAAAAAGTTTTTTGACTCTATTTTATTTTTTCTTGATGTCTACTAGAGTCATCTGGTTCCACTTGGTCAGTTTTAATTCTTAAGAAGTTATTTTTACCGAATAAGGTTTTGTCTCTCTTACTGAACTATTAATTCTCTTTTTCATAATTTTTTGTATGGCTGCAATACATAAATAATACAATATTTATTTATGCAATATATAAGTAATATAAATACATATTTATGTAATACCCACTAATAATACAAATGTGTTTATGTAGTATGTATTTCTATAAATGTATGTCTCTGCCACATATATAAAAAACATAAATATGTTTTGACCAAATTTATATATATATATATAATCAGGTAAAATTCTACAAGCATTTCTTTTTTCCATTTCCCCCTCTACTATTTTTATTTTATTTTTAACAACATCTTTTGCTTTTCTTTATCTCTTTCTTTAATGATTCTAGGAATTTTTGATGGGTTTATGTACAATCTTCAGAAGCTCTGTTTGCAGATGATTCAAATCACTGTCTCCTTTTTCTTGAATTTCCCTATCATTACAGAACTTTTTAATAACCAGGTTCTTTTTTGTTTGCTCATTCTTTCAGTCTACTTCTTGATTTTGGTCTTTATGTTGCTATTAGGCTTTGTTCACTTCAGCAGGGGATGATGTCCGACCTTAATTTTCTAACCTTTATGACTGTTTGCTGTTCTCACAGCGTTGTCTGGGGGTTTACAAAATTTTAATGCTTCCAAAGTGGAATAGAAAAGTCTTGCTTTCTTGGTATGAGCCTTGGTCTTGGTCTCCTGCCTTGGTTGTTTCACTACAGGCTTACTTGAGGGGCTAAAGATGGAGTCACCTTTCTGTTTCTAGGAGCAGAGCTAAATTTCTGGAATGTCTTCTGTGCTCATCACTTGTCTAGAGCCATCCTGTTTGTCTGCCCTGTATTTATAACCTGGAACTGAGTAATATACTACAGAACTGTCAGATGGCACCCATTCCTGCTCCCTGTGCTAATTCAGGGGTCCCCTAGGACCTCTCTCTGCCCTGGTTCTCCTTACCCCATTGCTCTGCTTGGTTCCCTTTTCATTCCTGTCCGCTGAAATGCTCCCTGTCTCTGCTAATGCTGTATTGTACTCCTTGCCTCATCCAATGTCTGATGATCTTTATGTCTGTCTTCCCTTAGGAAGATGCCTTGGGCTGAAAAATTAGTTCCCTGTGATCTTTTCTTGATTTTTGCTGATCAGAATTAGGTCTGGCAAGTTTTCTAGGAAGTTATGGAGTAGGTTTGTTGGATAGGTTTTTTTTTTTGCAAGACAATGGAGCTAAGTGACTTATCCAAGGTCACACAGCTAGGTAATTATTAAGTGTCTGAGACCAAATTTGAACTCAGGTCCTCCTGACCCCAGGGGCCAGGGCTCTATCCACTGTGGCACCTAAGTTGCCCCCTTGTTGGATTGTTTAAATAGAAATATCTCCTCTTACTTCATCATCTTGATTCTGACTCTCCTCCCCATATTTGAATGTTTAGTCCTTTACTGTTCATTCATGTTTACCTTTTTATGTATTTGAATCTAAAAGTTTATCCATAGCTCTGACCTATTCATCAGAAATGTTTGAAAGTTCTCTATTTCATTAAAGGTCCATTTCCTTCCCCCCGTATCTTTATATTCAATTTTGCTAGAAGACTTATTCTCTGCTGTAAACTCATCTTTTGCCTTCTGGAACATCTTATTCTAAGATCTTTGCTTCTTTACAGGGTGCTACTAAATCATGTGTGATCTTAATGATGGCTCCTTGGTATTTGAATTCTTTTTTTTTCTTTCTGATTTTTCACAGTATTTTTACTTTGATCTGGAAGTTTTTGATTCTGACTGATATTCCTGAGATTTTTAATTTGGGGGTTTCTTTTAGAAGGTAACTGGTGGGTTCTTTGTATTTCCAGTTTGTTCTCAGATTCTTGGAAATTTAGACATTTTTCTCTTCAGATTTCTTGAAATATGATTTCTAGGTTCTTTTTTTTTTTTTTTGGTCATTGCATTTAGATAGTCCAGTGATTCTAAAAATTTTTCTCCTCAATCTTTTTTCCAGGTCATTTGTTTCAGCTATGAGAAATCTTACATTTCTTTCTATTTTTCCAATCCTGACTTTGTTTTACTATTTCCTGTTATCTCATGGAGTCATTGGATTCTGTTTGATCCATTCTAATTTTCAGGAAATTTGTTGCTTGAGCAATGTTTTGTTTCCCTTTTGCCAAGCTGTTAGTTCCCTTTCCAAATCGTTCTTGCATAATTCTCATTATTTTTTCAACTTTTTGAAGTTCTCTCATTCCATTTTTTTAAAAATTTAATTCTTTTGAAGAAAAAAAAAACTTTTGTCATTTCTTCCAGAAATCTCAGTTAAGAGTGTGCCTAAGTTATGCTTCAATTCAAGGTTTAGCTTGTAGATTTTTGAATCACTCTCTTCTTTGTATCTTGAGCATCCCTGCTACAATGATAGACAGTTATGATGATTTTTTAAAATTTTTTGTTAATTCTACCAACCTACTTCTTCTTTTTTTTTTTTTAGGTTTTTGCAAGGGGGCCCAAGGCCACACAGCTAGGTCATTATTAAGTGTCTGAGGCTGGATTTGAACTCAGATACTCCTGACTTCAGGGCCGGTGCTCTATCCACTGCACCACCTAGCCGCCCCTACCAACCTACTTCTTGACTTTGGACTTGAAGTTAAGGACCGAGTTCTGTCAAACTTTTGGAAAGAAGGTCTGGGCTAGTCTAGTTGCTGCTTTCTTTGGACAGTCAGTGTTGCGGTATTCTAGAATCTCAGGGACAAGTTGGGGACTTGCAGTCATCCCAAGTGGTTTAGTCCAGGTCAAGTCTGATTGCTTTTCCCCTGATCTGGGCTCTGGAAGTTCTTGGCCTGAAATTGTTTTTTCAGATTGGTGGGATTGTAGCCTCCTCCCCTTTGGCCTGGTCTCATGCCTTGGTTATTTCTCTGTAAACTGGGTTAGATACTAGAACTGAAATCCTCCTATGAACTTGGGTTCTGAGCCTAACTACTGCCCTACTTTTTCCGTTACTGGCTTTTGAACTTCCTCCTTTCCCAGTACAACACTCAGGGACTCCCTATTCAGGAACATCACTGCTATCTCAAAATTCCCTTCTCATTCCTCCACTGATATGTGACTCAGAACTGAGTAGTGGACACAAACCTGACAGTGAAATGTCCAGATATGGGTCTGGGATCCCCTCTTGCCCTGGTATACATCTTTTCATGGGTGTTGGAAAACTCATTTTGTTTCTAGTCTGACCTGTCCCTAGTGGCCCAGAGAGCTATCTCCCTGTGTCAATGTGGACTGGCAAAATGGCTCAATCTGAATTTTAAAGTATTTTCCCATTGGATTTCTTTTTGTGTCTCCTTTTTGAAGAAGTTTGTGGATGGAGCTCGCTGCATGACTTCCCTACCATCGCACCATCTTTGGCTATGTAATGGAATGAACAGTTTTTACTTAATCTACCTCACAGTCTCCAAATGATTATATAATTTACTATTTTAAGGTTTTTAACCTTTCAAACTCTAAAAACAGTAACATGCAAATGATCTGAGGAACCCTAGTACCTTGTAGTTTTTGTGTGTGTGAAAAAGTGTATTTTATTTTTATTTTTTTATTATATAAATATTTTGTTTTCCAATTACATACAATGTTAGTTTCTATCATTCATTTTTGCAAAGTTTTGAATTTTACAATTTTTTTCTCTCTTCCCTCTTCCCTCCCCCCAACGGAAGGCACTCTGATATAGTCTTTACATTTGCTTTCATGATACTCATAGATACAAGTTGAATGTGTTGAGAGAAAAAACAGATCCAAAAGGAAAAATGAAAACATTAGAAATAGCAAAATTACATAATACATAAGACAACTTTTAAAAATTGAAGATAATAGCCTTTGATCTTTGTTCATACTCCACAGTTCTTTCTCTGGATATAGGTGACATTCTTCATCACAGATCCCCTAAAATTGTCCCTAATTATGGTACTGATAGAGAGGGCAAGTCCATCAGGGTTGATCATTGCTCCATGTTGTTGCTAAGGTGTATAATGTTCTTCTGGTTCTGCTCATCTCTGCTCATCTCACCTCGAATCCAAGTTTTTCCAGCATTCTCTGAAATTGCATCCCTCCTAATTTCTAACAGAACAATAGTATTCCATCACATACATATACCACAATTTGTTCAGCCAATTGATGGACATCCCCCCAATTTCCAATTCTTTGCCACCACAAACAGAGCTGCTATGAATATTTTGTACATGTGGTGTTTTGCCCGGTTTCATGATCTCTTCAGGATATAGATCCAGTATAGGTATTGCTAGATCAAAAGATATGCACATTTTTATTGCCTTTTGGACATAATTTCAAATTGCTCTCCAGAAAGGTTGGATCAGTTCATAGCTCCACCAACAATGCATGTCCCAGATTTCCCACATCCCCCTCCAATATTGATCATTATCCTTTCTGGTCATATTGGTCAATCTGAGAGGTGTGAAGTGAATACTTTGTAGTCTTTTTTTTTTTTAGGTTTTTGAAAGGTAATGGGGTTAAGTGGCTTGCCCAAGGCCACACAACTAGGTAATTATTACGTGTCAGAGGCCACATTTGAACTCAGGTACTCCTGACTCCAGAGCCAGTGCTCTATCCACTGTATGACCTAGCCGCCCCTTATACCTTGTAGTCTTAATCATTTCCCTATTTTCAACAGATCCTCTCAGTCCTCTCTGTCTTTTGACTGGGCAGTTTCATGCTTTTATTTCATTTTTTAAACATTCAATTCAACTTTTATTTTAATTAGATTCATGAGGTAAAATTAAAAGCTACTATAAATATTGTAAAATGTATTATTTTACCTTGGTTTTAAAACACACCTCTAAAGAGTTATATAACAAAGAAATTCAGGATTATCTGAATTAAAATATTTACCCTTTCCTAATTGTAATTATGAAGAATTATAAAAATATCATGAAAGCCTTGTTGCATTTTTTTTTAAATACGACTGGCAAGTTACCCTTTACCAGCTTAACAAATTTGCTGATGGTAAAAGGAAGTGCTAATGCATTATACAGTTAACTTTGAAAAAATACAATAGGAGCAGCTAGGTGGCATAGTGGATAAAGCACCGGCCTTGGAGTCAGGAGTACTTGGATTCAAATCTGGTCTCAGACACTTAATAATTACCTAGCTTGGGGTGGCTAGGTGGCATAGTGGATAAAGCACCAGCCTTGGAGTCAGGAGTACCTGGGTTCAAATCCAGTCTCAGACACTTAATAATTACCTAGCTGTGTGGCTTTGGGCAAGCCACTTAACCCCATTTTCCTTGCAAAAAAAAAAAAAAAGAAAGAAAAGAAAAAATACAATAAAAATGGATATCTAGGTATTAACAAGTATATACATCAGTCTATTAAAACAAGAGTTTATTATTTCATATTTTTAAAAAGTTATTTGGCATTTTATTTTCCCCAATTACATATGAAAACAACCTTCAACATTTGTTTTTAAAATTTTGTGTTCCAAATTCTCTCCCTTCTTTCTTCCTCATCCCTCTCCTATCAATTAGAAGGCAAGAAATTTGATATATGATATATGTGTCATCATCCAAAATATTTCCATATTAACCATGTTGTGAAAGTAAACATAGACCAGAAGAACAAGTGCATTCCAAGTGCACAGAGATTAGGAATGAAGCAAAAAAAAAACCAAACTTATGCTATACAGTGGTATCAAAGAATCTCAGTTTCCACATAGGTCACCCACACCATTGGAAAGACAGCATATTACCTATGAAGAAATAAGCAGAAGAATATCAGAGATCTATGAACAAAACAGATGGGCTAATCCTGTATAGAGAGCAAGAGAATGTTCCTTTGGTATCCATGCAATTCCAAGAGATATAAAGGATGACTAAGATGGAACTATATTAAAAATGATTGTATATATATAATCTATATCAGATTACTCACTGTTAAGTAAAAG
The DNA here is from genome assembly GCF_037893015.1 of Macrotis lagotis. Lineage (NCBI taxonomy): Eukaryota > Metazoa > Chordata > Mammalia > Peramelemorphia > Peramelidae > Macrotis > Macrotis lagotis. The sequence goes on from NC_133658.1 coordinate 888,524,374, forward strand.
AATAGTAGAAAAATGTGTATCTCATAATCCCTCAAAAAGATGAATGTTGAAAACTATCTTAAAATATAGTTATAAAAAATAAAATATAATAACATTTAAAAAGAAAAAGAGATATAAAGGAAAACACCCAACATATTGAGTGGAATTTCTATGGAGGATTTATCACAGGACATGAACCTAGAGTCACATAGTATGAGAGGACATGGAAGGTCCAAACTGTATTTTTTGATATATTGAAGTTCCTCCTGGGTTCACTGTGGGGAAAGAACCTAGTAAACTGTTAACATAACCTTGATCTGTCCCTGAATCAAAGGTACCTAATCCAGAAAAGATCTTGGAACTGATCTATTCCAACCTTCTTTGAATCCTGAGAATATTATTTAAGTGGACTTCAAAATGGAAAAAAACTAAGAAAGAAATTTCAAGGCAGACAGTTGCACAAATACAACCTCACAAAAAACCTCTAGAAGTCAACCTAGACAATCTTCTCTATAAGGTATGCACAATAATATTTTCTAGTATCTACGTCCTGTTAGAAATTTGGTCCTTTTGTTTTCAAGTTGAAAAACAAGATTGCTCTGATTCTTGGGATTATCAGTATTAATTACAGTATTCAGATTTGGAAAACAAATCTAAGAACCTATATAAGCAAAAATGAAAAAGGAAAAAAACATAGATTAAAAACCCAAAACAAAACAAAAAAAAAACCAAACTCTCTAGAAAAACAAAGTAAAAATAAAAAGTTTGCTGCACTATGGATTCAGACACCTTCAATTCTTTCTCTGGACATGGACTGCATTTTTCATCATCAGACCTTCACAGCTGTCTTGGATCAATGTATTTCTGAGTATAGCTAAGTCATTCACAGTTCTTCATTGAACGATATTGCTGCTACTTTGTACACTGTTGTATCACATTTATTGAAAAAAATTCTTTACACCTAGTTTTTAAACAGGTTTTCATGAATAAACATTGTTTTTCTCCTTTTTGGTAATCAAGCTGTTCACATACAAAAGGGGCAATACATTCAGTACCTTTTTTTGTTTTGGGTTGTTTTTTTTTTTTGCCATTTACAGGTTTATTTAAATCTTTTATAAACAGTTCTTTTTCTACCTTTAAGGCAGCTAGATGGCACAGTGGATAGAGTTCTGACTCTGAAGTCAGGAAAACCAGAGTTCCAATCTGACCTCGGACACCTGTGTGACCGGGGAAAGACATTTAAGCTCTGTTTGTCTCAGTTTACCCAGCTGTAAAGTGGGAATAATAATACTCTAATTGTGAGGAGCAAATGAGAAAATATTTGTTAAAAATAATATTAAAAAGCACTTTATACAGTGCCTGCAACATAGTAGACACTATATAAATGCTTATTCCCTTTCCTTTCAGTGGACACACTACTCATACACAAAAGGGGTAGCACCTTTACATTTATTAGTTGTGAAAGAAATGGGGAAATTCTCTGATTTCATTGAAATTTTATAATGTTTTAATTTTTGAAGAGACCACGACATCAGGGAGGTGATGCCATGACAAGCACATGAATTGGATTTTTTGAGTGGGGGTGGGAGGAGCTGTGCTAAGTCACCACCCTCACTTTCTCCTCCAGAGCCATCTGGGTCCAATGGTCAAATAGGAATCAGGATGACTGGAGATGACCCTGGATGTAGGGCAATCAGGGTTAAGTGACTTGCCCAAGGTCACACTTGAAATTTTATAAGTCTCATAATGAAAACTCATCTACTAGGGTAGGTCAACACCTTAGAAACTTTTGCCAAGGTGTCCCAAGAGGGTAAGTGGCTTGTTTAAATGTCACACACAGTCAGTATTTATCAGTGCTGAGATTTAACTTCAGGTCTTCCTGATTCCAAAGATAACTGTGGAACCATACCCTGTTTAGTATTTAGCATGTGAAAAGATGATTTTAATCTTTCAACTCTTTTGATCTAACATTTATATGAAGTAAAGTAGCCAGGGAAGTTTTTTCACAATCCTGCAGATGAAAAAACAGAAGAGGGGAAATACTTGGGCACAGGTCACCCAGTGAAACCAAGAACTCCTGTCTACAAGTTCAGCTATTCCCATTATAATGTTGACCCATTTTAAAATGCAAAATTTGCTTCAAGAAGGAACTTGTTAAGTCCTCGGTGCCCAGAATGAATTAACCCCAGAAGGATAGCTTGTCAGAGCTGAAAAGAAGACTGGGGATAATCTAGTCCAACTCCCTCATTTGAAAGAAAAACTTTGCAAAGTAAAAACCCAATTCAACTAGGAGAGCACTATACTAGTTGCTAAGGATACAGAGAAAAAGCTTTCTATCTTCAAAGATTGTAAATTTTACTTTGGATGGAGGGGAAAGGCAATCTTTGAACACATATATGTAATATTACTGCAGTTCAATCATGTCTGACTGTGACCTCTTTTGGGATTTTCTTAGCAAAGATACTGGAGTGGTTTGCTATTCCCTTCTCCAGCTCATTCTACAAATGAGGACACTGAGACAAACAGAGTTAAGTAACTTGCCCAGGGGCACATAGCTAATAAATGTCTGAGGCCAAATTTGAACTCAGACAGATGAGACTTCCTTAATCCAAATCCAGCATTCTATCCTCTGTAAGCAATATTAAAGCAATTAATAAGAACCACAAGGAAATGGCTCCTGAATTGAACCTCGAAAGAAAACACAATTCTAAAAGATGGAGATGAGGGTGGAGCACAAGCCAAATATGTAAGGTAATTTGTTTTTGAAACATAGAGATCAGAAATAGAATACTGAAAGTAGAACAGTTTGACTGAAAGAAGAATACAATAGAGGTAGTAATAAGTATAAAAAATTATAGGGAAGTCAGATTTTGGAAGACTTTGAATTCTAAGCTAAGAAATTGTATTTTATTCTCAAAGTTACTGAACAAGTGAGTGACCTGATCAGGGATATGCTTTAGGAAAATTATTTTTACATCTCTTAGAGGAATAGATTGGAGAAAAGAGAAAATGGAAGCAGAAGCAGGATGCAAATAGGAAACTATTGAAATATTATATGTGGGATGAGGAATGTCAGAGTCAAAAAGATGACTTCTGAATGAAGAGATGAATATGGGTAAGAGTTATTGACTATTTCTTGAATCCCCAAGGTGCTAGTGCCTCCCTCCACCTACAATACATACATATATATATATATATGTATATACATATATATATATATATATATATATTGCATATAACTTTGTAACAAGGTCATCAAGGTCAGCTACTATACTAACCGTACATTATTGAACTTTAAAAAGCTGCAAACCAAGACTAAAATGAAGGGAGAGTTGGAGCATGCCACAAATGATTATGCACTCAGTGCAGTCTCTGAGGCTAAGATGCCACAGAATATGCTTAGATTCTATGCTAATTAGGTACTGACAATTAATACCAAGAAAAAAAGAGATTCTCCACTAGTCATCACCTCACCTTCAGTTTTGGCAAATGGAGAGATTTTTAAATGATATGAATAAGTTCACTCTGACAGCATATAGATGATGAGGTTGGTATATGCATCATAGAGCTAGCTCAGTGTTTGAGAAGAAAACTGTGAGAATGAAGAGTTATACCAAACTGAAGTTCCATACGGCCATTGTGATGTTGTAAGCCTGGGAAGACTGGACAGTCTACCAACCATGTATATTCACTCTTCCCCAGGTAACCTCCTAGAAGTGTAGGTTGGGGGGACCACTTCCCTTTCATTTTGGTATCCCCATTGCCTGGCCCACTATAAATGTTTGTTAATTAATTGATATTTTGAGCAGCAGGAAGCTAAAGAGTCAAATGCTTTGTAGACTTACTGAAAAAAACTAATTGGGGCAGCTAGGTGGCGCAGTGGATAAAGCATCGGCCCTGGAATCAGGAGTACCTGAGTTCAAATCCAACCTCAGACACTTAATAATTACCTAGCTGTGTGGCCTTGGGCAAACCACTTAACCCCATTGCCTTGTAAAAACTAAAAAAAAGAAAAGAAAAGAAACTAATTAAGTGAACTGAACAGCTGAAAAGAAAATGGAGTCCTCTAACAGACTCAGAGAAGTGAGGAAGAAAGGATAGAATCAGTTCTATTATGGGTGGTTTGAATTTAATATGCCAGAATCAACTAGGTGGAGACATTCAACTGGCCATTAGTGATTGGAAACACTTCAGGAAAGAGGTCTCTATGTCTGTATATATTGGGGGGGAGAGGGAGATTGGGGCATGCTAAAGGCCCTGGGAGTAAGTAGGTATGGAAAGGAGCGCACAATTGCAAGAAAGAGTAAAAAGATAGGTCAAGGGTCAATGATAAATGTCTTATACCTGCTGACCCTCAGAGAACCAAGGATTCTGCCCCCAATTTAATTTTCAATTTTCCAATGTCCTTCAAAGAGTCCCTATTAGGGGAGCAGAACAGAGGGCTTAGAAAAAACAAAATCTAAAAACCTTTTCTCTCTGCCTGGAACCTTCAGGTTAACTCTTTTCCCCCTACCAGCCTCCACCTCATTATTTTTGGCAGCCTCAAGTTTGAAGTATACACATAAAGTTTTTTGAGTATATATGTTCAAAACTCTGAAGGTGAGTGTATTTTTGTGTGTCCCAATCAATGTCGCCATCCTGTGATCTGAATGTGAATTACAGTTGTCTTCTCTAAGTGGACCTTCTGTTAATGGAATTCCCTTCTAGGCAATAACGATTGAAAAATGAAGACTTGAGCTTGCATTTCAAAAAGCCTTTTCATGTCTGTTTTAGCATTTGAGTCTTTCAATAGCCCTGTGAAGAAGTCAAAGAAAGGATTAGCTAGAGAACTATAGAATTTCAGTACTGGACTGTTTCATCTCACCTGGATTTTACCCTTAAGGATTTAGAAAATTCAGAAAAGTCAGATTCAAATTACCACTGATGCCTATTTCTTCTTCTGTGACCAACAGAAGTCTTTCCCCCTCCATGGGTCTCAGTTTCCTCATTTATAAAATGAGTAAGTTAGGCTACATTAAATCCAGCAAACACTCTTTAAGTGTCTTCCATTTGAAAGGCACTGTGCCGTATACTAGAGAAATAAGAAAAAAAAATATGTCTTGATTCCTTCCCTCAAAGAGTTCATGTTTTATCCTAGAGAGGCATGGACTTAGTACAATGGAGATAGTGCTGGGTCTGGAGTCAGAAAGACTTCAGTTCAAATTCAACATCAGATTCTAAAAGCTGTGTGACCCATGGCATGTCACTTAGTCTCTGTCTGCCTCAACTTCCTCAACTGTTAAATAGGGTTAATATTAAATATTTACCTCATAGGATTGTTATGAAGATCAAATGAGATAATATTAACAAAGTATTTATCAGAATGTCTCCTATAGAGTGCACAATAAATGATTGTTTTCTTCTTTCTTATTGAAGAAATAAAGGCATAGGAATACACAAGTAACAATCAAAAGTACTAAAAACAAAAGAGAGAAAGTGGGAAGGAGGGAGAAAAAGAGAGAGACAGAATGAGAGGGAAGGATAGAGACAGAGAATGATGGAGGAGAGACAGAGAAACAGAGACATAAAGAAAGAGGCAGACAGAAACAGAGAACTAGAGATAGAGAGAAGGGTGGAAGAAAGAGACAGAGATGCAAAGACAGAGACAGACAGACAGAGACAGACTTAGAGAGAGAAAAAAAGACAGAGAAAAAGAGACAGAGAGTACTAGAAACTGAGAGGATTAGGAGGTGGCACCTAAGCTTTGCTTTGAAAGATGCTAGGAATGGTAAGAGTCAGAGGTGAGAGGGACAATTAGGTGGCATAATGGGTAGAGCACTGGCCCTGGAGTCAGGAGTACCTGAGTTCAAATCCATCAGGCCTCAGACACTTAATAACTACCTAGCTGTGTGGCCTTGGGCAAACCACTTAACCCCATTACCTTGCAAAAACTTAAAAAAAAAAGAGTCAGAGGTGAGGAGAGATATATTCCTTGCATAGGGGAACAACCTATTTAAAGGGAGAGAGAGAGAAATTGGAAATAGAATATTCCATACAAGGAGAAGATCAGTTTGACTGGAACAAAGCGAAATATAAAGTAGTTCTGAATCCTATGATTCTGTGAGACTCAGAAAGTAGAGATATGCCCAAGATCAGATGCATTAGCAGCAGAGGTGGAATTCTAACCCAGGTGTCCTGGTTCCTAGTCCAGAGTGAAGCTTGTATACCTGGACCTAGACAAATCCATTCATTTTGGGTTCTTTTGTCTAGCTTCCTTACTCTTTATCATCCTGCACTTACATCTGGGAACTTCACTGTCTCTGAGTCCAGAGAGGAAACAAAGGTCCTTTGTGTCTCATGTTGATGACTAGGGTAGACTGGAGGTCCCCATAGGGATGACATATTCTCTGGCAGGTTAATGTTTAACATCTCCAAAGCAGTTGCTCCCTCTGTAAGAGGTCTCAGTGTTCTAAATCTTATTTCCTACACAGGGCTGGCTTTAGTTGTCAGCCTTCCAGACATGGTATTTGTTTGAAGTCTCACCAAAGAAAGGGTGAAATTTAGGTAGGAGGTCCAGCCTCCAGCCACAGCTCCCTAACTTTTGGAATGAGGGCTAGGTCATCAACCAATGGAAGGTTTGGGTGGGGTTATTATGTTTCTTCCTATTGTTAAAACTGAAGGGAGACTACTCCAAGACCAAACTGTCCCATAGGAAGGAGTTTAAACCAGACATTTGATTCAATAAAAATACAACAATCTACCACAATTCAACAGTATTTATTAAGCATCTGTCATATCATACACAATTTGGAAGATTCTGTGGTAATACAAAGATAAAACCAAAGCAATTTCTGTCCTCAAGGAGCTTACATTATACTTTGGGGATGGGGAAAGATATGTACAGAAGTAACTGGGTGGAAAGTAAATACAAAATTATTCTGGGAGCACACTAATAGAATCAATCACAAAGAGATTTCAAATAGAATGCATCACTATCTCAGAGCAAGTAATTCCAGGCAGTGGAGGAGTGTGGGGACAACTTTCCAAGCCTAGGAGATAAATTGGATAAAGACAGAAAGGTCAGATATAGAATGTCATGAGGGAGAAATAAGAAGCAGGTGAATCTGGCTGAAACACTGATTCGAGGAGGAATGGAAAAGGAAAATAAAGAGGATGGGGAATAAGATGAAATCAGCCTAGAAAGACAGGTTGGAGCCAAATTGTGAAGGGCCGAAGAGAGGAGTTTATATTGTCCTAGAGGCAATAGGAAGCCCCTGAAACTTCTTGATCAAGGAAAATCTGTGCTTTAAGCTTATCAGTTTAATGAGTACACAGAGAATGGGTTGGGGGGAGAAGTTAGAAGACTCAAAATCAGTTAGGAAGGTCCTATAAAAACACAGACAAAAGATGAGGAAGGATTGAAGCCTCCCAAGTAGAAGAGAATAAAAGACATATGTTGGAAATAAAGTGGATTAGACTGGGAACTGAATAATGGGGAGGGATGATGGAGTGGTGAAGAAGAATCAAGAATGACTCCAGATTATAAACCTTTGTAACTAGAAGAAAAGAAATAGGAAAATTAGGAAGACAAGTGAGCATTTTTCTGAGCATGGGGGAAGCCAAGGAGAGTGAATTCCATATTATACATGTTGAATTTGAAATGCCAATAGGGCATCCAAGTCATGAGAGCTAGCAGATAAAATAGGTACCATACTATATACACTCCAGATAGGAAGGAAGAAGGGAGGGAGGGAAGGAAGAAAGGAAGGGAGGAGAGACAAAAGAAAGATTTATTAAGAGACTACAATGTGTTGAATACTTTACAAGTATTATCTCATTTGATCCTCACAACAATTCTGTGAGATAGGTATGATTACTTTCCCTACCTTACAAGTAAGAAAACAGAGGCAGAGAGAGATGTAAGAGGTTTGTCAAAGATCACATGGTGAGCACCTGAGATTAGATCTGATCTTTCCTGCCTCCAAGTGTTCTATCCACTGAGATTCTAGATTCCTACAAAACAAATGAGACAGAAATCATTTTTTGAAAAACTTATATTTTAATCAAGAGATCCTGAAAGGCGTTGGGATAGAATTGTATGCAGACAAGTCTAATACGAAGTGGACTACAAGGGAGACCAAAGAGAGATTCCTAACCGAGTGAAAAATTTGAAAAGGTCAAGATGACCTCCAGTTGATAATCATGAAGACTCCATGGAGAAGGTACTTACTGTGTACCAAGGATAAAATGAAAGGGGAATAAAAGTCCCTACTCTCAAGGAACTCAAAGTCTAATGTAGGGAGACAACTTGCAAGCACCAAAATTCACTCAAGATATAAGATAAATTGGGTGGGGGTGGGTAGTCTCAGAGGGAAGGCCCTAAGTTAAAGGAGATCTGGGAAGGGGTTCTTGTAGAAAGTGAAATTTTAGCTGAGACTTGAGGGAAGAAGCCAAGGAAGCCAGTAGTGGAGATGAGGAGGTTGAGTGTTCCAGGTGAGGGATTAGTCAATGAAGGGTTTGAGGGAGAACTTACATCTGTGATTATTATGAGGTGTCTCTGTCTCCATCATCTGAATATGAGTTTCCAAGGAAAATCAGGATCCCAAAAGACAGAAATGAGGAGAGAATATTGTGGATATGAGGGAAAACCTCCAGAATTTACAGAGGCAGCAGAGGGCAGGTGAAGTTTAAAGGGCTGGTTGCAATCTAACTGGAATGTAAATGATTACAAGTAGGTGGGAGTCAAACTGTTGTTAGGTTGACCAAAACCTGTTGATTATTTCCAGTGTATCTTGTTCATAGCTTCTTTGTACATAACTGTTTGCACATTTGTCTCCCTCATTCAAAGGTAAGTTCCCTGAGAAGAGACTATCTCAGCATATTTCTTGCAAGAGTTTAAATTCTTAATAAAGGCTATTTGACTGACTAATTGGCTAGAGGCAATTGGGTCAACCACAATTTCAAGGTTTTAAATTAGAAGATCAGACCGTATCTTAGGAAAACAGTTGAGAAAGCTGTGTGACTAGTTATAAAGGATGAGACTAAAGGAAGGGGATACCAATCACGAGGCTTTCCCAATAGTCAGACCAAAACATAATAAAGGCCTAAGATAAGGAGGGAACCTCCAGAGTGAAAAGAAGGCTTGATGCAAAAAGTTGTTGCAATTTGTAGAATGATAAGCATTTGAAAACTGATCAGGTTGTTCCAGTGAAGAAGAGGAGTCAGCTACAAGGATTTGAGCCTGGATAATCATGTAGATTCATTCAACATGTATTTATTAATCACCTACTATGTGCCAGATACTATGCTAGATAGTTTGCATTCAAAGACAAAAGTGAAATTGTCTCTGCTTTCAAGTAGTTTACCTTCTAAAGAAGGGACCATACCATCCCCAGAAAGTAGATAGAAAATCATTATGAGTGGAGTGTATTAACTGAGGGGACTCAAGATAGGTTTCCTATTGAAGAATTTAACCTAAGCTTTGAAGGCAGATAACAGCCAGGCAATCAGCAAGCCTGTTTTTTTAATACTGGTTCAGCCTATCCATGAGCAACTTAATATTTTTTCCAGTTGTTTAGATATGACTTTATTTATGTGAAAAGTGTTTTGTAATTGTGTTGATATAGTTTATGGGATCTTTTAAATCTTTTACAGATTAGAAGTAGAAAGGCTCTAAAAAGTCATCTAACCTACCTCCATCTTAGCTGAGGTCTAAAGAGGTTAAGCTATTAGGTCAAAGTCACAGAAAATATGAACTTGAACAGTGGGTAGAATCAGTATCCAAGCCCAGTTCCTCTAACTCCAAATCCTTTCCTACTGTATTAAGATATAGTAATAAGCAGCTATCATGTAGCATGAGATCTGATTCCTTAAGGATATATAAAATTCTGACTGGAGGAGATGAAGGTATAGACATGACAAAAAGTCTATTAATAGGAAAATGTAAATCTGTTGAGGCTGGCTATGTGTTGGGAAATGGTGGAAGATCAATATAATTTAAAATGATTTATTGAATGCCTGCTATGTGACATGACCACATTATTTGAAAGTTTTTTTTCAACAATCAAGCATTTATTTTTTTTTTCACTCCCACTACCTTTCCCCACCTGGGGGAAAAATCTTGCAACAAACCTGCATTATCAAGAAGACATTTTACAGAGAGTTATAAAAAAGTGGGATTGGGTCACTCTGTAAAGGACTGGAGGGAAAGGAGCCATCAAAGAGTGAATAATTAATTGCATAAAGTTCCAGAGAGGGCAGGAAGGAAGGAGAGGGAATGGGTCCCAGGCCACATGTTGGGGTTTAGCCTTGGCAAAGAGAAGAGCCTGCATTTTACAAATTGTCGCCTTCCTCCTTTTCTTCAACAGTACCTAACACAGATCAGTCTAAGGGACCCTCAATTGTGGACATGGAAAAAAGCAGAAAGTAAGGTAGACAAATATCCATTAGGCAAGATGATGGATATGTTAAGGGAGAATTGGAGTACAAGGGGCTAGATCCCATCCTCACTTCTGAAACCCTTTTCCTTGGCTTTTCCTCCTCTCTATGGGGTCAAAGCAAATTTGGGGAAACATTCTCAATCAAGCTTCTGGGCAGGGCTCTGGGAACTGAGGGTTGAGGAGATGGTGGAGTTTAAGGGGAGGGACCCTCAGTTTGAACAGGTCTGGGGTAGGGGGCTGGGGTTGGAGTTCGCTTTGTGCTGGTGGGAACCAAAAGTCTGGGGCAGCTGAATGGATGGAGGGGCGGGGCAGCGATTCTCCTCGCTGTGAGGGGTCTGCTCTGGGCTACCGTCAGAGAGCCAGCTTCCCATAACCATCCTCCCCCCCTTGGGGGAGGGGGAAAGGAGCATTGACTATCCTAAGACCAAAAGGCTTAGGTGGTTCCAAACCCACAACTCCCTCCTCCCCCACCCCACACCTGATGCCAGAAACAACTGGAATTTATAAGGACAGTGAACTTATCTGTAGGGATAGAGACCAGAGAGACATAATAGTTGGGACTTGAGGTTTATAACTGGGAGGAAGAATCATGAGCCTCATCTTCATGTGTGGGTATGTATGGAAGGATGATAAGTCATATGACAGGACCTCACAAATCAGTCAGCTCATCCAGCACTGCCAAGGTAAAATGAATAGCAACCCTCCACCCCTTTTGGGAGCCCGAATTAAAGAGAAATTGGCAGGAACTTGGTCTCCATCCTTAAATCCCAGATGAACCCCCAGCATGGTGGAGTGGTCAGCCATAAGAGATACAGACCAAAAAGACAAAAACCTGTGTTTCTATTTATTTCACATGCAGGAAATGTACAGACTCTGAAAGGGGGAAGTTGACTACCCTGCTACGGGCTACGGGGGATTCGATTTGGGCTTGCTGAGAGTCTTCCCGGGAGTGACTGGGGCACCATTTCCCTGAAAACCCTCATAGTTTCTTTTCCACCCCTCAAAACTTTCATCCTCTTTGTATCCCAGTTATCCGTCATCCCCCAAACGGGAAGACCCTCCCAGCAGCATAGTGAACTCTTGAGTTTGTGGTTGTTTGTCTTTTTAAATAGCATCCAACAATAGCCTACACCCAGAAGTGGGAGTTGAGCTCTTTCCCTTTCTCCAGCCCTGAAGTCAGAAGGATCTCTTAAAGCAGCTCTCCACGGGGCGGGGAGAAGAAAGGGACATCAAAGCCAGGGTCTTGCAGTTACCCCAGAGCAAAGTAGGAACAGCTCCCAGGGGTACCCATACTCTGGGGCTGCTGCCCTCCAACTGCTGACCTGGTCAGCTCTGGGCTTACAGTTCTCTTCTCCAGCTGGACGTGGCTATAGAGTTACCAGGGACGCCACACTCTCTGCCCTCTGCTAACCTCCGCGGAGGGGCTGTTTCGCGGGACTTCGGGCTGGGGACTCTCGGGAGGAACTGGGGTGGTTGTGGTGGGGGCGGTAGGAAGAAGAAGCCTCTGTCTGGAGGGTCGCAGGGTGGTGGCAGCGGGAGAGGAGCCCCAAGGCTCCATAGTCCCGGGACCCCTGGAGAAACTTGAAGGCTGTGCCTCTGGATTAGAAGCGGGAGCGGTGCTGTCCGTGGTACTGAAGCTCGGGGCGCCCGCCGGGAGGCCGACACGCGCGAGCTCCTGGAGTAAGTGGCAGGGCAGGCTGTAGCTTGTTTCGGAGCGCCGCAAAAACTGGCTCACGCCGTGGAGGCAGCTGCGAAAGCCGGCCTGGTACTCCGCGCTGGTGAACACTGGGGGGACACCTGAGGGAGGAGTCCAGGAAGGAGGAGACTTTAGAGTCTGAGAGCCCAGCTTGCCGACCGGGGTGGGGGTGGGGGGCAGGAGAAAGGGAAGAAGAGGAGAGGGGGAGGCATCTGAGGAGCTCGGGAAGAGGCCCGTGCTGGCCCCGCTGACCCTTTGCAGCCCGCCCTGGCCTCCGGCACCCACCTTGAACAGAGTTTTGCAGGCTTTTCATGTATTTGACGCTCAATTCCAGAATATCTGCCTTCTCCAATTTGCGCTTTCGAATCTGCAGAACAGTCGAGAAGGAGAGACTTAGCTGGCGAACGCCCTGGCACCTACCAGACCCTACTACAGTTGCGACTTCGGGACTCGGTCCAACTTGACTCAACCCTGAGCTTACCTGGTGCGAATAATGTTTCTCCAGCAAAGTTTTCAGCTGCTCCAGAGACACATTGATCCTTGCTCGTCTCTTCTTTTCCATTAGTGGCTTGGAGATCTGCGGAGACCCGGGAAGCCCTCGTTATAGCACTGTCGGAAAGCCGGGTCCCTTTCCCCACCTCCCTTGGAGACACATGTCTCCACTCCCCCCAGATCCCAAAGACCTTTCGGAAGCTGCAAACTGCCAGATTTCCCCGAGGTGCTGAATCGGTCACCATTCTCTTCCTGGATTCTGGGCGGCTGCAATGGGGTTCTCGCTGCTAGCGCAGGAATGCCCAGCCTTTATAGGGGGCCCTTATTTTACATGTCAATACCGTGCTATGGTCCTGGCCCCCCGCCCCCTGGGAGGGGGCACGACAGAGGGAGGAAGGAAAAGAGGGAGGGAAGGACAGTAAGCCAGGCCGGGACACCTCGCTGATTGGCGTTCGGCCTGACCACTGACCAATTTGAAATAAGACTTTCTCCAGCGGGGAGGACTGGGTCTCCTTGGCATCCTCCACGCCGCTCGGTGACTCAGTTGCTCATCTTTGTTAAGGAAGTCACCCTGAGAAGCTTTTCCAAGAGGCTAAAGATCGATTAGGCGACATGATAGCCTGAGGGGCGCGGGGCGATGGAAACAGTTTGCCTGGCTGCCTCCCGCGGCCCCTTGCCCAAGCCAGAGCGCCCAGCCGAACGTTGGCGGCGCAGGAATGGCCGTGGATAATGACTGTGACCGAAGCGCGCAGCCCCCGCGGAGCCGAGATGAAGATGCCAATAGAGGCCGCGAAGCAGCCCTTTCTCCCCGGGCTTCACGGTCCGGCCGCGCCCGCAACGCTGCATTAGTAACCCTAATGTCCTGACAATAAAGCAATTTTCTGCCTCTAGTCATTCAAAGCCCGGGAAAGGCCCGATTTCCCCGCTCCTAACTGAGACATAAAAATAACATATGTCTCATTAAACCGTGCAAGGCTCGGACCTGCCGCCTGCAGGTGTCCTTGCCCGGGAAACCGGGGCCTGCCTCCCTCCCAGAACGCGGCCTCCCTGGGCAAAATATTCATAGCCTTCAGTTCTTGTCGAGGGCAGAGAAAGATGTTGGTTACAGCGGGAGGAAAAGTGCTCAGGCCTGCTGCCCAAGGCCTTTGGAAATGCGGTCTCCAGCGGCCCTACTCGGGGCCTGTCTCCAGTGCCTGGGACTCTTTGCCTCCTCAATTCTACCTTCTGACTTTCTTGAAGTTTCAGATAAAACCCTCAAAGAAGCTTTCCCCAGGACTCCTTAACCTTAGCGCATCCGCTCCATGACAACCCATATTTTATCTGGTATGGGTGCGTCGGTATTCTTTGTACACAATTGTTTGCCTACTCTCTCCTCCTCTGAGGAGATTCTGAGTTCCTTAGGAGCAGAACCTTTTCCTTTTTTTTCCTCCAGAGTTTAGCACAGTGTCTGATATTTAGTAGGCCCATATTAGATGCTAGTTGAATGGCTGACTGAAAAGAGCTCCGCTGAAGGCGTCTATATAGACAGGTTGACTGCCGCAGTGAACACGCAAAAAAATCTTCCCCTCTACCCCCAGCCTCGTGTGTACATGTGTGTGTGTGTGTGTGTGTGTGTGTGTGTGTGTGTGTGTGTGTGAGAGAGAGAGAGAGAGAGAGAGAGAGAGAGAGAGAGAGAGAGAGAGTGTGTGTGTGGTAGGTCAGAGCTTTTTCCTGGGCTACCTTCTTTATAATTCCCACTCACCCTCTCACGGGACTCAAGGGCCCATTGTTCCCCGAGCTCGTGGCAGCGGGTCCCAAGAGATCCCCTTTCGACCTAAGTCCATCCTCTGAAGATAAGAGACTCTAGAAACTAGCAATATTTTTTCTTGTTGTGGTTGACCTAGCTTTTCTCTCTAATCCGCTAAAAATAAACATAAGACCAGAGAGGAGAGGCTCTCCAGATTCTTACCCCAAAATTGAATAATAGCCCCAATATTTCACTGCCTTTTTTAATTTCAAGGGATCTAAGGATGCTGGTGGAGATAGGGAATGACTACAGTCATGGCTGCCACTTTCCTCTGCTTCTATTATACTCCCCTTGTCAAAAATCTCAGGGTCTGCTGACTGCGCACCCGATACCAACGCAGGGACTCTGGGCTTCACCCTGGGGGGGAACGAATGAAGTACACAATGACCCATCTGTCTTCCTGGCTCCCAGGAGTTGCCGTCTGAGGGCGGCAGTCCCACAAGAGCCCCCCTCTCTCCTTCTCAGTAATTTGTCCTCCCGTGATTGCTTTATAGTACCTTTGGCTCTTCTTGGAACGAGGCCTTTCACCGGGCTCAATGAAATCCGTTTTGCGATGAAAAGACACCCCGGACCGCAAGAACAAAAGGATCAAATGCCCCAGCACAAGCCCACTTTCCTGAGAGCTCAAAACCAGGACTCAGGGGGTACGAGTTTGTATTCAAAACAAGCTTCCCTCCACCCCCACCCAACTCCTCTCCACACCTCTGAGCCCGGCCTCTGGGCACCTGCTTGGCCTGTGACTGACTCCATCACCTCTTGTTTGCTTAGCTGAGACACCCCGACAGCAGTCGACCTTCATCTCCCGTATCTGAATTTTAGAGCCGCTGCCCCTCACTTCCCTTTCCAAAGTCTCTTTGCGCTCCTCTCCAGTTTTGCTTAAGGAAGGCTTGTCGCATTTATTAGCCAAGTCTCTGTAGCCGCTTCTGTCGCTCTGGACACCATATTCCATCTCCCTCTTGGTTTGGTTTTTGTTGACTGTACTCCATGGCTGAGATGCTCTCATCCCCTCTTCTTGGAAACTCTAGGTCCCTTCAAAGTTCAGTTTTAGGACCAACGCCTTCAAGAGGCCTTTCCCCTATTCATTCAGTTTCTGGGACCCTTGTTTATCACCTTATACTTCCAGTATTTACTTATGTGAACCTATTGGATCCCTCAAATGGTAGACTGTAAGTTCCTTGAGAGCAGAATATCTTGGGGATCAGAACTGGGGTTTCACTAGGATTGGAAACTCCCAGATAAGCAAATACCCCCTCCCAGTGCAACCTAGCACTTTCTCTGCAATTTAGTCTTAGAGAACTGCCCAGAGCACTGGGAGCAAATTGCCTCAGGATGGCCTCTCCAGTAAATAGCCAGAGCTGGACTAGAATCCAGGTCCTCTCGATTGAGTACAATTCTCTAGAACCTTCACAGACCGTTGCTTCTGCCTAGAGCATAACTTTTTGGTGTATTGAAGAGGAAGTCCTGGGTAAGAAAAACTAAGGGTGCAATACAGCCCCTCACAAGTAATCAGAGTCTCCGCTAAATCTAAGTCTTTTCTTGACCCACACAGTAGAACAGTTTCTTGGCTGGTGAAAGCACAGTTCAAAAAAACCTGGAAACTTGATTAGGTTTGAGTGTGGATTATGTTGGAGTGGGAAGCAATCTCTCTCCCTCTCCCCCAAAACGCTAGGAAAGTTTAGACAAGCTGCAAACTTTAAAAGTCATAATTTCATCCTTGCTCTGACTCCTTCCTCCTGTGATATCACATCCCTTTTGTCCATTAGTAGTCAGTAACACAAAATTAATATTGTCGATAATAATTGATCACTCAGGTAAATAGCTTATCTATTCTGTAGAGAGCTAGAGGTGATGAGTAGAACTAAGAAGACCTGAGTTCAAATTCTTCAGACATTTCAGACATCAACCTTGAATAAATCCATAAACTTATATATGCTTTGGTTTCTTTATCAGTAAAATGAGGATAACACCAGTATCTATTTCACAAGGTTGTGAGAAGTAAATGAAATAAAATATATTTTCCAAATTTGCAAACAGTTGTTTCAGTGTTTCAGCTTGCTGGCCACTTTAATTGGCTTAGATTCCAGAACCACCTAGTCATCTGGATAGTAGGAAGAATTTAGTAAGATCTTAGATTCTGGACCAGAAGAGATCTTGAAGACCATTTAGTTCAAAGATATTCAATCTTTTTGGTCTTAGGACTCCTCAGTAAAAGTCATTGAGGACCCCCAAGGTATAACTCATTTTTTAAAAATGTGGGTTATACCTATAATATTTATTAGAAATGAAAGCATCTCTTTTTAATAATTTTTTGTGAAGAAAATGCTCATTCGTCATGTCCAGCTGACCCCCTTGACCTTTTGCCCCTTCCTTTCAGTGCCATTCTAAGTCAAAAAGCTATAGCTAGCCAGAAATTGTGCCCAGACCATCTCTCCCTGCTCCTGGCCACCTCCTTATCCTGCTCATCTTTCCCATTCCCTTCATTTTCATTATCATTCTGTATGGAAATCAGAGGCTGCTAGCTAAGGCCTTTAGGGACTCTGTATTCCATGGGTTTTGTGGTTTTTTCTTTTGATTTTCTTTGAATTGTTCTTCAAAACCAACATAGGAAAAAGTCACCAATGGTTACTGTTAGATCAATAAAGATCTTGTCTTAAAAAAAAAGAAATGAAAGACTCTTACTATTATTAGGAAGATAATTTTGACCTTGAGGACCTTCTAGGAAACCACCCCTTGAGATTCATTAATCTAGTCCAATACTCTCATTTTAAAATTGGGAAACCTGGGGACGGGAGAAGTGAAATTGAATTGCTCAAAGCTCCACAGTCTGAAGGCACATTCCACTCCCCGACTCCCAACCTATTCTACAACATGCTCTTTATGGTTCAGGTGGACTCATTGTTCCCCATAGGTGTCATTCCATATCTGTCTCTTTCTTGTTTATCTTTGTATTGTTTGTCAGGGTCAAGATTTGAATGTGGAACCTCTGGCTGCAAACCTAGAAATCTTTCCACTGTACCACTAATCCTTTACAACATACAAGTCTCAGTGCTAAGTGCAAAAGAAAGTCTCTGCCCTCTGGGACTTTACATTTTAAAGGGGGAGAGGACATATATCTAAAATTTTATATATTTATGTGTGTGTGTGTGTGTGATTTCCCAAAAGTCCTAGAGCAGTTTAAAGTCATATGTAAACTTAAAAAACGTTCTGTATATATTATGAATTATATAAATGATAAATGCAGAATAGATGGAAAGTAACCTTAGAAAGGGAAAGACTGCAGCTGGGAGGATGGTGTTATGGGAAAGGCCTCTTTCAACAAGTGATCTTAAGGTTGAGTTTTGAAGGAAACCAGCCAGGGAAATCAGAAAGCAGGAGTGAGGAAGAAGAGCTAGGTAGAGGGTATATAGGAGGGAAAGGGGACAAAAGAGAGGAGGCTGGCATTCCTGCCTCTGACATGCAGAGACCTCCATGTTACCTATTACCTGCACCTAGGCATAAACTCTTTGGATTAGACTAGGTAGAAAGGAACACATTCCCCAATAAAGGGGACTCAACGCGATACTCCATCCAGTTTCTCTAGCCTGCCTCCATGGCCCGCATCACTCTAGCCGGGACAGATAGGAGAGCTTTGGCTGGGGACAAACGTAAGAGGAGGAAAGGGGGCCGCAGCCTCTGGAGAACTCTTTCTAAGGCGCTGAACTGAAGCGAACCCTCCGATTTCCGATGGAGAGTTTGGGAATTAGAGCTAGGAGGGCGCTCCGTGCACCTGGGACTTCGCAGAGCTCCCCCCGCCCCAATTCTTCCCAGCTCGGCTCCCGCGGGATATTGATGGAGCCTGTCTACCCAAGGGGCCCCTTCTCCCCACAGGCCTTCTCGGGCAGGACTGCACCTCACAGCGTGGAAAATCGCGGCACCGCCCTCCGGCCTTTCAGCCCGGCCGGGCTGCTCCCAGTGCCTCCCTCCCATTCTCCCCCTGGGGGCCCCCTGAGCCGGGGCCAAGGGGGCCCGGCCGGGTTGGACCGGGCCGGGGGAAAGAGCCTGGGCTGGGAGAGCCGGGCCCAGCCAGGTAGCCGGCTTGGAGGAGGCCCCAGGCACGTGTCCAGGCGCTTTGATGAGCCGGGTCGCACTGGGGGCCCCCGGAGAATTTCTATGGACTAAGCGCCAAGTTGTTCAAGCCTTTGTGGCCCGGGCTTGAGACAAAAGAGTCTGCGGGCGGGCAGGGCTCTGGGGCCGGAGGCACAAAGGAGGGTCCGGATTAACAGGACACTGGGGGTAGCCGAGTGTGAAGAAGCGGGCCGTAAAAGGGGCCCTGGCAAGGGGAGGAGGGGCTTGGGAACGGGGGTGGGAAAGGCTCCTTTGTGTGCTGGCCACAAAGGCAGCATCAGCCTGCGGCCTTTGTGGTCCAACACGAGGCGCCGGACACAGGCCAGGGGTTTGAATTGCTAAACATCTGGACCGCCGGGAGGCCCGCACGCTGGCACCCCCTCCCTGCCCTCCTGCTGCTGCGGCGGGCTGCGGCGGGCTGCTAGCCCTGTGCCCCTCCTCTCCAAACCTGGGGGGGTCATGGGATTGTTTCCTTCGCTGCCCCTCACCCCCAATTCTAAGTGTTAAGAGCAAAGACTGCTCCTCCCTTCCCCTTCTCTCTAGGGCCGGGAGGGGATGGCGCGGGGTGTAATTTGTCCTCTAATTATGGCTCGCTCCCCATAAACCTCTCGGGTCCTACTGAGCTTTCAGCTCGGAGCCCATTAGCAACCGAATGGTCCTTGTTAAGCGCCTCTCTCAACACAGCAGGGGTTCGAGGGCCCAGGGGCAATTGAGTCACGAGTCCCTTGGGGCGGGGGTGGAGCAGGGGAGGCCACTCCCCCCCAAACCCCCATTCCAGAATTAGGGCTCCCATAAAGTGGGCCGCTCCTCCTCTGGCCTCAGATGGCACCTCCGGGGAGCCTAGATTTCCCCTGCTCCCCGCCTCCAACCACCTCCCTCCACGCCTCCCAAGAGAAAAGCAAAAGGTGAGTCAGGGACCCAGCTGAGCCCTTTCAGATTCAATTCAATAACTATGTGCGAGGCCCTGGAGGGACCGTGTGGCGCAATGGATTTGGAGTCGGAAGCCCTGCCACGTGCTCCCTGGGTTCAAAGTACCTCTTTGTACCTCGGTTTCCTCATCTTTCAAGGGAGAGAGTTGGGCCAGATGGATCCTGGGCCGCCTTCCGACTCTTGGTGTGTGATCAGAGGCAAAACCCGAGCCCCCTGCCCTCAAGAAGCCTGTGAGCTCTTGGAGTTTTTTCCAGGGCTGAAACCTCTCCAAAACCATCTGCTGTCCTTCACCTGGTTTTGAGCACCCTTCCCCTGCACCCCCACAAGCCTTCCCTGACCCTGCAGTCTTTCCCTCCGAGCCCCAGAGGGACATGAAACAAAAGGCCTTCCCTGCACTCGGCCTCTTCCTTCCCCTGGGCCTCACTGGGCAGGGTTGGCTCATGTGGGTGGCGCACAGACTTTTAAACGGTGGAAAATTGACCGAAAAATGTCACTAATGCGCAATGTTCTGCTCTGGCTGCGGGAGGCGAGCCCCTGGCCAGGGCCTCTACAGGTCTATTCTCTGCAGCGTCACGCTCCAATCCCTGGCCTACTTTAAGCGCCTGCCAGGTCCTCCCCGCCTTTCCCCTTAGCCCACCCTCCTAGCCTCCCCATTCCAGCCTGCAATACAGCCTAGACCCTCCAGGACTTGGAGGTCCGGACAACCACCAATTTGGACAGAACCAAGCAGCCTGAGGGTTCAATTCATCGATTGCCTCCCCCACCCCCATCTACATCTTTCCCTCTTAATTCTCAGGCTAGTGAGGTCCCTAGAAGGCCACTCCTTCCTTACCATTCTCCTCTTGTCTTTGCTGTCCACCACCCTCTCCAACCAGGGTACCCCCAATACTATGCTTCGTGTCTTTCCCTTTGCTCTTTAGTGAGCTCTGAGCACACTTCCCTTGAAATAACTCAGGTTATAGATATTGAAAGAAAGGAGGCAGCATGTGAAAATATGAATCAAATCAGAAAATGACCCGGGCCCCAGATGATGTATTTTAAAGCTTTTGATGAGAATTCCCGCTGCTGAGACTTTGGGAAGCTGGTGGGTAGACTGATGACCTTTTTAAAAAAATTTTTTTTTTTTTTGGTAAAGCTGAAATGAAAGGTTCCTGGCTCTTTTCTATGCAATTGTAATGATCTTTCCCACTCCCCTTCATTCTGTGACTTAGTAGGACCTTGGAAACTGGCTACCAGCAATTTTAGTCCCTTTTCTAGGTCAGCAACTTTCAGAAAGGCTAAACATAGACACTTGAATTGTTTGAAACACTCATTTGTGGGTAAAATTATTTTAAAAGAATTCAGGGTTGGACAAAATCTCTAATTAAGGACCTTCCCTTTGCCAAAGAGAGGTCTGCCTTCACTTCTCTAACTCTGGGCCATAGGATACTTACAGCTGGTGCTGGGAACTAGGTAGGTTCCTCTTTTCCCAATTTCAGGAAGCAGTTAGATTCCTGCCTAGGGGGTCAACTTAAGTGTGAAGAACCTGGGGGAATTATTTTAGGAATCAGGTGTGAAAGTTGTAACAGGTCACATCTTCCTTTCCTTTCCCCCTCACAACCCCCCTCCACCACCCCCTCCCAGTTTGAGTATGAGAATGGGAAAAGGGCAGAGACCATGACCGATGGGAAGGGGAGGGATAAACTTAGACATGGCTACTTATGCAACCTCCAATGTAGGTTGCCTAATGTTTTCCATATTTTTTCACATTTAATACTGTGATCCCAGAGTGGATTAGGAAATAGAACACATTTGACGCAGAGAACCTTTGGGGAAACCTGACCTTTTCTTAAGGAGAAAAAAACCACAAAATTTAATATTACCCATATTGTCTTTAAGTGGAAAACAGCCATGTGTCAGTGTAGCTTTTTTTTTAGTGACATTTTGAATGATAGGTTGTCTCCTCCCTCTGTCCCAATCACACATTAAAGATCAACATTTGAGACATATTATATGTACATATATCTACAGGTATGTATATATATATATTATATATATATATATATATGGTTCCATAAATTCCAGACATTAGTTCTTTCCAAGGAGGTGGTTAGCATTTTCCTTCACAAGTCCTTTATAGTTGATTTGAATATTTATATTACTCAAAACAACTCAGTCATTCTCAGTTACTTTGCCAACAACATTGCTGTTATCATATCAGCATTCTTTTGGTTCTGTGTGTATTGCTCTGCACTAGCTCATGTAAGTCTTTTTATGTTTTTCTTAAACCAACCTCCTTGACACTTCTTATAGAACAGTGGTATTCCATCACAATCACATACTAGTTATTTTTTTAATGCTCAGAAAGTTGAGGGACTATGAGTGTAGACCGATCACTACATATAATGGCAGAGTTGATGGGTGTTTATTTAGCTTTGATACAGTTTCCACCTCCCCCTCCCTTTTTTGAAGTCATTTTAGCAATAGACTCTTTGCAAAAGATAAGAGGAGGAAGTAGAGGAGAAAAGGGAATGTAAAAAATAGTTAAAAATCAATTGCTAATCCCACTAGTGGGTCTAGAACCTGAAGAGATTATGAAAAAGTATAAGAACAACACTTGTACAAAAATATTGATAGCAGCCCTGTTTGTGGTGGCAAAGAATTGGAAATCCAGTAAATGTCCTTCAATTGGGGAATGGCTTAGCAAACTGTGGTATATGTATGTCATGAAACACTATTGTTCTTTTAGAAACCAGGAGGGACGGGAATTCAGGGAAGCCTAGAGGGATTTGCATGAACTGATGCTGAGTGAGATGAGCAGAAACAGTAGAACATTGTACACCCTAACAGCAACATGGGGGTTGATGATCAACCTTGATAGAGATGCTCATTCCTTCAGTACAATAATCAGGGACAATTTGGGGCTCTCTGCAATGGAGAATACCACCTGTAGCAAACTGTGGTATATGTATGTCATGGAACACTATTGTTCTATTGGAGACCTGGAGGGATGGGAATTCAGGGAAGCCTGGGAGGATTTGCATGAACTGATGCTGAGTGAGCAATACCAGAAGAACACTGTACACCCTAACAGCAACATGGGAGTGATGATCAACCTTGATGGACTTGCTCATTCCATCAGTGCAGCAATCAGGCACAATTTTGGGCTGTCTGTGATGGAGAATGCCATCTGTATCCAGATAAAGAATTGTGAAGTTTGAACAAAGACCAAAGACTATTATCTTCAATTAAAAAAAAGTTATCTTATTATATAATTTTGCTATTTATTATACTTTATTTTTTCTTCCTTAAGGATATTTCTCTCTCATGCCATTCAACTTAGATCAATGTATATTATGTATAATATATATTATTATATCAATGTATATTTCCATCTAACATGGAAACAATGTAAAGACTGCCTTCTGTGAGAGTTGGGGGGGTGGGATGGGGGAGGGAAGTAAGATTAGGGGAAAAATTGTAAAACTCAAATAAAATCTTTCTTTTATTTAAAAAAATAAATTGCTAAAGAATATCTATGATTTAATGAACTTATTAATAGATGAGGGGGTTGTTTGCCTTCCAAGGTCCCTCCTGGCTTTAAATCCATGATCCTTTGTTTTTATGACCTGTAGTCAGGATTTGAATGCTTGTTTTATAGCTTGAGTCTCAGTTTCATCTGTAAAATGGGCATAATAAGGACTGTACCTGACAGGGTTTTTGAGAGGATCTGGTGATATAATAAGAAAATGATCAATCGTCTCTCCATTCTAATTACTTTCAATTTACTATGTGTATATGTTATATTTACTTATCTGTATTCACATGGTGTTCTTCCCCACCTTCTGTCCCTTTAGTATCTAAACTCCTTGAGGTTGAAGAGCTCTACTTTTTGTGTCTGGCATTTGTAGCCCCTTAATATGTTTGTTAGATTGAATGTAAAGTAATTCATAAACCTTAAAGTGTAATATAAATGTCAATATTACAATGCATCTTAGTGACTATTTGGTCCCTCTCTTGTACTCTTGTCCCTTTTAAGTAAAAGGGAATTCCAAAGAAAGTTGAATCAAGAAGAGAAAGGGGAACCTAGTCTGTAACACCCCCTCCCCAATATTCTTAGTCAAGCCATCACTGTGATCCCTAAGGGCATGAGAGAGTCATCCAGTCAAGAGTGGTGAAATGAAAATGAACTGATGAGCTAGCTCTCTGCTGTCCATGAGGGATATTATGCTGCCAGTACTCTAGAATTCATCCTCTGCAGATATGTTTCAAAGAAGAATTAAGTGATTCCTAGGAGTAATTAACTTTGGAGATACAGCAAATGGGCTTAAATAACTCAGTCAATTGTCTCCAGATGGGTCTGGAGAGGCCACAGTTGTTTAAATCTCTTTAGTTTGGTTTGGACTACAAACGGGTTTGACAGCCAAAGGACCCTTGAGGAAACACAATGGGATTGGGCCCTCCAGTAAGTAAGTGCATGAATACTGCCCTGGCTTTGCTATAGTTAGGAAAGAGTGCATTGAAAAAGACCCTATTGTCCCAGGCTTTTGTATCTATCCCCAGCTGGCTCTAATCTCTAAATATTTACCCGGGACCCCTTTGTTCAGACAGAACTTATGCACTTTGGACTGAAGCACTGATAAATTCCGCATCATTTACACAGTTTTTGAGATGAGGGCCTGGCATTCACTGAGGGTAGAATGGGAGAAAGGGGGGAAAGAGTTACATTTTAGAGAAAACAGGATTCACTGGAAATCCTGCAATCACACTCAATAGACCCCGCCTCAGAGAGGTTATACAATACAAACAAGAATCCTGGCTTTCAGATGGAAACAATATCTGGCCAGAAGAGATTGAATGACTGCAGAGTTGAAGGAAGAAATCTTCCTAAAAAGAAGGGGCCTCTTTAAGAGCCAAGGAACTTGGGGAATAGCTTACAAGATGGTTGTTTTGTTAACTATGACCCAATTTAAGAGTTGGCTATGTATCCATACACTTCTCAGCCTTCTGGTGAAGGAAGCAGTGTCCTTGACTTAGTTATCTTGATTGTTGTATAATTCTGTTAGAATCAATCTTGGCCCCAGAGAAAAAGAGGAGAAAAATAGATCTCACTTCTTTGCTGGAGAGGTGTGCTGTTAAACAAGGTCAAAGTGATTTTGCTGAACTTAAAAAAAAAATCAAACCTGTAATTCTCTAAAGGCTCATAGGTTTAGGGAGAAAGGGGAGTATATTCAGAAATGAACATGATGCAAAAAAAAAAAGCATCAATAGCATATTGTAAAAATAATTTAGTGATATATTTGAATAAAACAAAAGCTTAATTTGTTTTTATTAAGTGGTTGGTTCAATAACTTTGAACTTATATCCTGGGAGGAAGAAATCTAAATTAGCTCTCTTGTATTCACTCTTTTTAATTCAGTAGTTTGATCACTTTGCACTCATATCTTCAGAGGACAAATCTAAACTCTCTCTCTTTGTGTTAACTCTTTTATTCAATAGTTTGAGAACTTTGAACTTATAACTTATCTTGGGGGAGGGAATCTAAATTAACTCTCTCAGGTAATGAATGGAAAGGATGTCACTAGGAAACTGGGGAACTGAGTTTGAATCCTTGCTTTACCATTCCCTACCTGCGTAACCTGTTGGTCATCACTTACTTTCTTGAAGCTTCAGCTTCTTTCTTTGTATCATACTGAGATTAGTTCAGAATATCACTAAGACTTTTTTTCCAAGCTTAAAGCCATGAATGTCTATGTCACCACACACAACCAAATAGAAAATGAATCCATTTTAATCAGCTCAGTTTGCTAAAGGAAGGGACCTTTTGTTTGTTTGTTTCTAACTCAGTTTGTAAAAGTAGTAGTACTGAATCTGCTTAAAGACCAAAGAAACTCCCTTCAAAACATAAAGGAGCGGATTCTATGGAGAGATTGTTGACAGATACTGTCCTGGGGAGGTTGGTGTTGAAGGTGTTTTCCCCTACATGAGAATGGAGCTTCTTCTGTGTCTTTTTTGCTCTCTGGCAGCAGTTCCCGGAACAAAACACATTCAAATTTGTATTTAAAAGAAAAGGAAAGTGAGATTGTCCCCCTGCCCCTGCTCCCCACACCACCGTACAATGCCAATTTTCTCTTTCTCTCTTTATCACTCAACAAGAGTGATAAACTCTAAACTCCTTCAGAGCAGTCGGGGAGTCCCTTCTCCAAAAAATGTTCAAAATGTCAGTCAACAAACATTGATTAAAGCATGGAGGACACAAGGACAAAAGAGAGATCATTTCTGCTTGAAGGAACCTATAATCTAGCTGGAGAAGACAACACACACAATATTTTGGAGGAATACTAGAAATTCGGGGGGGGGGAATCAAAGTGGGCTTCACATAGAAAATCAATTTATGACTTCTTTGATCTAAAGAACTTTATTTGGGAGGTAGGGTGGCACTTTATAATTTATTGCCCTAGAATGTTGACTAGAGCAGCACAAAGTGAAGTCGCTTGCCAGGGGTCACACAACCACTATGAATTGGGACTTAGATGCAGGTCGTCCTTAGGATGAGTCCAGTTTCTTTTCCCTAGGTCCCTCTCTCTACCTCTCCAACTGAGTCAAAACAGGTTTGTTACATCTAAGACCAGAAAGTGTGTTTAAATATAAAATAGTTACACTATTTTTTAAAATTTCCTTTATATAATCCCCTGATAGTAAATAAATGAAAAAAAATATGTATTAAATTTGTTCTATGGGCAAGGCAGTGAATAGTTTTATGTTTAGTCAGCACAGGAATGAATACAGTCTTAGTCTTTTAATACCTCCACTTAAAACAACAACAAACACCCAACAAACGACTTCGATTTTCTCAGAATCTGTCTGTTTTCAAGTTGCTTTTCTCTTCCTTATTTCCATCTTTAGAGGGGACTATTAGACTTCTGTGCCCAATAAAAGTTGGGGGGCAACAGTTTCTGCCCAGAATCCAACTGTCTCATCTGAATAAGTTTTTATTCCACTGGCTCACAGACTAGCACAATTCCTGAGGAGAACACCACAGAGAGAGGAAAAAAAGCATTCAGTGCACATGCAAATCAGCAAATAAGAATGATAGATTTGCCTGGCCTCCCAGTTTAGGAGTGGGGCTTTCCTGGAATCCAAACTGATCCTGCCTAGGGTTGACCAGAGCGACCAGTGAGCTCCCTCTAGTGTGTATCACTATTTCCTGATAGAAAGGGGAAAGCTACCAGGTCAGATCCTAGTAAGGGTCTATGATAAAGTGTATTTAATCCCTACAACACAGGGTTAGGTGGAGATTTTAGACATGAGATTGGAAAGACTGGTCATGAGTGCCCTGAAAATGGGTGAATTTTTATTTTTTAAAAAATTTCCCTAGAAAGATATTACAACTTTTTTTAAAAAAAATCAGTTTATGAAGGTAAACATTCAGAATCTGTTTAATGCTGAAAGGAAGTAACATAAGACCACAAAATCCAGATGATGAAAGAGGAATTCAGGCTGCCCCCTTGGCTGTCTCTTGGAAATATTATAAGGCTATTTTTAAAGGATTATTTGTCATAGCCTACAAGGGATAGTAGAGACCACTAGGTGGTGTAGTAGGCAGAGAGCTGCCCTTTAAGTAAGAAATATGAGTTCAAATCCACTTTTCTTAATCTCTTCAGCCTTTATATAGTGACTTCCAAATTTCTTTCTGGCTCCAGAAGTTATGAGTTCAACCCAATGCTCCCTCCCTCTTCCCAGTATGAGAAAGGACCAGAAAAAGTCTCAAATCTAGAACTGGAAGAGACCTTAAGAGGTCCATCTAGAACAACCTATTCCTTTTACGGAGGGTGAAACTGAGTCAAAGAGGTGAATGGACTTTCTACAGGTAGGAACAGAAAAAGTAGAACTCAAATTTAAGTCTTCTGTCTTCATGCAGTCTCACAAATCAAAGTCCCTTTAGATGGTCCCAAGTAACCATAATATCCATAATATGACAGAAATTGCATATCTCAACTCTAATTCAAAATGAACATGATTTAAAAAAACAAAAATTAAAATTAAAAATTAAAAAAAAATGAACATGATTTACATAGTGATGGGGTATGATGACTTGGAAGTCAGATCTGGGTTCAAATTCCTGACTGACCTCCGGCAAGTCAATTAAATTCTCTAGGTCCCAGATTCTTCATCTGCAATTTTAAAAGGTAGAAACTTGGCCCCAAGAAGAAACCAGAAAATGATCTTTCTTTTCACTGGAGAAGGTGATGAACTTTGGGTGTAGAACACTATATCCATTGTTGCCTAATTGGGAAGAATTACTTTTTCTATTTTTTTTTTAATTAGGAGAATGGCTATCTGCTTGGAATGGGATGGGGGATGTATTTGGAGATGAAGGGGATCTCGAAAGCAGAAGCTATCTAGCAAAAATGATATTTTTTTGAAATAAGGAAGTTTGACTAGATGATCCATTAAGTGTCACATTTCATTAATAGGCCTGATGTTGAAATGTGGATATAGACTAAGAACCAGGTTGGATAATGGATAGATCTTTGGGACTGGAATCAGGACGACCTGGGTTCAAATTTAGCCTCAGATGCTAGCTGTTTGACTGCAGGCAAATCACTTAACCTCTGTTTACCATAGTCCATTGGGGAAGGAAATGGCAAACTACTCTGGTATCTTTAACAAGAAAATCCTATATAGGATCATGAAGAGTTGGACACAACTGTACAATAGCACCATTTTATTCTAGTTTGTCCAAAATAGACCCTTGCTTCAAGTATTCATTGTAGTACTGTACTGGGTGGGTGGGGGGAGCCTGTTATTTTTAACCTGATTCTTTCTTCTCTGTTATTCCTGCTCCTTCCCAAAGAAATAGCAGTGTCAAAAGGATGGAGTCTGGAGGGAATGACCTGATTTTTCATACCCTAAAGAAGATTCTCCTTGACCCGCCCACTTCCTCTCCTGGGTGCCTTTGAGCAACCTTCCTCGAGCCTCCTCCCTTTAAGCTTTCCAATTCTGAGCCCCAGGCTCCAAAATTACTTCTTCCCTAACTCATCAAAACTCTAAGGAACTGTCCTCATTTAGTTGTTTGTAGCAAGAATCAAACTAATCCACACTAAAGTGTGAATGACAAATGTGTGGCTTAATGTGTTACCTCTACCAGATTGTATTTGCATTTTAAAAGGAGCCTGGGAATTCAAACTAAAGGATCCCTAATCCATGCATTTCAGTTATTTGGTGTAATATTCCTTGGCATCTTTTATTTACTTTTATCTGGAAGACCCCTGGTTAGACTTGTCCGGTTTAGAGAATTTTCTCTGAAGGGCGTAGTAATCTCTCCATAATTCTGATGGGTTTGAGGGCCAACTTGAGAGGGTTTTCATATTTGGAATGAGAGTAGTGAAGGTTCTAGATGCATTTCAGTTATTTGGTGTAATATTCCTTGGCATCTTTTATTTGCTTTTATCTGGAAGACCCCTGGTTAGACTTGTCCGGTTTAGAGAATTTTCTCTGAAGGGCGCAGTAATCTCTCCATAATTCTGATGGGTTTGAGGGCCAACTTGAGAGGGTTTTCATATTTGGAATGGGAGTAGTGAAGGTTCTAGATCTGAAGTAAGGAGGATTTGGATTTGAATCCCTTCTCAAATACTTGCTAACTGGGTGTTTCAGCTCTTCACAGTATCCCTCACTACCCATTATCAGTTGTTTTTCCCCACCTCTGGGAAGCTCTCACTTCCCACCTCAGTCTCTTGTGATCGCTGTCTTTCTTGTGATCACTATCTTTCTTCAAAGGGCAGCTGAGATGCCACCATCTACATCACCTCTCACCTAGACTATTGCAATAGCCTTCAAATTGGCCTCTTTGCTTCAGATCTCTCCCCTGCTCCAATTCATCTTCCTTTCGGCTGCCAAAGGGATTTTCTGAAGACACAGAGGTCAATAAACTACAGTAGCTTCCTCTTTCCTCCGGCATCAACTATATGATTCTCTTTTGGCATTTCGAGTTTTTCAAAACCTGGCCCCTTTCTCTCACAAATGACACTACATGTCTTGCCCTGCCTTGGCACCAAGCCGTTCCCATGCCAGAAAAACTTTCTCTCCTTCGTCTGAATGCAAACTGCTTGGGGATAGATAGAGGTCAAAGACTGGGTTTTTGTTTGTTTCGTGGTTGTTTCAGCCATCCACCTTGAAAATCTGTTCCCTTTTCTGCCTCCTAGATTCCCCTCATCTCAAACAACATAAGACCCTGGATCAGGTAGGGTTCACGACAGAGAGGGTGCTTGACTCTCTGCTTCTCTGTTTTGCCTTTTAAAAAAAAATAAATTAAAAAAATGTTTCCCAGTGACATAGTTTGAAGGTTTTTCAGCATTCATCCACTTGTATATTTCTAAGTTCCACATTTTTCTACCACCCTCTCCCCACCCCCCAAACTGAAGAAGAGTCTGGTAAAAATTGTCCCCGTAAATTTGTGCTTTCACATGTTGACAGATCATTTTGTTCAGGAGGAAAAAGGAAGGAAAAAACCCGAGTTAACCCCTCTAGATCCATGAGGGCCGTCACTTTGGGGGAGCCATGGGGACCTGGGGGTGTTTACCTGAGGTGACTCCCCCCAGGAAGGAGACTTTTGCCTTTAGAGGGTGGAACTTATTCTGGGGTCCCTGATCTTGTGTTTCCTTAAATCAATATGGTGATGTGTATTTCAGTTAAACCCCCCCAGCCCCCTCAACTTCTCCCCGTTGCCAGAGGTCTGCTCACATCCTGCTCTTGCCGAGGCCTCTCCTTTCCACTCTGCGGAGTGTGTGTATATTTGCGCGTGTGTTTGTGTGTGCGTGTGTGGTGCGTATGTATATGTGTGTGTTTGCATGCGCATGCATGCATGTTTGCATGTGTGTGGTTCTTTATTTTCAGCAGCTCCTTCCTTTGAATCCAAACAGTTTGAGGATTTGGCCCGTTCCTCCCCCGGGTCCCCGCCCGGGTTCCGGATCCGGGGCCCTCCCCCTCCCCCCGCCCCCCGAGGCCCGGGCGGGGCGGGGCGCAGGGGGCGGGGCGTCGCCCGCTCCCGCCAATTTCAGGCCGGCGATCCCCGCGGGCGGGGGAGGGGGACGCTCTCGCGATACTTGGCCGCCCAGCCCGGGGAGTCCCGGGGCCCGGGCGGGCCGGCGTCAGAGCGCGGCTTCGGGCGGCGCGGCGCGCAGGCGCGGGCGGGCGGCCGGCGGGATCCCCGGGGCGACGGCGGCGGCGGCCGGCCGCGGGCGCCATGGCGCGGGCCCCGCTGGGCGCCGAGGCGCGCCTGAGCCTGGCCGCCTTCCTGCTGGGCGCCTCGGTGGTGGCGCTGCCGCTGCTCACGCGCTCCGGCCTGCAGGCCCGCACGGTGCTGGCGCTCTACGTGGCGGCGCTGAACGCGCTGCTGCTGCTGCTCTACCGGCCGCCGGCGCGCTACCAGGTGGGGCGGCGCCCCGGGGGCGGCCGAGCCTTGTGGGGAGCATTTCCGGGTCGGCGCCCGGTGCGCTCCGAGGCAACCCCGAGTCGGCTCAGGGCGGCCCCCGGCACCCGCGCTTGAGTTGGCCCCGGGGGTCGGGGGGCGGGAAGGGGAACCGCCCCCGGGGGCTCGGGGTTGGAGCCGTTTTAGGGGTCCCCTTTGGGCTGAGCCTGCGGCGTTGCGGGCCGCCTGAAAGAAGGGGTGTGGGGCTTCCCGGGAGCCCCGGGGGGCCCTGGGGGGCCAGGCAGTGAAGCCTTGTGGGCTTTGGGGAAGGATGGGTTCTGAGGGGGAGCAGAGCATCCGGGGGGCACGGAGTGGAGCTACTCGGTTCCCAACAGCCCCTGGTTTTTGTTTGTCTGCTTTGGGGGGGCCACAAGATAGTGACGAGGAGCTGTCCGCACTGAAGGGCCAGTCCTGGGAGACCCAGATAAGTCGTGGGGAGAGGTAGTTTGGGGGGTTCAGGGAAGACTCCTAACCCAGGAGGGGGTACTTGGACCAGTTTCCTGTGCAGAATGAATGAGGCGTTTGCTTTGGCCCAGGATACAGGGGCCACCTATGCTTGGGGGGGTCTTTGAAGAACTGCCAGTATGAAAAGATAGGTGGGAAGGTTGTGGGGTCTTGGAAATTAAAGTCCTGAATGAATTGCAGTGGCCTGCGCTTCACTTATTATTTAGTCATTCAGGGCTGTCATGGAGGCAGATAAAAATTTGACTGTTCCCTTTATTAGTTTATGAGTTATGGGAAATAGAGTTGTTTAATGGGTGGGGACTGTTGAGGAGGTCATAATTGTGTAGAACTACTGTTTCTAAGATGGATGCAATAGTCCGGGGTTATTAAGATTAGTTATTATGGGGGGGGGGCGGCTAGGTGGGGCAGTGGATAGAGCACCAGCCCTGGAAATCCGGTCTCAGACACTTAATAATGACCTAGCTGTGTGGCCTTGGGCAAGCCACTTCACCCCGTTGCCTTGCAAAACAAACAAACAAAAAAACATTAGTTATTATGAGTTATAGAGAGTGTTTTGATTTCTTGGGAATTAGGGTGGTCAGTTCTGGAGTCTGGCAGGTAAAGCATGGGTGAGAGTTTGGAAGTGGTAGTTCCTGGGATCAGTTATGAACCATGGGGAGCGACAAGTAGGGGAGGATGTATAGAGAAAATAGTTTATAAGGGTGATGATGGTAGGGAAAATTATAATTAGCTAAGAGTTTGAGAGGGGAGAGCTTAGAGAGTGTGTAGAGTAGACAGTAGAGGTAGTGATCACCTTTAGGATTATTGTTGGGGGATGGTACTTTGGGACAGTATAGGCTAATGTGGGTAGGATTGGGGCAACCTTTTGTTGGGGAAGCATTAGGCTGTTAATCGGGATAAAGGGAAGCCAGGGCTTATGGGTTAGGTGTATGGAGGATGATGGGAGGAAAATCTGAGACTGGGTTCTCTCTCAGAAGGGAGTTCATTTCAGATTCTACCCAATTGGGTTTTGTTGGTGAGGATACTTAAGAAATGAGTGTTAGGGAGAATAGGACATTGAGTTGTATGTGGAGACTTTGGAACAATTAGGAGTAAGGAGTGGGGTACAGTATATAGGAGTGATGGGGCTGGGGGGGCTCACACCTACATGCTGCTGGTTAATAGAGGGAAATTGGGCACTGGGTGGTTTGGGGAGACAGGACTGGGAACTGTGTATTTAGGCTATGTGAAAGATGGAACTGTACAGCAATAGAGCTGTGTTTGGAATTGTTCAGTCATTTCAGTCATCTCCCGACTCTTTGTGAACCCATTTTGAGGTTTTCTTGACAAACTTTTCCTTTTCCAAATCATTTTACAAAGGAGAAAACTGAGTCAAGCAGGGTGAAATGACTTACTCAGGGTCACCTCAGCTAGGAAGTATCAGAGACCAATTTTGAACTCAGAAAAATGAGTTTTCTTGACTTCAGGCCTAGAACTCTACCTAGTATCCTAACTGACCCATAATCAATTAGGAATGAAGAGGACATAGGGATTGCCAGGAGAGTTCTGTGAGCATTAGAAGGATTGATGAAAGAGGTTGTTGGAGCCGGGCAATAGTTCCACTGAAATTGGGGGTATGTTGGGGGAAAAGATGGGAAGAAATGATGAAGGCTGACAGAAGTTTCTGGAGTCTTTATTTGAGATGGGACCTTCAGAGTGGAATGGAGGGGAGTAGAAGTGGGGGGGGTAGTAAGGGGCATAGGGTAGTTAGAATCAAAATGGGGGAAGAGGATGGGGAATAGAGCTTGTGGGGGATCCAGAGTGGTTGAAAGAGGAGAGTTAGGGGGGTGGCTAGGTGGCACAGTGGATAAAGCACCAGCCCTGGAGTCAGGAGTACCTGGGTTCAAACCCGACCTCAGGCACTTAATAATTACTTAGCTGTGTGGCCTTGGGCAAGCCACTTAACCCCCTTTGCCTTGCAAAAAAAAAACCTTGGAAAAAAAAGAGAGTTAGGAGCATTAGTGCATGTGGGTTAGGAAAGGCAGTAGGGATGGGGCTTTGAGGGTCTTCTAGGAGAGGGCAAGTTGAGCAGTTGACAGGCCAGGACCTTTAGGTGACTGCCTTTCTGGTAGGAGTGTGCAGGAAAGATGGTCATTGTCTGATAGCTGGCTTCCCCGGAGGGTACAAGGGAAATCTCTGGAGGAAGACTTGACACCCTCCCTACCCAGGGAAGTGGGTGTCATTTGCAGTTCGTGCTTTTCAGCAGCTGCAGCAGAGGCAGATGTGTGTGGGGTGTAAACATGTGACTTTATTTTATATAACCAAAGGTGCCCCGTGCCAACTTAACAGGGCCAGTCCCTGCTTTGGCCCCAGAGGCTTGGTGCTCTGTAGGGCCCTGCCCTATATTTTTGAGGTAACCTTGGAGGGGAAGTACATGTTTTTTGATTGTCCTCTCAATAGACTGGATTCACTAATCCCCTTTACAAAGTCCTTAATCAAGGCTGGGATAAAAGCTTGTCTATGAAGTGTCAGTGTAAAAGGTATTGCCACATCTGGGTCAGCATTTAGAGCTTTTTGCATTGTGTAGGGCAGCGTCCTGTGTGGCCTGTGTGGTGATAGAGTCCTCTTTCTCTCTCTCTCTCTCTCTCTCTCTCTCTCTCTCTCTCTCTCAGATAGCCATCCGGGCCTGTTTTCTTGGCTTTGTCTTCGGATGTGGATTGCTACTAAGTTTTAGCCAGTCTTCTTGGAGTCACTTTGGCTGGTAAGTAATAACTCATTAATATTTGTTTTTCAGTGAGGGAGTGGGCTGGGCTGCATGGATGGATCAAGGAATTAGAAGTAGTGCTTCATGATCCCTTTCACCTCTTGGTCACAGTATTTCATCTCTGACTTGTTGAAGGCTGTTCTCTATTTGGTATCAATTCATTCATCTCCAGTTTCTGGTCAGATTCCTAGGTCTCAATCATTAGGACTAATCATCATCAACTGGCCCTGTTGTTGGCAGAAGACAGGTCAGAATGAAAATCTCCCTGCAGGTGTCCTTCACCTGTTTGTTCAGTGATGTGTCTCATCCCGACTTGAATGGGATTCAGATCAATTACATCAAGGTGAAAGGCTCTGTTTGGATTCATAGGCCTTTTCCATCTCTAATTTCTATTAGGTCACATCTAGTGCATCCCCCACGGGCCATTGTAGGATTTTTCCCTACAATATGATTTCAGTCCCTTGAGCCTTCTAGTCCCTGACCTGGATTTGAACCAGTGACCTAAAGGTAAAAAGCTTTATATCCTCTTATCAATGCTGTGGGCCATCTAAGCCTTCTTTACTGAAATTATGTTGTAGTTGTGTTGAACTTTATAATTGACATACGTTCTAGCTTTATTTTTTGCTATTCCTTCATTTTTCATGCTTTCTTACATGTAATGGCTATTTTTTAAGAAGTCTGAACAGCATACAATGCAGTAACCTAATGTTTTCTTGTTTATGGAATTGAAAAACAGAGTCCCAGTAAAAATTCTTGCTTTGCAAAAGAGGAGTAATTCTGCAGTGGCGACAGCACACACTTCATAGAATCCATGAACAATTGAACAACATCACAACCCAGCTCTACATTTTGGTTTGTTTACTCTTCGACCCGTTACCTTCTCTCTCTCCTCTTTTTTTCTTTTTTTAGGTATATGTGCTCCTTATCATTATTCCATTTCTCTGAGTACTTAGTGACAGCAGTCAATAATCCCAAAAGTCTCTCCCTGGACTCTTTCCTTCTGAACCATAGTTTGGAGTATACAGTAGCTGCTGTCTCTTCCTGGATAGAGTTCACAGTTGAAAATTACTTTTGGCCAGGTTGGTATGTATGCCCTTTCCCCTTGGGTAAGGAGGATAGCATTTGACTTTTCTCTGGGGTCTAGTTATAGTTTTTTCCTTCCCTTCTTCATCCAAGCCTAAGGAAAGATGAATCTGCTGGGTATCATTTCTTGATTTTGCATCAAGAGCAAAGACCCAATTTTTTTTTCTTTTACATTCAGTATGATGTGTTTTATTTAAATTCCCAGCTTTCTGGAGTTCCAGACCAGGGGTTCTTACACAACCCTTTTTTGTGCCATGGTGAAGTCTATAGACATCCCTTTCTAAAATGCATAAAATAGGATGTATAGAATTACAAAGGAAACCAATTATATTGAAATAGTTATTAAAATAAAAAAAATCAGTTTGCATCCTGTTCCCTGAAATCAAGTGAAATAAGACTCCCCTTGTGAACTACTAAATAAAAATCAAGTCCGGAAGTTGCCATTTGAGGTTCCTGGCCAAATGCACTCAGGTCTCTCCTGCTATTTCTTTCTTCATTGCAATCATGATCAAAGTAATAGGGAATAGAGTTGATGTTCCTGGCAGCAGTGGCACAAAACTGCTCACACAACTGTCCAGTTGCTTACTTAGAGGAAAAAGAAACTGTGCATTGGAGCACTGCCCTTTTAATTCCTTGCCTTATGCAGAGGTTTTCTTATTTTATGTAGATGTGTGAACAATCCACCTTAAGGAGGAATATTGTGCTGATGTTGTCACATCACTGCTGCTATAACATGAGTGCAAATGTGTGATCCTGGCCAAATAATTATATTACCTTTCCATCTTTGAAAGATGTGATATCTTAAGAGTTGAATTTTAGACAGTGGTAATGTTCCAAGTGGAATGGTCCAATCTTTTTGTTTGCTTTTATGTCTTTTATTGCAGAAATGAAGCAGATAACATGGCTCAGTGTCACTGGACTAATTATGGTGGTCTTTGGGGAGTGTCTTCGGAAAGCTGCTATGTTTACAGCCGGTTCTAACTTCAACCATGTTGTTCAGAATGAGAAATCAGAGACACACACTCTGGTGACAAGTGGGGTTTACGCTTGGTTCAGGCACCCCTCTTATGTTGGATGGTTTTACTGGAGTATTGGAACCCAGGTACTGTCTTTATTTGGAGGATATTCTTCTCTTCTGTAGGGTTGTTGTTTTTTTTTTTTAATATATTTTCCTTATAACGTGTTTTGAACATAAACCTACCTGAAGTCAGACTTGGTTTAATAGTGGAGGGTCTTCTGCTCAATTGAGTCTTTCTTCACTCCAAACCTCTTCATTCCCTCATCCCTTCTCTTCCTGAAGCTGATGGAACCAGATCATAATTTGGTTCCCCCAAGCCAGAAGGGCTTTCCATATAGACTCATCATATCTGTGCTTTGAGCATAACAAGCTTGCTCATTCGAAAGAGGCTCCTCTTGAAGGTCAGCTCCAGAATGGTGAATTTTCCCTCTATAACACCATCCCAAAGGCCTTCCAAATTGTAGAAAATAATTTCAGTTTGCATCAGTGAAGGGAGCACTCCAATCCACAAAGTCAGTATGTTTTTCCAGAAGTGATAAAACATGATGAATCTGGTGAACCATGATGAATCTCAAACTGATGTGCTCTAAATTTGCAAACCTCAGAGGGGTACTGGCTGATGCTGACTGGTCCTGCTTTTTTCCTTTCTTCCTTCCTCTCTGGTACAAGTTGATCGAATGAGGTGCTGGGGAGAGTGTGGGCAGAACCCAAGGAAGGCTTACCTTGCTAATTCACTGGTAGTTTATTTAATGAGATCCAGTGTGACCTAAATAGACTTGCTCTGTTCCTTAACTGTGCCTCATTGCATTGATCCTTGGAAGCCATCTCTGAGAGGGTCAAGCCATCAGATGGGACTCAGTAGGAGAGCTAGGCCAGATCACCCACAAAGAATCCATTCACCCTCTCCTCCAGCTGCCCCCATCCCGAAGAATCTGCTTCACTTACTTAATAGCAGATTATTGCCCTTAGTGTTTTCACATGATAATATTTGAAACATTCTGTAGCTATCAAGTCTGCAAACATCCAAAATTCACACTTTTCTTGGTTCCTGAGAATACAGACGTTTTCCTCACCTGCCTCAAAATGCTTTGAAAGTTGTTTAGAGAGTAGAGTGCTTCAGGAGGACAAGGAGGCTGTGACTTTTGTGGATTGTCATTCAGTAACTAAGAAAAATGGCAGATCTGGTCGTTCACAATAGCTCACATTCATATCGGTGTGTAATATATCATCTCATCTGATTCTTATAACAATTCTGTGAGGTAGACAGGGAGAGCATTATCATCATCACCATTGTTCCTATTTTATAGATGAGGAAACTAAAGTTGAGAGATGAGGAGAATTGCCCAGAATCATATGGCTTATAATTGTCTGAGCTGGGATTTTTAACCTCATCCTAAGTCTGATGTACTTTCTATCATCCCAGACTGCCTCTTAGGAGTAGAGGGGAAAGTTGACATCATCTAATAGGGCTCACATCTGTGAGGTAACTGAGCCCCGAGGAAGTCTTCTGCTTTTTAATTTCTAAACGGCCTCTCCTAAGTGATTACTGTCACATCTGGGCTCAGGGAAAGGCAGTGATCCATTCAGCTCCTAGAAAAACTGTAATAATGTTCGTGAATAGTCCTCTCTGATCAGAAAAAAATGAAATCACCCCCACCCCCCCCAAGCACCTCCTATTATAGTCCAAGAGAGTGACTTTGGGGACTTAATGGAAACTGGATTGATTTTGTATGTTCTTAGAACTTGAGAGCTGGAAGCAACCTTAAGAGAGCATCTTATATAGTCATTTGTAAAGTTGGTGTTCAGAAGAGTGGGGGAGGAGAAAGAGAGAGGGAGATGGGGGAAGAGAGGGAGGGGGAGTAATTGTGTGTGTGTGTGTGTGTGTGTGTGTGTGTGTCCGTCCATCCATCCATATTTCAGACCTTCTAATTTCCTCCTTTTCGTCTCCTCCAGGTGATGCTCTGTAACCCAATATGTGGTGTTGCATATGCTTTAACTGTTTGGAGATTTTTTAGAGATCGAACAGAAGAGGAGGAAATTTCATTAATCCACTTTTTTGGAGAAGAATACCTAGAATATAAAAAGAAGGTGCCCACAGGCCTACCTTTTATTAAAGGAGTGAAGGTTGAGCTCTAATCCGAGGCGTGGCATGAAGGGTGATGGTGTCTCTGGAGGAGGTGACTCCAACTCTGAGTGGCATGAGAAGTTGCCACATGTGCTTCTCTATTAGGAAGTGAAGGATTCGAGTACTCATTTTGTATTTGTCAATTATGCTGTGGAGAAGCACTAAGGGCTGGATAGTCAGAAGGCCTTGAAATGGATCCAAGAAGATGCAGAGATCCATCCTCATCCCTGTCTATGGCAGGTAGGACTTGTAGCTACAAGCAGACCGTAAGGAAGCAACTCGATCTCCTCTGGTGGTGTTCCTCAGAACAGAACTTGGTGACAAGCTGCCTGGCATCTTCTTTACCCACTAGTGAGGAGCTGGCTGTGAAGACAACTGAGAGAAGAAAATTTGTAATACCAATGGATTAACTGCTTCCTAGTAGTAATGCTATGAAAAGGCAAAAAGGTGTGGTTGTGGGTGTATTGGGGGGATATAAGTGCTTCTTATTTGCATTAGAAACTCAATTGTAAAACTTGATTTAACAGGCAAGTTCAGACCTCACTGTTCTAACTTCTTTGTTCTCTACTTTTCAAGTGCATGAGCATCCAGACTATGTTGAAAATATGTGCTTATAAGATGCTTTGGCTCTCCCCATTTCTGTAAATTTTTTTAATAGCAATATCATTCACCCATTAGATTTTTTTTTAATCTTCACATTTATATTTGGCAGCAAATAAGTGTGGGAATTTAACATTGTGAAATTATTACAGATTGTCTTAAGGTGAGTGAAAGCTCTTTAAAATTGCAAATTTCCCTACCACTGTTGTAACAATCAGTGTTCCTAAATCCAATGAGACCTTCCATGACCTTTGTGGAAACATTTGTTTCCTACTTTTCCTTCCCAAAGGATGGAGTTTGTAAGAAATGAGAGATTTTCCCATTATTGGGACCTCTTTTTGTTGCTGTCAGAAAGGGAGAGCAGGAAATAGAACACTTGTCTTTTGATAAACCCTGCTGATCATTACTCTCCCATTTAATTGCTACTTGCCTACCTATTGGTTGTACTTTTTTTGCATTTCATCCAAAATTTACAATCTAAAACTGTAAACTTCCAGTTCTTGGTTGTTCTCTTTTTCAAAGCCCAATGTGCTTCGTGATTTTTGGCATTTGATGATATATTATTACAAATTTGAGTTCATTCATGAAAATCAATTTTATAATCCCAACTGGGATCATTGTTGTTTCCCAAGTGCAGGGAAAATGATTGGTTTCACAAATCAAATGTTCAAGCTTTAAGAGGTAAAATGCCTATTGGATCAAGGAATCGATACAGAGTTTAGTCTGGGTGTGAGATCCTTGGAAGTGACACTAGCTAGTTATGAATGTGAAGGCATCGGGGGCCAGTGAGTAGAGCATTTGTCTACCACTGAATGACCACGAGGCCTTGTGCAGTCATGTAACCCTTCTGTGCCTAAATCTCCCCATGTGCAAAGTGGGGATAATGACACCTACCTCACAGGGCTGTTGTGAGGATTCATAAGAAAGAATGTCTCTTACACATTTTTAACTCGGATGAATGGGAGAGATGTTGTATGAAAGAAAACTACAATCTGTGCAAAATGGAGAAAATGAGTGTGTCTACCTATTATTCACACATGACTAAAATGTATGTTCAAAACATCTTAGGACTTACCAATTGAGAAATGTTCCTTATTTCCAGGTTTCATGGCTTAATTTATTTTCTGTTCCTATATACCAAAGAGGCTTTACACGTTCTTTGATTACTGGTAGGAAAACTTGCTGGTAGGAGGACTGCATGGATATTTGCTAGACTTTCAGGCTTTGCTCTAGTTACAAGCTTGAGATAAGATTAAGAAAAAAAAAGTCACTTGCTGAATTTGTGGGCCTTGGGGTTCTTTGCAGCAGCCCTTTGGCCCTCGATGGTAAAATTATGTGCACTTAGTTAATGGCTCCAATTAAATTAATTCCCACCTTGTTAGTCTCCAAACTATGCCAAGCTGAGTAGATTCTGCTCTTAGAACTTCACACTCTGTAAGAGACTGTCATCCCCCAGGCAAAGCTGGAGGAAGGATTTTTTCCTTTGCTGAACCCAGCAAAGACCAAATCCAGAATCCATTCCTATTTTTTGAAGGCCACATGTTTTGTTTTTTTCAACAGCTTTTCCTGTGGCATGTGCTCGTGGGGGGCAGGTTAATTATCCATCTGTGTTTCATGGACCAGAAGGCTACAGGTATCAGGGTGTAATTATTTACTCATCCTTTTAGATCCCCAAGTGCATTAACTTCATTTGACCAAGCCCCAACCCCAGGCTCCCTTAGACCTATCTCCAGGTCTTAAGGTTGCACTGTGACATTTTGCTGCTATTCAGCTGCCCTGGTTTTATTTTCTAGAAAAATCTGATAGTCTTTTTATGGGAATCAATTTTAACTTATTATTTCCAGGGCAGATGTCGGCAATTACATGTGGGGAGAATACAAAAATATTGGAGGACAGGATTCGAGTACTTATGACTTACATCTGATATCATGAGCTTTAGTTTCATTTAAAATATATAAACTTAGCAATAACTGTGTACAGTACAAAAAATAGATGGATAAGTTCACTGCTTCTCTGGCATTCACTTTAAAATTGACATCACTAATTCCTTCTAAATAATGAAGTGACAGGAGATGCTTTTTTTCTATTTCGAAGTTTTTAAATGGAGATATATATATATATATATGTATGTGTATGTTCTTATCCAGAAAAAGGGTTCTGTGAAACAACTTGGGCCCAGAGCTGTGTAAAATGAAGTAGTTTCTTCAGCAGGTCTGGTGACCACTCACAGGACTCTCTTCAGAGCATCAGGTTGGGTTGAGTTTACAGGGAATGAGTAGTACTAGGAGCCAAATCTATTTTTACAAAATCAGGAAATGATGACATAGACCTGACTGTTCCTTAGTACAAATTGCTGCTGATGCCTAAAAGGTAGTCAATTTTATTAATTCTTTTTTCCCTCCATTTACATAATATTCTTCCTAATTCAGCTAGATCTCTGAATTAGGGAGGAAAAGTATATATAGAAATATATTCCTAAACATATAGTTATTAATAAAATATCTTTCTTTAAGGCTTGATGAAACCTTAACCCCAATTCACCATAGGCAATCACCTTCCAGTAATGAGTCCAGTAAACCATGTCCCTCCTTGGCACTTTGTTACTTACTGCCTGGGGTAGTTTCTGAGCTCCTGTTCTCTGGCTTTTGTACTAAGTTAGGGATACTCCAAAAATCTGCGTGTTTCTTCCGAAGGGGGAAGCTTCATCATTGTTCTATTGCTTCTCTGCTCCTACAAAGGCCTGCTCACTTGGGATGGGCCAGGGACAGCTGTTTTTACCAGGATCCACCTGGAGAATTTCTGTGTGCCTGGCTCTTGGAAGCCTGCCCCAGACCCAGGACTATTCAATTAATGGAGTAATTATTCTACTCTTCTTTTTACATGAAGAAAATGTTTATTTAAATATTTTTAAATGAATTTTCTTTCACAGATATTGATTATTTCCAATTCTTAAATAAAATTATTCTTGATTTCAATATGAAGAATGTGTGAGGTTTAAGCACATTTCTGTGAATGATCTGTGGATGAAGAAACTGTTGTATGAAGTCAGTTCATTTGAAAAAGCACTAACAGAGAATATTATGACTAGGCATGGGCATATAAAGACAAGGTCCCTTACTTTAGGGCCTGTCACACACACTACACAAATCTGTCCCCCACACATTTTGGGGGGGGGGAAGCAATGACAGCTGAGGGAAACAGGAAAGGCTTCACGTGGTAGCTGAGCTGAGAGTCCAAGAGGAAAGGTGAGAAGTGAAAACATTGCAGATGTGTGGCTAGCCTGTGCAAGGCCCAAGGGTGGGGGCTAGAAAACCTGTTCAGAGAACAGTTTGGCCTGTTTATCTGGAATGGGCCATGCATGTAAAAGAGTGAAAAACAAGACGGAAGAGCTGTAAATGCCAAGCTTGGGAGTTTTCTATTTTACCTTAGAGAAGGGAGCCACCCAGCTTGTGCAGGGGCATAGTGTGGTCATATCGATGCTTCTGCAATATGGGTGACAATTGAGCAGAGGATGGATTGGAAAGGGCAAGAATAGGAGCTAGGAGAGTGGTTAAGATGCTGTAGCACAGCCCTTTTTCACCTGCCCAGCCATCCTGGTGGAAGGTTGGCGGTCATCAGCATGTCTTCTCGTAAAACATTCAGAATCAAGAGTTTCAGAAACAAACAAGCAGGATTGTCCCATTCCCCAATGGATTCAGATGAAAATTGGCAAGATCAGGTACAACTCAAAGAGGAGACACTGGAGAAGCACCAAGCTCTGGTTATAAAGAATGGCCATTGAAATGAAACTACACCAAGACCACCTCCCCCTCCCTACCATAGCATCCATCCATCCATCCATCATTCATCCATCACTTAATTGCCTCATTGCCCCCAATAAGAAGTAACTACTGCTGCTGCCCCTCCCACTTTGGAAGCCTGTCTGCTAAAGTGCAGCCATCCAAAAAAAAATCTAGCAAATTATTCAATTTGTCTTGCCCTTGAATGTCTTCATCTCTTGCATCCATGGGTTTGGGTAAAATGTGTATTGTGATATAGTTTAAATTACTGTTCTCTCCATCTCTGTGTATCATTCCTGTGTTTGAGGTTGTGCTTAAGAGGCAGAGATCATAATGAAACAAGTTATTCCTGTCAAGAAGCAAGCTCAAGCCCTGCCTCAAACAAGCCTCAGTCACCTCTGTGTTTTTTGTGTTCTAAGGAGTTAAAAGAGAGCACCTACCTCACAAGGTGGTTGTGGGGATCTAAGATTTGCAAGCCTTCAGCAGAAGCCTCCAGTGCTGCTAATCCAGAGCTGTCTCGGCCAGATTATGCACAGCTGACTGTGTTCATATAACTCACAGAGAAGTAACCTGTGGACCCCCCTGCTTATTTCACACAATAAACCGTTTTATTCCTTGTTGGGAGGTGGTAAATTAAGTGTTGGCAACTTTCTTAAAAGTTGTTGGTTATTTGTGTGTTTGGGAAAGCCCAACCTTTTTGTTAGGAACTAGACCTGGTCCAGGTGAATGGCTTCATAATTTTCTGAAGATGTAGTTCTGCTAATAAATGACTTCTACCAATAAGAGACTATGGCACAGGGAGCAGATAGAGAACTGACCCTGGAGTCAGGAGGACCTGAATTCAAATCTGGCCTCAGGCACTTAATAATTATCTAGCTTAAGTGACCTTGGGCAAGTCATTTAACCCCACTGCCTTGCAAAACAAAAAACAAAACAAAAAAAATGGACTATGGAACTAATTCAGGGAGATGTGATGGAGGACTGGAAGAGGATTAGGTTAATGGCTATGGTACAAGGTAGAATTGTAGCAATAAAGTCACTAGGACTTGAGGAAATGACCAGGAAAGGTACTGTCAGATTATTGGCATAAAACTGAAATCTGAGTCTTGGTCTTAGCCTGCCTGCTTTAACATTTCATGTCTCACTGGACTTGAAGTGAGAAAATCTGCAAGGGTTAGGGCCATTTCTACTATGTACTAGTTATGTACTAGTTATGAGATGTCTCACAGATGGGATCCTGAGAATGAGATAGGGCACCTGGGTTAAATCATGTTCCAGTCCTGACTCTGTGTGTGTTTGTGTGTATCTTGGACAAATCACAACCACTATTGAACCATTCTAAAATGAGTATCCTCAATATTTCATTTGCCTACCTTATAGATCTTTAATGCAATCAAAAATAAGGTCATCCTTCTCTGTAACCATAGTTACCAAGAGGAAGGGGTGTTTGACACAAGCTACCTTTAATTCAGTAATCGGGGAAAACTAGCTCCATGATGCACCAATGTGAGATATAGATCTTATTGAACCATGGGAGTGTGTGTGTGTGTATGTGTGTGTGTGTGTGTGTGTGTGTGTGTGTATGTGTGTGTGTGATGCAGATTACTTTGGGGTCACGCAGATTAATTTCTTTTAGAATATAAGAAAGCTTTAATCCAAGGGTGTTATTGGTAGGAAGCAGTATCCACTGGGGCAGTTCGGTGGTGCAGTGGACAGAACACCAGCCCTGGATCTGGAGGACTTGAGTTCAACTTCGACCTCAGACGCAATACTTAGCTGGGTGACTTTGGGCATGTTATTTAACCCCATTGCCTTGCAAAAACAAAAAAAACACAACTGTACTTGACTGGTAGGCTAACAAATAATGGTCATATTTATGGAAGAAATTGAACACAGAACTTTTCTCTTTGGGAAGATAGCCTTGATGGTTCTATCAAACACACTTTAGACAACTTCTTTGTAAGCCCATCTCATGCTGAAAGAGAAGAGAATCTGG
Source organism: Macrotis lagotis (assembly GCF_037893015.1). Classification (NCBI taxonomy): domain Eukaryota; kingdom Metazoa; phylum Chordata; class Mammalia; order Peramelemorphia; family Peramelidae; genus Macrotis; species Macrotis lagotis. The sequence goes on from NC_133658.1 coordinate 888,569,037, forward strand.
AAAAACTTGTTCCCTTTTCCCTTGCTGGGCCCATACATTTATTAGAGAATAGAACTTGCCAGATGATGTTACACTAATAGGAAGGCTTTGACTGAAAAGAAATTGGAATTCTCCATCTCAGAGGAGATATGTTGGCAAAACCATATTCAAAAACTGGGAAGGGCCTGGGAGCCAGAACAGATGTTAGAGGGCTCTAGTTCAGGGATTGTTATTGGCGCATGATCAATACAGATTTTCACACTTGTTTGAAATTTAATTAAATGGAAGAAAGTTTTTAAATCTCATTTCCTAAAAATGATGGTGTGTTGGGCTATGGCTCACTTGGGTGTATAAAAGAGGAAAAAAGACAAAATTAGCTCAAGCCAGAAGAAACCTTTAATTTGAGAACCCTGAAAGGGAAGTCTACAATTTATTTTGTCAAAATTATCCATTACTTTGCTAAGTGTGATAATGGAAGAAAAATTTTCTTTAAATCTGCTTTGAAAAAAGTCTGATAAGACAAGTCCCTTTTGCTGAACTGTGGATTCTTCCTTGGCAGTATCTATCCCATATTTCTCTTAGGATTTATTAATGGCTTTTATTTTTCAGGACTTCTTCTGAGAATCTGATCAGAATTTGATTGTCCCCTTTGTTGGAATCCAGTATCTTCTCTCCTCTCTTCAGAACTACTTGTTGGCTCATTCCTACAGAAAAACAAATTTATATGAAATATGAAATATATATATAATATATATAAAATATATGTAATTGTCACCCCCACACACACACATACATACTGCTATATAATCAAGTGGCAGGAGATACCACTTTTCATTGTATCACAACATTCCTGGGGATCAAATTGAAAAAATGAAACCTTGCAATGTCCCTTGCAAATGGGTCTTACCAAGGCCATCTTGTCTGCACGATATTTCATCTACCCTTCCATAGCAATTATATTTGCAAATTTTCAAGCAATAATTTTCAAGTTCCTTTTTACATTTAAGGGAATTTGAACTATTTTACTCAACTCACATAACTGGGCAGGTGGTAACGGTTAGATAAGATATTTTTGATCCTCATGGGACTTAATAGGAGATATACACTAATAGGTGGAGAGACAAAGAGAGCTGAACCTAGCTGTTTGATAGTGAGTAAATCATATAATCTCTCAATGTTTTAAATCATCTGTAAAATGAAAGGATTCAGACCTGATGGCCTCCAAGAACTGTTTCAACTCATGATTTGTAATCTAGATATTAAAGAGACCAAGGAAGGGCGAATTGGAGAAGGCATCTTGGAGGAAATGGCTTTTTGTCTGAAGTCTTAATGATATGGATTGGAATTGAGACTGCATCAAATCAGTTCCTTAATTTTCTGTTTATTTGTTTCAATTGCATTTGTGGCTCCATTTGGGGTTTTCTTGGTAAAGATACTGGAATAAGTTTCCATTTCCTTCTCTAGCTCCTTTTACATGAGGAAACTTAGGTTAACAAGTTTAGGTGACTAGCCAAGGGTCTCAATCTAGCAAGTGCCTGAGGTCAGATTTGAATTCAGGAAGTCTTGATTTCAAGAAGCCCCCAGTTTCATAGTGCCAGGCTTACTTATGACTCTCTCTCTCTCTTACTCTGATATCTGCTATTAAGAATTTTTTAAGTTTTTAGTGTGTTTCTTTTTTTTTGCAAGGCAATGGGGTTAAGTGGCTTGCCCAAGGCCACACAGCTAGGTAATTATTAAGTGTCTGAGACCAGATTTGAACCCAGGTACTCCTGACTCCAGGGCCAATACTCTATCCACTCTGCCACCTAGCTGCCCCAAATTTTTTAAGTTTTAATTCTGCTAACTAAACACTTTTCAATTGCTGTTTAGAAAAGGTTAAAAAAAACCCACCTTTTTTGCAGTCTTTTTTTCCCCCTCTAAAAAAAAGACACCTTTTATCTACCTGTTTTGATTTTCATTGATCACCACCAAGTCTTCATGTATTTTTTGCAAATTCTCTGATTCCTCCTCAGTAGGTTCTTGGAATCTGTCAGAGAGAAGTCTCTTAACTGAAATCCTTTGAAGTTGAAGGCAGCAACCTTTTACTTTGAACTTTTCACTTTTTACGTTGAACGAAGCAAATTTGCAGCATTCTCTAGTTGTGAATTCCCTCCTTGGCCCAGTCTCCTACACTGTCCTGAGGAGCCAGCTGCATTTCCCAGGATGTCAGACCTTTCACCCTTCTGACTGATACTAACCATACACTACCATTCTTCCTAGGCGGGCCAGTGGTGGTATCACATTTTGTACTTTCTCGAGTCTTGTAGTGTTGACCTTGGATCCTGTGGAAGGTCTCACCCAATACAGATAGTGCATAGCCCTGCCAGTTTTCTGGCAACGTCACCCACCTGACATCTTTTTTTTTTTTTTAGGCTTTTGCAAGGTAAATGAGGTTAAGTGGCTTGCCCAAGGCCACACAGCTAGGTAATTATTAAGTGTCTGAGACTGGATTTGAACCCAGGTACTCCTGACTCCAGGGCCTGTACTTTATCCACTATGCCATCTAGCTGCCCCTACCCACCTGACATCTTACATAACATCTTATACAAATGCCTGTGCCAACCCATACCTGCAGATCCATCATCTAGGTTCAAGACAGGGTGAGAAGTCATTCTCTTCTTACCTGGGCTCTAACCGTTCCTTCACCTTAGCAATGGAACGGACATAAGGGGTAATCTGCTTGGTGATGGTGATCAAATAGCTGTTCTCCTGTCTCAGTTGGAACAAATCATAGAGCTGGGCTGCCCAGAATAAGAAAGTTCAATTTGAGGGAAGAAGGGAAATTGGGCTTTTATTCATTAAACTTATAATAACTCGCCTGAATAGATTTGCAAAGAGCTTTACAATTATCTACTTTGATCCTCACAGCAGGTTCTAATTTTAGCCCCCTTTTACACAGGAGGAAACAGGTTAAATGGCTTGCTTAGAGTCACAACTAGTTAGAGGAGCTAGTCGGGATAGATTTGGATTCATATCTTCCGGATTCTAGGACTAATGCTCTAGTGATATTTCTACTTAGCTGTCTCTAGTTCTTAGTATAAATTTGAAATATCTCTCTCTTTTGCCTAATTTAGTAGCTTTCTATCTTATTCCTACTTCATCATGGGAGAAGAGAGGAAGAGGGCAACTAATGAGGATATTTTGTTTACTCCATATCCAGATGAAGTACCATCTAAGTTCAATTTTCTGCCATATTTTATTTCACATTTAAAAAAATGTTATTGGTGCCTAAGAAAAAATCAATGTTACTCCGCAATGACTCTCCTTCCTCTTACAGTTAAATAGAATAAATCAGTCCCTTGAGAATGTGTGATGAGGATGCTTCATTCTGCATTTGTATTCTACCCTTTGTCTGATAGGAGGTGGGAGGCATTCTTCTTACTCAGATGGCTAATATAACGATTGGTCATAATACATTTCCTTTTCAATATGACTACAGCATTTCCCCTCCTAGTTATGTTTCCCTGGTATGTATGTATGTATATAATCCTCTTTCATAGAGGAAATTTGTTAGGGTGAAGCAGAGCGGTTTATTTATTTGGTGGTCACAATTGCTTGGGGTACCTTCATAAATTTCTTGCTCATTTGCTATTCTCTGATAGGTTTCCTTCCATGTCTGAAAGAAAAAAAGTGAGAGAATTGTACTGGCCTGTCCATCAGAGCATTGTGCTGAAATAATAACTAGAATATATAGTGCTTTAAGGTTTGCAAAGTTCTTTCCAAATAGCTCACAACCCTGGGAATCCATGTCTCATTTTACAGAGGCAGATGTGGAGCCAAAGGACAAGTGACTTGTCCAGGATCCCACAGCTAGTGAACGGGGTCATATTTGGACTCGGGTCTTCCTGATTCCAGGCTCTACCAACTGAGACACCTGATGGGTGAAATATTCAGTGGGAGTTTGTCTGGGTATAATGGTCATTGTTGTTTGTCCTTCCCTTTCTAAGAAGACAGTGACATCAGGGAGGTGATACCATGACAAGCACATGTATCGGATTTGCGTGAGGATTGGATTTAACTGTGCTAAGTTATCAGCCTCATTTTCTTCTCCAGAGCCATCTGAGCTCAGTGGTCATGCATGAATCAGGATAACTGGAGATAGTTGTGGGTGTGAAGCAATCAGGATTAAGTGACTTGCCCAGGATCACACAGCAAGTGGCAAGTGTCTAAGGTCATAATTTGAACTCAGATCCTCCTGATTCCCAGGCTGGTGTTTTGTCCACTGGGCCACTTACCTGGGTCACTGAGTCAAAAATCTAATCTGACTTCTTTCTAAAGCCCCCTTCTCATACACATGCAAATGAAATAATTGATAGATTCCTTTTTGACTCCAGCTTCCCCCACTGTGTATATTCTAGGAGAGGAGAAAAGAGACTTTGGGGACATTTCCCCTGAGGTTCTTACCTCTTCAAACACAGGCTTCATCATTTCTACTGAGGCACACATGGAAGCGATTTGCCCGTCCACCTGTAGGGATTTCTGCAGGATGTCACTCATAATTTCTGCCTTGATGAGGGAATGGTGCTTGGTGAGGTCCCGATGTAATTCTTGTACTTGGTCCTTCAGATTCTGGATCTCAGATTGAAGGATCTGTGTTCAGAGAAGCCCAGGTTTGGGTGTGGGAGTGGGAAGGGAACAAACATTTTTACTTTACAAAAATTATGTCAACAGCTCTGCAAGGTAGGTGGGAATTTGAATTCAGGCCTAGAGACAGACCCTGTGCTCTATCCAGTGTTCCATCTACCTGCACAAGTACCTACACTTGATCTGAAAGGTGGCTCATTCTCAGGCAGAAAGGGTTTCAGGATCCTAGAGTAACTAATTTTTTTCCTTTCTCTGCTTCAGTGGTCACTAGGGTTTTTGCCCATTCTAATGATGCTGTAGTCAGGTACTCCCAATGGCAGAGAATACCAACTTTGGTAGATAAGAGGAATCAGAATTTAAGACAGTTTTTGCTATTCCATTGGGTTTCTTTGGGCAGAGATACTGGAGTAGTTTGCCATTTCCTTCTCCAGCTTATTTTACAGATGGAAAACTGAAGCAGAGTTAAGTGACTTGCCCAGGGTCACACAGCTAGTGTCTGATCTGTACTTGAACTCTGGAAAAGGAGTCTTCTTGACTCTATGCCTATGGCACCACTTAGCTGCCCTTCCTGAGAGTAGCTTGGAATTAGATGGACATTTCAGGATAGCTTGCAACATTTTTTGTCTTTTCCAGAAGCCCACGGTATCTCTACCTCATTTGCAGGATTTGATCCTTCTCATACCTTCTACTGGACAAGGAGGGAAGACTGACTGCTCAGCTGCTCCCTCAGCCTCCCTTCTCTCCAGTCCTTACCTTGTATGTCTCCTCATAGTGGTGGCAATGCTCTGTGAAGGGGGTGTCGCTTCCTTCAGCCAGCAGCACCTTGGTGCTGATGGATCGGTGTAGCGTGGGCTTGTGGATAGGTGACCCAGACATCTTTCTACCTGGAGACGGGCAGCCAGAACTAAGCAGGACCTTGGGAGTTGACCCAGAAAGCCTGTGGAGAAAAGCTAGTGGCAGCCTGGATGTGCTGGCCGAGAGGACTGGAGATGGATTAATTATATTCTTCACTCCAATACCTGCTACTGAGCCTTAAGAGGAAGTTTATCAAGGCGAACCATTTATTAAGGACACATTGGCTCAACCCTGCCCAGTGAATTACTACTGCTGCCCTAAATCAACCCCAGGGACCATGAATGTTCATGAAATGGTTATATGGAAGGCTGATTGAAGCCTGTGGCTTTTCTCTCAAGTCCCATTTTCTTCCTTTTATACACAGCTAACATGAGCATTAAGATTAAATCTAACAGCTAGATGTATGTACACACCCCTTGGAACAACCTCATGCTGGGTAGACTGGTCCTTCCCCAATTCAGGTAAATAGAATGTGTGTATTTGGAGGGGCTCAGAGTCCTCATCTACCCTTAAGGCTGACAACACACTGAGCTGGAGACCTTGCCCCCCCTCCCTGGTGACTAAGTCAAAGAGATTGCAAGGAACCCAAGAAACAGCTATTGGTCATCTACCCACCACCCTCTCCTTCAGCTTTTTTCTTCTCACCTGAACCTGCTTAGCTCCCTGTAAACCAACCATATCCCGAACCACTAGAGTTCTGTCTCTCAAACCTTTTATGTCCAATCATTTTTTTTTTTGGCAAGGCAATGGGGTTAAGTGACTTTCCCAAGGTGACACAGCTAGGTCATTATTCAGTGTCTGAGGTCACATTTGAGCTCAGAGCCTTCTGACTCCCAGGCTGGTGCTCTATCCACTGTGCCACCTAGCCACCCTGGGTTCCCATGGTTCTTGAGTTTTCTTTCTTCCTGCCCTGAAGATGCAGCCAGAGAAAAGATCCTCCGTAATAGCTGGTGTCTTGAAAATATGCATCTGTTTTCTTCTCACTCTCAGCCCCTCAGTCAAACTCCCCAATTCCCCTACCCTGGCTACTCTCTCAATCCTTCAGCTGAGATCTTGGACTCAGACAAGCCGGTTCTGCAGTACTAGTCTCCAAGTGGCTGGTGGTCCTCCCATCTCTGTTCCCCAGAGTAACCCTAAAAGTTTCATTTTGCCTCCTTCCTCTCTCTTCTCCCCAGTTTTCCCCAGACATCAGTATCAAAAAAAAGTCTATATATAGCTAGGCAGAACTCCGAAAAAAAGGGGGGAGCTAGCCATCCCAGGACCCTAGACTTCTAGCCTCTTTCCTTTCTGGACTTCCACCTCTGCTTTTTGTTTCTGGGGAAGGAAGGGGTCTCCCCTCCACCTCTGGGCCCTTGCAGGAAGCGCTGGCCAAGGTCTGATTGCAGATACTGGGTCCTCGGGTCTCCAGCAGGTGTTGGAGAGGCCCACTCTTAGCTCAGGGCTCCAGCGCTCTGAGCCAACCTGGCCTGGGTTGAGGGCCAGGGGTGGGGGGAGAGGGAAGGGATGAAGGGAGCCCCCTCCCCTTCTCACATGGCAGCTGCAGCCCCGGGCGCCGGTGCCCTGCGCACACCCAGCAGCAGCGGTTCTAAACAGCGGGCGAACTCTGCGCGGTGGTCGCTGGTGATCTGGGGGCCATCGCAGGCAGGAGGATGAGGAGCCTAGAAGCCACCTGCGTCCAGTGCGGACCCTCCCATCCCCACCTCCACCCCCAGCTCCCCGGCACCCACGTCCAGCTTTTCCTTCCCACTCCCCCCACCTCCCACCTTCCCAGGCTCCTGGATCTTGCACCTTACTGCTCTGTGCTGGCTGCAGGCGGTGGGGACGGGTGACAATGCCCTGTAGTCGGTCCATCAGCTCCTGTGGTAGCCAGAGGGGCACTTTCAGGTCCATGGGACCTCACAGGCTCGGGGGAGCCTCCATTCTGCCCGTCCCTCCCCATTTCCCTTCTCCTCCCTTCCAGCCATTTCCTTGCTAGTCTAAAGTAGACTGGCCTCCTGGGGTGAGGGAAGGCAGAATGAAAGAGAAGTGGGAGACAACCAGGTCAATTTATGATACTTTCCTCCAACTCTTAGGAAACCAAACCTGCATGCAGGTGACCTGGAAAGGAACTTGTGGGAAAAGGAAAAGGAAAAGGAAGGTCCTAGCTGATCAATTTATATTCTTAGAGCAGCCTTCCAGGGGCAGCGGAAACTGAGGCAGACAGAACTGGACTCCACCCAGTGGAGTTTGTCCCAACTTCCTTGATGTTCACTCTTCTTCCCCTTCCCTAAGGACCTCAATGCTCCCAAGAGGTCTGCCATCCACCCAAAGCTCCCCATTACCCTAGCAGATGAATCCTCTCTCTTCTCCCAGCCCCAAAGCCTACATTGTCATTCTCTTAGAGGAGCTGTTCTTAGGGGGGAAATCTAGCTATTTAATCAAAATCATTCACTATAATGGAACTGATATCTGTGAGCCCTCAAGGCTGACATTCATGAGTTAAAGAGCTTAGAGGGAAGGGACTGTTTCTCAGCTCTGTTTTTCCTTCAGCAGGACCTGGTTCCTAGACTTCTTAGATTGTTCTTGAATTGAATGGAAAAGAATTCTGCACTTGGTGAAAAGAGGGAGATGTCTTTTGAGCAGTGTCCCTCCCCCCAATTTGTTCCTACTCCCATCCCCAGAAAATCCCTGGACAGGGATTCAGCAAGCAATTCAGGAAGGTTGCCAACTCCTGACCTAGAAGTGACTGCTCTCTCATTTCTGTGAAGGTAACTCACATATCCTAGGTCCAGGAATTCTGCCTTGTTGGCTGAGCTGAGAAAAGCAGAGCAGGTGACCAGATGGACCTAAGGGCGACAAGGCAGTGCCACAACTGAGCATCCATCATGGCAGTCTGAAGGGAAAAGATAAATTCCAACAAATGATGCTCAAGTCTTTGGGAAAGGGGATTCCCTAATGCAGATGAGCTCATAAGTCCAATCAATCAATATATATATATATATATATATATATATATATATATATATATATATACATACATGCCTACCTTGCAGGGTGAGGCTCAAATAAAATATTTGTAAATTTCTTATCAGAGGTTCTAGCACTTATTTTCTTATTCCCTTATTCCCTTCCCTTTTCTCATTTCATATACATTTGTTGAATGCGGAGGGATATCCAGGTGGCATGTCAATTCTGGGTGAGGGAAAGGGGAAGGGGAGTGATTGCCCAGGTATCTTGTGACAAACCCCTAGCTATCTACTAGTGCCTTGACTGGACTCCCTTCTGGTCATCAGGAAGCTAACTCTGGCACTTTACCTGCAGTGTGGGTAGCAGGGAAACCAGGTGAGAGAGCTGATCCTTGAAGGCCTTGTCTTTCTCTTCATACTGGCTGGGGAGGCAGGAGAGGGAGGTCAAGGAGCACCCTGGATTCAGGGATCAGCATGAGGAAGGGGGAAGAGAAGGGAATAAGCATTTATACAGCCTTACTGTGTGACAGACACTGGTGAAGCACTTTAAAAGTATTTCATTTGCTCCTCACAACAACCTGCAAGACAGGTGCTGTTTATGATCCCCATTTTATAGTTGAGGAAACTGAGGCAGACATAAGTTAAGTAACTGTCCAGGATCACACAACTAGTAAATAAATTGGAGCTCAGGTCTTCCTCCATTCACTGTGTCACCTTCACTTATGCTGTATTCACTTAACTCAGAGGATTCCCTTTGAGTCCTTAATGCTCATCATGGTGCAAAAGGAGAGGGTTTGTGATTCAAGATCTGGGCTCATTCCATGGGTCTGTGATATGGGACTGATAACCAGCAGTGTCACACATTGATGCACTTTAGAAAATGGTCCTTTTCCCTCCTGGTGAAGATGCTCCATCTCAAGAGCTTTCTTGAAAACAGAGATAAACACCATGGATGCTCTACCAAGAAGACTTAGGGAAAGTGCTAGGAAAGTCCCAGTGTGATGGAAGCAGTGTCCTTGGGTTGCAAATTGGAGTCCCACCTCTGCAAGTCATGTCTGCCTCAGTTTCCTCACTTGTAAAAGAGGGACAGGAACATTCCCACTACTTACCTTATGGGGTTGTGGGAGGCAGGTATTTTTTCAACATTTAAATCAATCAGTGTGAATTGTTCTTATTTTTGACCCTACCAACCTCCGCACTACCTTCAGTAAAAATGCCTTCCTTTCCGTCAGCTTCTCCTACAAGAAAAATAATGCCACAGTCTGAATTTGAGTGGGGTGGAGGGTTGGGATGGGAGTAGAGGAGAATTTGACCTTTGGAGCATAGGAGCCTGCAACTATGGTTCAAAAAAAAAGCAGAATGGCTTGTCTTTGTTAGGATAGATTCCCAGCATTGAAGGTCATCAAGAGCTATTGTAGAAGGAGCCCAGGTAGGGCTTGGACCAAATGTCCATCTGAGAATCTTTCTAACTCCAAGAATTCTAGCCTCTTATGGTTCCTGTGATCATTATCATACTCCAGTGGACCCTCAGGAAGAGACACAATTGATGGGGAAGGGGACTTACCTGCATGCTGCTGAAGAGGTTGTGGATGGCATTCTCCTCCTCAGCAGCACTTCGTCTCACCTCCTCCAACATGGTCTGCAACAGGGCAATTGCCTCCCGAGTGGAAGTCTGCAAAGCCTTCACGGCCTTGGGAGGAGGGGAGTTGTTCAGCAGACTAGCAATCCTGGGGTGATTGACCCCTCCCCATTCCACTTCCTCCCAACCTCTCCAGAAGCCAGTGCCAAATACTCACCAAGACAGTCTGATCCAACTTCTCACAACCCTGTACATAGGCTGTCTCTATGTCAATACAGTGAGCCCGGCTTTCTCTGCAAAGATGGAAATCCCCTCAGGAAACCCTGAGACCTCCTTTCAGAGGGTCTGCAGACCTGTCCCTTGTTCTCCTGAATCCAATTTCCGGAACTTGGACTCTACTGATGATGGCTGGTGTGGCTACTGGACTGAATTCTCTCTTTCCTCCAACCTATCATGTGGAAGGGCTGAAGTTCAACCCCAGCAAAATAACCTGAATCTGGCTCAGAACCTCTAGTGCAAAACCACAGGCGGATCAACTCAAGATCCTCCAGTAGAATGGAAAATCCTTGAAGGTGGAGATTCTTTAGGGTTCTGTTTTTGTGTCCTGGGTATTTAGGGATAGGGACCGGATCTGTGCATCTTCTTTGCTACTTGTAATCATAAGTATTTAAGTGACTTGCCCAGGGTCACACAGTTAGTGTCTGAGATGGATTTGAACTCAGATCCTCTTGAATCCTGAGCTGATGAAATACATAATTTCTTAATAAATAAATGATTATAGAATTCAAATCCACAATGGAGTGGAATCCATTTGTCCTTTCCAGTTTTACCTTTATTTTCCTCCAATAATCTGCTCTGCAGTTAAATTTACTAGGCTCTTCCTACCTCCTCCCTCTAAGGACCCTGCATTATCCTGCCTCCACCAAAGTTTTCTCTTCATGGAATTTCTTACCATTCAAGTTTTTGCCTGGTGAGTTCCTATCTTTTAAGTTCTAACTCAAAAGTCTACTTCCTCTAAGTTTTTCCTGATCTCTCCAGTGTAGTAACAGTCATGATCCTGTGTCTCATATAATACTTAAAAATCTTGTTTATCACTTGTATGGTCAACCTAGTAGACTCTCAAGAGATCAGGGACAAGATATCTCCCCTAGAACCCAAAATGGAGCTCTACAAAACAGAAAGTGTTTAATCAATGTTAGTTGAAGGGTGGGAAGAGGGAAGGAAGGAAAGAATGAAGAGAGAAAGGAAAGAAGGAAGGAAGGGGAAAAATGGATAGGAGGCAGGGGAAGGAAAAAAGGAAACAAGGGATGGAGAAAAAGAAAGGAGGAAGAGGAGAGAAGAGAACAGGGGAGGAAGAAAGGAGGGAAGGACCAACATACCCCTGCATGTCCCGGAAGCATCGAATGCAGAGCATAGACTTCTTGTCAGTGGAGAACATAATGTAAGGCTCACCATGCAAAGCTAAAATAGGGAGACAAGAACATTGGCTGGGGGTGGCAGGGGTAGCAGAATATTCAATAGTTTCTCATTTAATTTGGGGTTAAGAACTGAAAACTCACAACACTTCTTGTGGGTGTCCTTGGTACGTTTCCCCAGAGCCACAACATCATGGCGTGAGAACATCTTGGCCTTATGAGTCTCCTCGCGGCAGTGAGCACAGAGTGGCTGACCACAGGTGTTGCAGAAATAGGTGGTCTCTGCATCCTAGGTGGGAGGGGGAAGAGAAAAGTGTTTGGGCTAGATGGATAGAACCTGGGCCAGGCTGGTTTGGCTGGTGGTTCCAATGCAAAGTAAGAGGAGGCCTTCACTCAGGAAAATGGGCTGTAATTTCAGACCTATGTCTGTTTTCCAGACAAAGAAGGAAACAGCTGGGACCAGAATCCTGGAAACTGTCCAGAGGGACAGCCTTGTAGAGATCATTTGTTCATTCAACAGACACTAGTTATCCCTTCCACATCTTGACTTTCCCCATCAATGTTTCCGTATTTTGCTGGAATGCCTAAAAAATTAAATGGGGATTTTTTTGGTGGTTTTGTGGAAGATGCAGAAAACACTCTAGAGCCTATGTCCAAATAGTTAACCCAAATTTTACAATAAGTTACTGTAAACACTCTATAAAACACCCCATAAAAGAAAGAATACAATAAACATCCCCATAAAAGAAAAAGAAAAAGAAAAAAATTTAGACTTCTTCTCTGGTACAAAGGGAGGGTCAAAAAAATGTTACGTGGGGTTTTCAGATTGCAGAGGGTGCCTCACATCTGACTTTCCATGCCCCAGATGTGGAAGGGATAACTTTATACATAGACATTTAGAGGTCTTGATAATACAATGTTTTTGAATTGTAAAGAGTTCAGCTCAAGTATCTAGGTGAGGCAGTGGATAAAATGCCAGTCTTGGATTCAGGAAGACTTGAGTTCAAATCTGATCTCAGAAACTTACTATTTCTTCAGAGAAAACCCCAAATGGGGTTACAAAGAGGCAATCCTGATTGAAATGACAGAACAGCAGCACTTCCTACACCTTGCTCCATTCAGTTGTGGCTCTCCATTTGCATTTCCTCTGTGTCTATGTACAATTTATTTATCTGTCGGGAGTCTGTGTGTGCGTGTGTGTGTGTGTGTGTGTGTGTGTGTGTGTGTGTGTGTGTACTTCAAATGGTGCTTCTACTACTACTTCTTACCTGGGTGATCTTGGGTTAGGCACTCCCTGGGTCTCATATTCCTCATCTGCAAAATATGGGGAACTGGGCTAGATAGCCTCCAAGGTTCATTCAACTTAGTATCTATGACTTTAGGCCAGATATTGTTTAGGATTTCTTTTTATCTATATCATTTCTATCTCTCATCTTTACTTTTCACTGGACTATACTACTTTGGAACTTCCCTAACTGATCTCAAGAAGCTCATTATTGACACAATCTCAATATCTTATTGAATCCCGGCCCCCTTGGTACCCCAGCTCATCCCCATCTTCTGTCCTTCAGAAGTGTGTGAGTGGGTCAAACTTCTGTTTAAGGAAAGAACCCATCAGACATCTCATTTCTCATCTGGTGCATCACTTGGAGACTTGTGTGTGTGTATGTGCGTGTTTGTATTTGTATAAAAATTGCAAGCTTTAAACGGTGTTTCTCCAAAAACTCCTGCATCAGGTGCTTTCTCTCACCTCCCGCCCCATTTCAGCTTCCTTTCGGGTTTTGTCTTCCCTTATGAGATGATAAGCTCCTTGAAGGCACTTTCTGTCTTTTTTTTCTTATATGTAATCCTTGTACTTGGCACAGTGCCTGGCCCATAGCTGTTGTTCAGTTGTGTCTGTGACCCCATTTGAGGTTTTCTTGGCAAAGATACTTGAATACTTTGCCCTTTCCTGCTCCAGTACATTTTACAGATGAGGAAACTGGAGAAAATAGGGTTAAAAGACTTGCCAAAGACCACACAACTAGAAAGCATCAGAGGTCAGATTTGAACTCAGGAGTATGAGTCTTCCTGACTACAGGCTTGGTTCTCTCTCCATTTCTCCACCTACTTTTCCCTGGTCCATGCTAGGTGTTTTGTAAATGTTGAGTGACTATTACCTACTGGCAGATACTGGGAATTCTCCAGTGAAGAAACTCCCTATATCAATGCAAGTCATCATCTTCTCTGCAATTTATAAATCACCTGAGATGAGATAAAGAGATTTGTTCTATAAAAAAGTTAAAACTCCCTGGGCCTCGGTTTCCCATTCTGCAAAATGTGGTTTGGTTAAATAGCCTCTGAGATCCCTTCCAGCTCTAGCTCTATAGGTTTATTATCTGTCAGAGTTGGGACTAGAACTCAGGTCTTCATGGCTCCTAGCCCAGACCACTATACCCACATTGCCCTGGAACATACCAAGCTTCATTAATGTTGGATAAATGAATAACTACATGAGATCGAGACTGAGGCATGGTCTAGCAGAGGGAATGCTTGGTTTGGTGTCATGCTATCTTCATTTGAAGGTTAGCTTTTTCACTTAAGACCTCCGGCAAGTCACATAATCTCAATGTGTTCCTGCCTATTCATCTGTGGTCTGAGTTCAGTTCTTGGCCCTGACATTAGTTTTGTGACTTTGGCCAGTTTTCTGATCTGTAAAATGGGAAGAAAGAACATTGTACCTCACAAGATTGTTGGGAAGGAGTTTTACAGATCTTAAAGTGTTAGTAAAAGGTATACAATGAGTATCCTTACTGTGGAGTAGTGGGTGGAGAGCTGGCTGCAGAGTCAGGGAGATTTAACCTCTGATTGTGAAACCATGAACAAATCACTCTCAGTGCCCCCAGGGAACTTAGTAAAACTATTAACTACCTAGAAGTTGTCTATAACCTTAAAAGCACCTATCTAATCTTTATCCTCTAATTTTTTTTTTTGGGGGGGGGTATGTGGTTGGGTGATGTGAACATAAAAATAGAAGCTTACCAGTCCCTGCCTAGGATAAAATAGACTTATGGAGCAGAAGGGATCTCAGAAGCTATTAAATCAAACTTTCTCATAACAGGGAGTATAACTTTTTATAGAGCAGATACCAATCTATATTAGCATAGGTAGTTACACCAATAATGATTACTCTACCTGTCCATAAATAAATATACAAATTTAAAATGAAGATGGCTATTGTTATCCAAAATTCCAAGATATCTTCTCCTAAACAAGGGGAAAAAAAGTTTCTTCTTCTGGGGAGTCAAGGGATAACTTGCTGGTCCCTGAAAAAGGGATAGATTGTCTGAGACCTTCAAGGAGGTGATGGTGAAAGATTTAGAGCTCCTTAAGAGTTCCATTTTACAGATGAGAAAATGCAGGTCTACTGTAGATATAAAATAATGTGCTTAAATTTATAGACAAAATATAGATAAAACATAGATAAAAAAATGAAACTTGAACCCAGGTCTTCTGATTCTGAACCTAATATTTCTCCCCATTAATAACTGCTCACATTTCTATAGTTCTTCCAAGCTTCTCCAAACACTTTCATCACAACAATCCTATGAGGTAGGGGCTGGAAGTATTATTTTCTCCATTTTACAGGTAACGAAAGAGAAGTTATGTGGATTGCTCAGGGTTACATCAACCATCAAGTAAGTATCAAGGCTTGGTTTCCAACAGAGAGTTCTTTCCATCACAGCATTTGATCATCCCACTCTGATCTGAACCCCCAGGAGAATATGGTTGGGCATGAGAGAAGGGCCTGGGAAGGGGGGGATGGGAGTCCCATGACTGAGTTCAAGTATTTGTTGGAGGATAGGAGGGTAAGGACTGGCTGCATGATTCAGTAGAAAGAATGTTGGGATTCAGAAGCAAGGACCTGGGTTCAAATTCTACCACCACCCTTAGGAATTGAATAACTTGAGGCAAGTCACTTGATATTGACTTTAGTTTTGTCATCTGTAAAAGGAAGGGACAAATGATCTCTAAAGTCTGTTCTAGCCCTAAATAAATGATCTTTTCTCTCATCATTGTGGAGAGGATCAAATAAGACATTTGTAAAGTGCTTTGCAAACTTTTAAGTGCTATACAAAGCTACTAATACAGCACTGTACTAGACTGTAAGCTTCTGGAGAGCAGGGATCATCTTTTACTGTCATCATCATCATCATCATCATGCATCACCATCACCACTAACATTACTATCACCATCATCAGAATCATCATCACCATGACTATCATCATATCATCATCATCACCACCACTATCACCACCATCATCATCATCATCATCACCACTCTCATCATCACATTCTCATCACCATTATCATAACCTCACTATCATTATCATCATCATTACCATCACTACCCCCACCACCATCACCATCAGCACCACCACCATCATCTCCAGCACTATCACCATCATCATTATCATCCTCACCACCATCATTTCCATCACCAGAATCATCACATCCACCACCACCATTGCCATCACCATCATCCTCATCATTATCATTATCATTATTGATTACTATTATTATTTTATTTCAAGCTATTACCAGTGCCTGGGAGGTGATTAATAAGTCTTTATTGACTGAGTTATTAAAGATAAGGCATTGCTTCTTTAGGCTAACAGAGGCCCACAGCTCAAGCCATAGCTTCTCCTCGAATGTGCCCCCCTCACCCGCAGCACTCTCTCCTCCTTGCCTGAGTCAGACATTCCAGGTCACAGTTGGCACACCGCACAGCTTCCTCGCCGTCAGCAGAGCCATCCACCAAGAACTGCAGGAGTCGGTCCACAGGTGGTAGCCCATTGGCTCCCTTCACCACAGACTGGTGGCTGCAGGCATGGGAGAAGTTCAGGCAAGCCCGTCAGGGACCCCTTCCTAGCCCTAGCCCCCAGTTCCCTCCTGTCACATTTATTCACCGGGATCTAAAAATAGTTGAGAGGTGCCCCAGGAAAATGGTCTGTCACCTGCCTCTTGTTTTCACTATAAATAGCTTCCACTCCAGTCCCCACTTTTATCGCATCCCCTTGGCCTAGCAGAAATTGTTCTTACGTGAGGCTTCTGGAATTCACTATCTCAAAGCATTAAAAAGCCTTGATTCTCTTTCCTTCCCCTTCTCATACAAATCTTCTCTCTAGCACAACTGCTTTAACCTGGTCAGGGTGATATTAATAATCACTCAACCCAAGTGCTCACGGAAAATTTGAGCTGTTCAGACACAAGACTTTAGGGTCAGGAAATCAGTGACGAAGACCCAGTCCTAAAGTCAAGAAATCAGATTTCAGTGATGACTTAGCAGAAACTTAAGTGTTTAAGACCTGTGCAATCATGGCAAGATGTAAAGATGCATAGCTATCCTATCTGGGGCCCCTCCCTGGGGGCTCACATGCCAGGGCAGGCTGGTTAGTTCCTGCACCCTCTCTCTGCCCATCACCCTCTCTAGAGCCACTGCACTGAGGGCCTGGCATGAAAGAGCTGCAGCTAGGTGGAAAAACCACAGATGCCTCCTAAAGTAGAAACTCTCGTCTGTGGCACCTCCCAACTGCCCCAATTTTAGGAGCTTAGATCTCCACTGGGGTATCCATCAAGGGCCAATTTCAGGAAAAGACTGGAAATGGCCAGGTAGATACTGACAGATATGCCCTGATGGCTGCAGCCAAGGTCCAGGGCTGCCCTGACCATTGTGACTGACTCTCACTACTCCTGATTTCTCATCATAGGATTCTCTCCCTAACTAAGGAGCCCTGGTCTCAGACTCATTTTCTCTTGGATTCCTGAGAGTAAAGTGACTTGAGTTGTGTCTGGCCCCAGGCCACCGTTCCACCCAAGACACATTCCTCACCCACAAAGCGGGCAGGCTAGACGGCCATCAACCGCCCGGCCTCGCAGGCAGCTGGCGCAGAAGTTGTGGTAACAGTCTAGAAGGCAGGGGTGTTCATATTGTTCATGGCACAGGAAGCAGATGAGAGGGTGCCCATTGGAGGCGTCCAGGGCAGCAAGGCTCTCCAGGGGCGAGAAGATTTCACCTGACATCTGATGGGAATTAGGAGTTGGGTTGGATGGGAGAGGAGGAAAACCAGAGTCAAGTCTGCCTCCCTATGTGTTGACCTCTGCTTCTGAGGACAACTGTCTGAGGTCACTGGTATGGTGGGAGAAACATAGAAGACCCTGAAGACATCCTAGAATCACTTTGCTGAGGGTTAGGGGAAAGCGGGCAACTGCCTGAGGTCATAGAGATGGGAGGAAAAACATGGAAGGCATCACCCTCCCCCCAGCAGATTGCCCCATAGCATCTCCCCATATAGCACATTTTCAGTTTCTCCTTATATACTAATTCCTTCCCTAATGCCTACAACTTGTCTCCCTCAATCTTAGATCTGGAAACCCCAGTGTCCTGGACAAACAGAAACTCTCCACTACTGGTTTCCTCCTACCTGGAACCCTGGCACAACTGGAGAATCGGAAGGAGACTTCTCGCACCTACCGCTCCTGAGAGGTCATAGAGAGGGTTGAGTTTGTGCATAAATAAGAAGATACTTTTCCATCATACTCCTCGAATCTGGCTCCCCCAAAGCATTTGGGGGAGGGGCAGGGAGTGAGGAGGTAGGCACACTCCCCTCCTACCTTCTCCGCAGATGTTTCCAAGTCACCTTTCCACCTCAGTTGTGGGGAAATGTGCTGGCCAGGCTGGAAGAGGCTGCCGGAGGAGGTTCTGGGCAGGCTCAGAGTAGCATCCGTGGATGCCAGAGGGTGCCCCTACTCAGGAGAGATAATCGGGTCTGTTTCTATCCTCTCCCACTGGCAGGAGAAGGGGCGGGCATCAGCCCTTCCCCAGCAAGGCCAGGGGCTGGCCTGGAAAGCAGAATGCCCATTCCTGAGGCAGGGCGGGGCCCAGAGAGGTGGGGGGAATTCTGGAATCCTTTTAGGCAGGGAGAACGACCCAAGGAGAGTGGAGGCCACTGGGGAACTGTAGGGCACATTGAGGGCACTGTGTAGTGATAGTGATCCTCTGTTCCCTTTTCAATCTGGCTGGGGCCCCTGGATTGTTTGACTTAGTCTCAGTCTTCTCTTATCAATCCAACCCTTTCACCCTTCCTGAGAAATTCCAAACCTTCTTTCTTATCTCTAGTGGTCCTACCAGTCTCTGGTCAGGAATCACTTAGCTGATGGTCCCTGGGTCACTTGTATTTTGGGTCACTCCATTCTGCAGGAAATAAAGACTTATTCCCAATCACTATCTGCAAAGCCCTTCCTCTGTCTCCCCTCTTCCTCCAGCCCATACTTGGAACCTTTCCAGCTTGCCAAACAGACCTGCTATTCCAATTAAATGTATTCCATGTCTTCCTCCAAGTCTTTACACTACTTTACACTACTATGCCCAGAAAATTCTAACTCTTCATCTTCCCCTAGGAAGATTTATAAAATAGCTGACTTTTTTTATCTATAGAGAGATATGGATATATTTACTTATATATTTTATACATATATATGGATATACACACATATATATTGCTTTAAGATTTGCAAAATATGTATATATATATATATATAATATATACATATATTCTCATTTCATCTTTACAATAACCCTGGGAAATAAGTACCAATATTCCCTTTTTACAGATGAGGAAAATGATGCAAGCAGTTAGTTATGTGATTTGCCCGCAAACTGTTAAGTTTCTAAAGCTGGATTTGAATTTAAATATGCCTTATTCTAAGATGAACATTTTAGCCACTTTGTTACATAAAGCTTAGTTCAAGGGTGTCCAACCTACATACATTCTTCATTTCTTGTTTCCTTAACTATATCCATGATGGTTTAAATACATATATGCATAATCAGCATGTGATTCCATGTCATACTATAGAATGTAAGCTTCTTGAAGGCAGGAAATGATTCCTTTTTTGCCTTTGTTCAGATGCTAGAACTGAACTAGTTCAGGGCTTGCATATTGCAGTATCTTAACAAATGTCTGGTTAATTGAAGAGGCAGGACTATGTTTTCTTTTTTTTTCTTTTTTTTTTTTTTTTAGGTTTTTGCAAGGCAATGGGGTTAAGTGGCTTGTCCAAGGCCACACAGCTAGGTAATTACTAAGTGTCTGAGACCGGATTTGAACCCAGATACTCCTGACTCCAGGGCTGGTGCTTTATCCACTGTGCCACCTAGATGCCCCTGGACTATGTTTTCTAATCTTAACTGGGCTCTCACCAAAGTAAGGCAATGCTTCTACTCCTCCCTAGGTGAATATCTATGAAACTCCCCAGATGTTTTGTACTTTTTTCTTTTCCCTCAAGTCATCCTCAGTATACCACCCACACTTTCTCAGCTGAGGTTCTCATCTTCTATTGTCACCCCAAACTAGGTCATTCCCATTCTTCTTCCTCTCTCCTTATCTCATACTCCCAGACATTATCCCTCACTATCTCCTTCTTTATACCAGTCTTTAATGAAGAGGTGGGTCTTCTGTCAGTTGGCCAATTTCTCTACATCTATCTGATCCCAGCACCTCCTATCACTTCCAGCAGATTGCCCCCATATCAAATCTTCCCATATATCAAATTTTCAGTTTCTTCTTATATATTAGTTCCTTCCCTGATGCCTATACCCTGTTTCCCTCATCCTCAAAAATGGTTACTAGCTGCTATCATGACAGCTGGTATCATCCTCT
Source organism: Macrotis lagotis (assembly GCF_037893015.1). NCBI lineage: Eukaryota > Metazoa > Chordata > Mammalia > Peramelemorphia > Peramelidae > Macrotis > Macrotis lagotis. The sequence continues at coordinate 888,589,133 of NC_133658.1, forward strand.
GTCTCTTTTCAGCTAAAATGTTGAAAAAGTCATCTTCATTTGGTGTCTCCATTTCTGCTCACTCAATTCTAATTCCTCTGTATTCAGTGCTGTCATCCAAAGTTACCAATGATCTAATTGCTCAGTCTAATAGCCTTGTCTCAGTAAACATCTATAGCCTCTGTTGTATTTAACTATTTATTGACCATCTCCTCCTCCTTGGACATGCTTGTCTTGGAGGGTTTTTCTGATATTGTTCTCTCCTGGTTCCCCTCCTACTTGACTCATTGCTCTTTTTTAGATCTGTATCTAAGTGTTGGGCCTTTTAATCTCTCTTTATACTCTCTCCCTTAGTGATCTCATCTTCTCCCATGGTTTAAATGACCATGTCTATATCAATGATTCACATCTCTCCTGAGCTCTAGTCCCAAATCACCAATTTCCTGTTGGATCTTTCAAACTTCATGTCCAGAAGGCCTCTCAAACTTTACATATCTAAAACAAAACTCAAAAATTGTCATTCTCCCTAAATACAGCTCTCATCCAATATTCTTCATTATTTTAGCAGATGCCACCATTTTTATACTCACTCAAGCTTAGCCTCAGTCATCCTTCAGTCCTCACTCTCATCCACCTCACATGGCCAGTTATCTTACATTTCTCAGATTGGCTAAAATGATAGATACCTATCAAATGGGGAAGGGTCAAAAAATAATACTAAGCTATAGGAAAAGATGAGTTGGTTAGTTTAGAACAACATGGAGACTTGGACCTTATGAAGGAAGATGATATCTGTCTCTAGAGGCAGAACTGACAAATTGAAATATGCATTGTGTTGTCTTTATACATATATATAATATGCTTATAGATATGTATAAATATGTATATATTCACTTTTTTTAGTTTTTTTTTTTGTAAGGCAGTGGGGTTAAGTGACTTGCCCAAGGCCACACAGCTAGGTAATTATTAAGTGTCTGAATAAATTCTCAAGCCTGCATTTCATTCTTTTTAAGGAAAAATGAGCCTAGCCTGTATGTGAGATTGTGCTCCTAAGTAGCTAGATTTACAGATTTACAGATTTACAGATTTACAGATTTACATATTTGAACTCAGCTACTCCTGACTCCAGGGCTGTTGCTCTGTCCACTGCACCACCTAGCTGCCCCTATATTCACATTTAATTGTAGTTTTCTCTAGGGTTGGGTGGGGAGGGATGAAGAAAAAATAAAAAGTGAACAGCAGAGAACAAAAGGAAACTTGGAAGCACAGAAAAAGAGTAGCTTTGAAAATGACGTGTCAAATTCATTTAAAAAAGAGGAAAGCTAGGTGGCACTGTGGATAGAGCACCGGCCCTGGAGTCAAGAGAATCTGAAGCCTCAGATACTCAATAATTACCTAGCTGAATGACCTTGGGCAAGTCACTTAACCCCATTGCTTCGCAAAAGCTAAAAAAAAAAGGAAAGCTTTGAAATGGAAATTTTATCATTTTTTATATTAAGCCCTTTCTTATGTTCTGCTGTGTACATGGGAATGGACTTTTTCTTTTCTTTTTTGAATTTAATTTAAAATGAATTTAAAAAGACACATGTCCAGTTACAAATCTTGCCATTTCCCCTTCTACAACATTTCTCTTCTATGTCCTCTTTTTTCTGTTTGCACAACCACCATGCTCCTAGTGCAGGCCCTCATGACTCCTGGTCTCTATTTTCACTACCTTCTAATTGCTCTTCCTGCCTCTAGTTTCCTCCCACTCCAATTTTTCCTTTACTCATTGACCAAAGTGACTTTTCTAAATTGTAAATCTAGCTACTTGTCTTAGGAGCACAATCTCACATACAGGCTAGACTCATTTTTCCTTAAAAAGAATGAAATGCAGCCTTGAGAATTTATTGGTAAAGAATAGGTTGGGGTAAGTCTCAAGCCTAGAGTGTACACAGTCCCTCATTTCTACTTCTTAGAATTCTTGTTTTCCTTTAAGAATTAGATCTTTTTTAATGTTTTTATCTGTTGTTTTTCTAATTATATGTAAAAACAATTTAATTTTTAAAAATTTTGAGATCCAAATCATTTCTCTCCCTCTTTCCTTGAGAAAGCAAGCAATTTCATAAAGATTATTTATGTGTAGTCATGCAAAATATATTTCCATATTAGCCATGTTGCTAAAGAAAAAAAACAGTCCAAAAACCAAGTCTTCTTCCATCTGCATTCTGAATCTGTCAGTTCTTTCTCTGGAGGAGAATAACATTTTTTATTATAAGTTTTTCAGAACTATCTTGAGATCATTCATTGTACTGCAGTTAGTTCATCTTTATATAGAAAAACTTCCCTGATCTCCCTGGCTGTTAATGTCTTCCTTTTCCCTGTCAACTTGTGTCTACATTGCATGTTGTTGGTCTTTATCCTTTGTTATTGAAGATCAAATAGTTCATGTGAACATCAAAGGTGTGTAGATATATGTGTATGTATGCACACATACATGTTCTCTTCCTATTTGAAAGTTAGTCCTTTGTAGGCAGGGCTGAGTTTCCTTTTGTGTTTGTATACCCGATAATTATCATAAGTATCCAACAGTAATCGACACTGGGTGAACCATGCTGTATACAGTAGGCACTTAATGACTGTTGATTGAATGAAAGGTCAGTTCTGTCCTCAGGTGTGCTCTCCCACAGGAGTTTTCACTCATAGGCCATACACATGAAAGTTGATTACCCTTTGGTTTGGATTTCTTCTGTAGGTTGGAACTCTAGGTCATCAATTTATCCCTTCTTTCAGAGCCCAGCACAGCTAAGGAAGCTCTATCAAGTACATTCCCATATATCAATCAACAGGGATCTTCTTTTGGCTGCTGTTGTTGATTCATTTAATATACAACCATGGTGATGATGAAATACCATTGGAAACCATGACTGTATCCTGAGAATCAATCCTCTCTGACTTGCCTGGCAAAATTCCCTGATGTAGAGATCCTACTGACATTTGAACTTGGGAAACTACCCTGATAAATCTCTTTCCAATGTCAACAGATTAGTTTCACTTCAGAAGCTTCTGGATGGGGACCCCTATGCCATCTCCTACCTTCATCTTACCTCTAAATATGGTTTAATAACTCCTTTTAAGAAATTTTGTTAGTGGCTTTTATTTAACACCATAGTCATTTTTAGCCTTCTTAAATATGTCCTTTTTTAAGTCCTTCCACTATGGTCATAGTTCTTTCTCTGATGATGATGATGATGATGATGATGATGATGATGATGATGATGTTTTCCTTCATTCTCAAAAAAGAACATAATGTCAGGGAGATGCCATGACATGCATATGAATTGAATTTGATGAGAGAGGTACCTTGCCTTTTCCTTTGGAGCCAATGGGTTCAATGACTAGATATGAATCAGATAGCCCTGGATTCTGGGAAATCAGGGTTAAGTCACTTGCCCAAAGTCACATAGCTAGTAAGTATCTGAGACTGGATTTGAACTCAGGTCCTCCTGACTTCAAGCCCAGGGTTTTATTCTCTGTGCCATCTAGCTGCTCCTTTCTCTACTCCCAGCATCAATGAGCCTTCCTTTGTAACTAAGAAAACCAGTTGAGTAAAATCTACTGACTCAGAGACCTTGTGTGCATTTGGAGCTCCACACCTATCTGACTCATTATTCTACTGAAAACATGTTAGTGCATTTTCTCATCCTTTCTCCAGGAATGTTGTTGTTCAATTGTTTAATCTTGTCTTACTCTTCACTTACGGATCATAAAATCTATAGAAGTTTTCTTGGCACAAATCCTGGAATGGCTTGCTATTTTCATAGTTTACCTTAATCTCCTAGAGAAGGAAATGCCATGCTACTCCAGTGACATAAATATCTTGCTCAGGGTCATACAGCTAGTAAGTGTCTGGGGTTGCATTTCAGTTCTAGGTTTCTCCAGGGATAAGAGCAGTCATTTCACTTGTTCTGCATTACGCTTCATTTTAGAGTTATTCTTGTTTATGTTATTGTAGTCATTGAGTATATTCACTGGTCTTGGAGTCAGGAGGACCTGAGCTGAATCTAGTTTCAGACACTTAACATTGACTAGTTGTGGGGCGGCTAGGTGGCGCAGTGGCTAAAGCACCGGCCCTGGAGTCAGGAGTACCTGGGTTCAGATCCGGCCTCAGACACTTAATAATTACCTAGCTGTGTGGCCTTGGGCAAGCCACTTAACCCCATGTGCCTTGCAAAAACCTAAAAACCCCCCAACAACAATGACTAGTTGTGTGACCTTGGGCAAGTCACTTAACTCTGATTTCCTTGCATCCAGGAACATCTCCAGATTCATATGCTTGCTATGACATCATCTCCCTGATGTCTTGGTCATCTGTGAACATGAAGGGCAAACATTAAAGGGTCTAATAGTTCAAGTGAAAGATGTCATAAGCTGCTAGAATCTTTGATTTAAAAGGAAATTTGGAAGTTCACCTGATCCCAGCCTTTACTGATCTGTGTGATAGAATGGCAAGGTGGGGCTTGAATGTAGGTCATCCATGAATAGAGCAAGAGGCATCAGGGTATATTTCACCTAGTAGATCTTGTCCTCACCTTGGAGCCAAGAAGAATTGGGTTCAAATCCTACCTTTTGTGGGCAGCTAGGTGATTCAGTGGATAAAGCAGTAGGCTTGGGATCAAAGTTCAAATCCAGTCCCAGACACTGGGCAAATCTCTTCACCCTGTTTGTCTCAGTTTCCTCATCTGTAAAATGGGCTGGAGAAGGAAACAGCAAACCATTTGAGTATCTTTGCTAAGAAAACCCCCAGATGGGGGGGTTTGACCAAAAATGACTGAATACTAGCACTGTGATCCTGAGAAACACAACTTTTGGGAGCTTATTTCCTCATCCAAAAAATGAGAGGGGCTGGATTCCATGGTCTCTAAGTCTACAATCCTAAGACTTTCTAAGCTTTTAATCAAGAATTACTGGATACATGACTTTGTGTGTTCTTGCCTGTGTATTTGTGTGTTTGTGTGTGTGTGCTTGAATAGCATTTATTAAGTGCCTACTAGGTGCTGGCCATACAAAGATAAGAATGAAAAGGTCCCTACCCTCAAGGAAATTGCATTCTTCTCAGGGGATTCATCTGAAGAGATAAGGAAACACCAAATATCTACTGAGTAAACACAAAGTAATTTAAGAGTGGGTAGTAGACCAACAGAGCAGAAATCTGTAATGGCTTCTGGGAGCAGGAAATGTCTGAGCTTGGGGGAGGGGGAAAAGGGAAAAGAGCCAGCATTTATTTATCTTCCAGGCACTTTCCAGATTTCTCATTTGATCCTCACACAAGTCTGTGAGATAGGTGTTGTTATTAGTCCCACTTAACAGATGTGGAACCTGAGGCAGATAGAGGATTAAGTGAGTTACCCAGGGTCACAAAGCTAGGAAATGTCTGAGACTAAGCCTTTGGGTTGGTGGTGGTCAAGGAATTCGGGAGGCTCTCACAATCTGATCCCTTTCTCACATTATACTCCCCTCTAGGAATTCTGTGGTCCAGTGATACAGGCCCTTTTACCCTTCCTTCCCATGACAAATTCATGTCTTGCCTCTCTCTCTTCTCTCTTTCTCTTGACATCCCCAGTTCTCTCAAGTTTCAGCTCAAGCACTGCCTTCTTCAGGAGCCCCTTCCTCCTCTTCCTTGGCTGGTTCTTTCGGGTTATCCTTCTTTACTCTTTGCACCTATTCATTTGCCCATCATTAGGGAGGGCAGGTTACTTTATTTTATTTTTTTTTTTTGCCTATTGTTGCGGGCTCAGCTCCTAAAACGGTGCCTAGCACATAATATTGTTGTTTGGTTGTTTCTGACTCTCTGTGATCCCATTTGGGATTTACTTGGCAAAGTTATTGGAGTAAGCTTGTCATTTCCTTTCCCAGTTAGTTTTACAGATAAGGAAACTGAGACAGAAGTACGCAACTTGCCCAGGTTATCCAGCTAGTAAATGTCGGAGATCAGATTTTTTTTTTAGGTTTTTGCAAGGCACATGGGGTTAAGCGACTTGCCCAAGGCTACACAGCTAGGTCATTATTAAGTGTCTGAGGTCGGATTTGAACTCAGGTGCTCCCAGCTAGCCGCCCCGACCAGATTTAGACACAGGAAGATGAGTCTTCCTAACTCCAGACATTGAACTCCTGGCACATAATAGGAACTTAATAGATTGGTTAATTAAGCAGCTTGGTGCGGACGCAGCTAGACCACCAGCCCTGGAATCAGGAGGACCTGAGTTCGAGTCACATCACCCCGATGGCCCCTCATCCGGGGCCATCTGCCGTCCTCCTGATCCACCTCTGGCCACTGGATCCAGAGGGCTCAGGGGGCAGAAAGTGAGGCTGGGGACTCCGCACGGCCCCTCCCCCATCCAATTCATGCGCTTGTCATGACATCATCTCCCTGACGTCATGGTCTTCTTAGACAACTAATAATAATAATTATTATTATTAACAACAATATAATTATTATTAACAATAATTATTTTTTTAGGTTTTTGCAAGGCAATGGGGTTAAGTGGCTTGCCAAGGCCACACAGCTAGGTCATTATTAAGTGTCTGAGGCTGGATTTGAACTCAGGTGCTCTATCCACTGCGCCACCTAGCCGCCCAGACAACCAATCATTAAATCGATATATGAATCAAACGAATCAATTGATTTCTAGAGCGCTGCCAGGGAGGAGCGCTCATTCTTCCCTATTTGACAGGGAGGACCACTGAGGCACAAGGCGCTGCTGGACCAGGGATGGAGCGGTTGAGGGTCAAGGTGAAGGCGGAGAAGCGGCGCTTGGTAACCGCGGATACTTGTAACAAGTCGGAAGCACAAACTCTCCACCAGGCCGTCCGGCCAGGGAGGGGGAGGGGCTCTGCACGTTCCTCCGACGTTCCTTCCCCTTCCTCATGGAAGAGTCCACCAGTCCGCTCTCCCTCCCCTTCCTTTCCTCCACCAATGGAACGTGCCGGCTTCCCGGCGGCGGAAGGAAGAAGGGAGGGCGAAGAGCCAGGCGATACGAATCGCTCTCCGAGCGCCGAGGCCGCGGAGGAAGCCCGGGCCATCCAGGGGCGTGACCGAGCGATTGATAGCGCCTGGGGCCTGCGCGCCGGGCGTGCTCGCGGAGGGTTTTGCGCCTGCGCGCTGCTCGGCGGTCCCTTTCTGCCTGCTCGATCGTGATGGCTCCCGTGGTTAGTATCGCGCTCCGTGCGCGGCCTTCCCTCGGGGCTCGCCCCGCGCTCTGCCGGGCTCCGCGGGCCCCGCTGCGACCGCAGCCCGAGCCGGCCGGCCGGCGGGGAGGGGATCGGGGCCGGGCCCGGCCGCCCGCGCCGCCGCCCGCCCCTCCTCGGCGCGGCCGGGCCGCAGCACGCTGCCTGGGCAGGAGGCCGAGGCCCGCCGGGGCCGGGGCCGGGGCCGGGGCCGCGGCCGCAGCCGGCGCACCTCCTGCCCGGGGGCCGTCCAGCTTCGGGCGCGCTGCTGCTCCGGGCGCCCGCTCCGGCCCCGGCTCCCGACCGAGCCGCCGGGGCCGAGGGGCGAAGCCGGAGCGCGGGGCCGGACGGGGCCTCCCTCCCCCGAGCCGGGCCGAGCGTCCCGGCGGCGCCCGTGACCTCGAGGACGGACGGACGGACGGACGGACGGACGGGCGGCGCGGCCCCGGCCCAGCCCGAGCTGCCGGGGAGGAGCGCCTCGGGGGGTCGCGGGGCCCTCGGAGCGCCTCTCGGCAGCCGCAGCCCGAGCAGGGGCCCGAGGCTCGGGAGGGCTTAAAACCTTTGTCAAAATAAATGATTTCAGGCCACACGGCCTGAAGCGTCTGTAACTGGATTTGAACTCGGGTCCTCCTGACCCCGGGGCCGGTGCTCTGTCCTCTGCGCCACCTAGATGCCCCTAAACTTTAAGAAAATCATTGTAGGATGGGAAATTTTAAAAGACAGGCAGTATTTTTGTGATAACTGTAATCATTGTTAAAAAATCATTTTTATGATACTTAAACATGTGATTTGGAAATTTTTTTAAAGAAAGTCATTGTTTATAACTGCTGTCCTTTTAGGATTGGAAATTTTAAAAGATCGTTGTTTTTAGGGTAACTGCAATCATTTTGTGATTGGAAATTTTAAAAAAAATCATATTTAGGATACTTATGGTTTTTTTTGCAAAGCAGTGGGGTTAAGTGACTTGCCATAGGCCGTACAACTAGGCAATTATTAAGTGTCTTTAGTTAGATTTGAACTCAGGTCCTCCTGACTCCAGGGTCAGTGATCTCCATTCACTGCGCCACCTAGCTGCCCCCCAATTTGGAAAATTGTTGAAGAAAGTCATTGTTTTTATAACTGCTGTCATTTTATGATAGGAAATTTTAAAAGAAAATCATTGTTTTTATGGTAACTGCAATCATTTTGTGATTGGAAATTTCAGAAAAACATTTTTATGATATCTAATCTCACGATTTGGAAAATTTTTAAAGAAAGTCATTGCTTTTGTAATTGCTATCGTTTTATGATTGGAAATTTTAAAAGAAAATCATTGCTTTTATAACTGCAATCATTTTGTGATTGGAAATTAAAAAAAATCATTCTTGTTTTTGCAAGGAACTGACTCCAGGGCCAGTGCTCTATCCACTGTACCGCTTAGCTGCCCCAAGAAAATAATTTAAAAATTTCCTTTTCTTTTTTAAAAAATTTATTTAAAACAATGGGGCTAAGTGACTTGCCCAAGGACACACAGCTAGGCCATTATTAAGCTTCTGAGGTCGAATTTGAACTTAGGTACTCCTGACTTCAGGGCCTATGCTCGATCCACTGTACCACCTAAATGCCCCTAAACTTTTTTTTTTAAAGAAAATCATTTTATGATGGCAAACTTTTTTTTTGGCAAGGCAATGGGGTTAAGTGTCTTGACCAAGGCCACACAGCTAGGTAATTATTAAGTGTCTAAGGCCTGATTTGAACTCAGGTACTCCTGACTTCAGGCCCTGCTCTATCCTAACCCCCCTCCCCCCATGATGGGAAATTTTAAAAGAAAATCATTATTTTTATGGTAACTAATCATTTAGTGATTGTAAATTTAAAAAAAATCATTTTTATGATACTTAATCTTCTTGTGATTTGGAAAATTTTTAAAGAAAGTCATTGTTTTATAACTGGTATTTTATGATTGGTAATTTTAAATGAAAATCATTGTTTTTATGGTAGCTGCAATAATTTTGTGATTGGAAATTTCAAGAAAAGTCATTTTTATGATACCCTAATCATCTTGTGATTTGGAAATTTTAAAAGAAAGTCATTGGTCTTATGATAACTGCTATCATTTTATGATTGGAAATTTTAAAAGAAAATCATTTTTATAATTACAGTCATTTTGTGGTTGGAGATTTTTTTAAGGTTTTTGCAAGGCAAATGAGGTTAAATGGCTTGCCCAAGGCTACACAGCTAGGTAATAAGGGTCTGAGACCGAATTTGAACCCAGGTACTCCTGACTCCAGGGCAGGTGCTTTAGCCGCTGTGCCACCTAGCTGCCCCTGTGGTTGGAAGTTTTAAAAGAAAATCCTTTTGCTTTGGTTTTTGTTTTTGTTTTTGCAAGGCAAAAACTGACTCCAGGGCCATCCCGCTGCACCACCTAGCTGCTCCAAGAAAATAATTTTTAACATTTTTAAAAAATTTATTTAAGGCAGTGGGGCTAAGTGAGTTGCCCAAGGTCACACAGCTAGCTCGGGCCCTCCTGACCCCAGGACCAGTGCTGTATCCACTGTGTCACCTAGCTGCCCTGAGAAAATCATTTTTATGAAGAGACTGCAAAGTTTTTGTGATTTGGAAATTTTTAAAGAAAGTCATTTTTATTGTAACTAAAATCATTTTGAGATTGGAAATCATTTTGAGATTGGAAATGTTAAAAGGAAATAATTCTTATATGATGACTGCAGCATGAAAGAGTTGATTACAAGACATGTTCTCCAGTCTTTGGTTTCACTCTCTATGTCTAACACTTAATAGTCTTGTTAAAAGGTAGATATTTGCCCTCTATAAATCCAGTGGGGATTTAGAGTAGGCCCTTTTCAGTGCATTAACATTTTGTGATTTTAGAAGGATCTTTAGGCACTATGACTAAGAGTCATTGACAAGCAGCCTAATTTTGTGAAAAGTTCCCAGGGGCAGCTAGGTGGTGCAGTGGAGAGAACACTGGCCCTGGAGTCAGGAATACCAGAGTTCAAATCAGGCCTCAGACAATAATTGCCTAGCTGTGTGACCTTGGGCAAATCACTTAACTCCATTGCCCTGCAAAAAAAAAAATTAAAAAAAAGTTCCCTAACCTGATATGTTAAAAAGGGGGAGAAGAGCATCTACTTCCCAGGATTGTTTGAGGATCAGATGAGAGTCCCAGCTGGATGGGACAGTGGATAGAGCTTTGGCCTTGGAATCAGGAGTACCTTAATTCAAATCTAACCTTAGTAGCAATATGACCTTGGGCAAGTCACATAATCCTGATTGCCTTTCATCTAGGGCCATCTCCAGTTGTCCTGACTCATTTCTGGCCACTGGACCCAGATGGCTCTGGAGGAAAAGTTGAGACTGGTGACTTAGCACAGTCTCCCTTACGAAAATCCAATTCATGTACTTGTCATCACCTCCCCAATGTCATGGTGTTCAAAAATGAAGGACAAACATTAATCATTGGATAAATATTAATTATTGTAAGGAGTTTAAGGAAAGAATTTTTTCCTTAGTCTTTCATCTTACAGGAGTTAAGTTTCTACTTTGAATGTTTTCAGACTTGAGTAATTGGAGGGGGGGACTTAAAGGGAGGTCCTAGTTAAAGATTAACTATTTAAAGGGTAGAATGTCCTTAAGAAGGATATTGGAGAGGGGCAACTAGGTGACTTGGGATAAGAGCACTGGCCAGAATGACTTGAATTCAAATCTTGTTTCAAATACTCCACACCAGGTTTGTGACCTTGGACAAGTCATTTAACCCCATTGCCCCATAAAAATTTAAAAAAAGGATATAAAACAATCTAGCTCTCAATTCCAAAATTACTCAGTACCCATGTGCTCATTACTGTAGATTTGAAGATATAAACAGGAAAATCCCTACTGTTTAGGGGTTTATAACCAAGTGGGATTGTTTTTTTGTTTGTTTAGGTTTTTGCAAGGCAGATGGGTTTAAGTGGCTTGCCCAAGGCCACACAGCTAGGTAATTTGAACCCAAGGTACTCCTGACTCCAGGGCCGGTGCTTTATCCACTGCGCCACCTAGCTGCCCCAACTCCAAGTGGGATTGTTGAGTAAACCAGACAGACATCAACAATATTCTAATTAGGAAATTAATATGAGAAGTTAAGTGGTGACCAGACTCAAAGAGGAGGAGATCTCTCTAAGGGATATGGGAAGGTCTCACCAGCAGTGGAGATACCTCAAGAGGTTGCTGCAATCTCAGAACTACATCATACAGTTAGGAGAGGAGCAAGAAAGAGCAGCCAGTCATAAGGTGTCAGAAATAATTCCCACAACTCAGTATTTAAAGTGTAGAGAATAAAAATGTAATGAAGTTCAAGAATGGTTTGGCTAAATCGAGGCACCTACTGCCTTGCCAGGGATTTTTATAGGTCATCAGCCTCTTGGTGAGTAATAAACACCTTTTACAGAATTTCAGAACTTTAGGCTGGAGGGGAGCAGCTAGGTGGTGCAGTGGATAGAGCATTGGCCCTGGAGTCAGGAGGACCTGAGTTCAAATTTGGCTTCAGACATTTAATAATTACCTAGCTTTGAGACCTTGGAAAGTTCCTTAACTCCATTGCCTTACATAAGTAAAATTAAAAATAAATTAAAAAACCCTTTAGATTGGAGGGACTATTCCCTGTATAACTTAAATTTAGAAGTTTTGAGGATTTTGTTTTTGAATGTAGTCTACCTCCCTCCAATCCTCCCTCCATCTTTGGAGTTTAGTTACTTACAGAGTTTGTGTTTTTCTGCAGAAGAAATCTGCGATGAAGGGCGGCAAAAAAAAGAAGCAAGTTCTCAAGTTCACCCTTGATTGTACCCATCCTGTGGAAGATGGGATTATGGATGCAGCTAATTTTGTAAGTTATTTTTCTGAAGCTATTCATTTCTTTGCTTAGTGTGTAAGTGCAGGTGTGGGTTGCATTCCTGAAATAACTAAATATTTTTTTTAAGACAGGAAACAAAGTATTCCAGGGGCTAAATTCTGGGCTTTCATTATCTTGGGAGTGATGACTTTGCAGTTTATTCTAGGGCTAGCATCTTAAACTATGGAGGTGAATGTGGAGTGCTGGGAGTTAGGAAGTCTCATTTTTTCCTAAGTTCTGTTCTGGTCTTAAGACACTTTAGTAGCTTTGTGACCTTGCACAAGTCACTTAGTTTTTTAGTCCTGTTTGCTTCAGTTTCTTCAACTGTATAAAATGAGCTAGAGAAGGAAAAGGCAGTATCTCTGCCAAGAAAACCCCAGCTGGGGGCAGACTTGACAGAAAAACAACTGAAGAGAGTTCATTGATTTTGGTGATTTTGTTTTTAGATTTTGGAATGTATTTTGATATCTTCTGGGATTAAAATACTATTGCCATCTTTGGTTTAAAGTTCTTCTGACTTATTTTTGAGCTAATTTAGTTGTATCTCTGTTTTGTTCTTTTTTTCCCTTTTCCCCATGGAAACCTAGACAAATGAAATTACTGCAGAAACTGAATCCATTTCTGCTTTTTGAGGTTGCTAGAGTTCCTTGGTTTCTTGCTTTCAGCACCTGCTAGTGAGGAGAGCTCACACATTGTACTATATGGTGAAGATTCCAAAATATCCCTTTCTTCTTAAATATCCTCCCAAATATCCTTTTTTTCTTCCCAAGTGCCCTTTTTTATCCCTTATTATCCCTTACCAATGTCAGGGAAGTCAGCTGGTGTTAAGATAAACTCTTAAAACAAAATTATTTGTAAAATAGATTTTTCATCCCTACCTGTAGGTTTGCCTAGTTTTTAAGTAATGCTTTATAGAACACAATTGGTATAGTCCCTTGTAATTTGTAGAATGTCTGAGTTGAGAAAGACCTTAGAACCCATTTAATCCAATCCTTACCAGAACAAAAATCTCTACACCATCTAGACAAGTGGTCAGCCAGTCTGGATTTGAAGACTTAAAGTGAGGAAAGCAGTGGTACAGTGAAAAGAATGTTGGATTTGTCCTTGGACGCCTGGTTTTAAATCCTGGCTCTGCCAGGGGCTTCCATTTTGTCAGTTGTCCAGTGAGGGGGGATCCAGCTAGAAGAATGACGATTCCTTTCAGTTCTGAATATTTGACCTTTTGAAATAGGTCTTTGAAATGTGATCTTTAAAGACAGCTCTTTCCATTTTAGAAACATTTTTTTCCATCTCCTCTGAAACCTGCCTTGTCTGCTGCCCTCCTTTCCCTTAAGCCCTCCTACCAGCCCATTCCGTCACAGGTACAGTTAGTTGTTCTTGGTTTAGCCTTCTGGGATCATGAAAAACAAGTAGATATCTTTTTTTCTAGGACCAATTTCAGCTGATCCTGATTCACCTGGTCCTACACAGCAATATTTGAATTTTTTTCCTGATGAATTCTGTTACATTCCACTGAGGAAGAGTGCCTTTTCTTCCTTTCTCTCACCCTTTTTTCAGCAGTTTTTTTTTGTTTTGCAAGGCAATGGGGGCTAAGTGACTTGGCCAAGGTCACACAGCTAGGTAATTATTAAATGTCTGAAGTTGGGTCCTCCTGACTACAGGGCCTGTGCTCTATCCACAGCACCACCTAACTGCCCTTCCACTTTCAGAAAAGAGACTGACCATCTTAAGTATTCTCTTTTTTCTGTTGTACCCCCAGAAAACTGTCTTTGCCTTTCCCTTTTACTCTGGTCTCTGAAATGTTCCTTTTGCTCCTTTCCCTCAATCATTCTTTTTTTAAATCTTTAGTGCTTATTCTCTGACATTTTCCCTTCTCTAGACCTTACCTGGTCTTTCCCATACTTAAAGATTTTGCTCTACTTTTACCAAATTCCTATGAAGGCCCATCTGTACTCCTTGCCTTCTAATCTCAATTCCTTATATTTTGACTTCCTTTCCCACCACTTGACTAAAACCACTTTCTCTAATCACCTTTTCCAATTCTCATTTTACTTGACACAGCTGTAGTTTTTGTTACTGTTGACGATTTTCTTTTCCCTGGACCTTTGTGATACTGCTTCTTGTGAGTCTGAACCATTCTCAATTTTTCTATCTTATCCTTCTGCACATTCCACACCCCACCATATACAGATAATTTTTGAATCTGTACATCTTATTTTTCTTCTATGCTCCAGTCTTGAATTATTAACTGTCTATTGGACAAGTTCACCCATATCCTATCTTTCATTTGTGAAGTTGATTTTTAATATCCAAGTTTGAAACACTGCCTTACCATGACCTGTCCAACTCTTTATGGTACATTTCCCTCTCCCTCAATTGTAAATGTGATGAGTATCTTTTATGTTACCTTTGACTGATGATAACACAAAATTGTTATATCTTTAAAGAAAAAACCCTCTTTCTTCCTAAACCCTCTGATTTTTCTATTTCTGTCTAAAGTACCATGATTCCCTGAAATGACTTCAGGTTTGCACAACCTCAGGATTAAACCAAACTTTCTTCATCCTTCATTCTCCTTCCCTATCTTGAACTCATTGATTTGTCTATTGACAAACTCCTCAACCATTTCCCAAATCTCTCCTCTGCTCCCATAGGTTCTGTTCTGCCTTGGTTCAAGGTATTCTCACTTGCCTCTCAATTCGTGGTTGTCCATGTGTCTGTGTGTGGTCTGTCTGCCTTCAGCCCTTTCCCTGCTTGGAGTCTTCTTCATGTACATACCCAGTGGATATTCCTGTATTAGACCCGGTCTAATACATCCTTCTCACCTTACTAGACTGATTTTTTTTATCCCTTCTCTTCACATGCATTCTGTTCAGAATTGCCAGTCATTTGGTCCCCTTATACAGTCTTCCAGCTCTGATCTCTGTATTTGGTACTCAGCCCCCCCTTCCTGCCATGCCCTCCCCACCTGCTAGGAGGCCCAGCTAATGGAGTGCCTGGGATTCAAGTCCAGTCTTAGACACTGGCTCACTGTGTGGCCTTGGGCAGGTCACTTCAGCGCTGCCTGCCTCTGTTTCTATGTCTGTATCCTTTCAGGGGTGGCATATGATGATCAAAAGATATTTGTAAAGGGTCTTAGCACTGTGCTTAAGAAAGTTCTCTGTCTCTACTTCTGAGAATGCCCGGCATCCTTCAAAGTACATTTCAGGTCTGTACCTTTTGTTGGAGGTCTGCCCTGATCTCTGCCCACCCCTCAGCTGTTAATACTTTCTCCCTTTTCCTTTGTATTACTTTTTGCATACTTGGGTGTGTGTTATCATGCTGTGTATTGTATATACTTGAGTGCATGTTGTGATTTGACTGCCTCTGTCCTGAGCTTCTGTTAGTGTTTTTTTTGACCACCTGTCGCACTTATGATTCCTGTTGAGCTTGCAGTCTCCTGAATCCCCAGATTTATTTCAGATGAAGGATACTTAACTTTTATTTGTGAAGTTGATTTTTAATATCCAAGTTTGAAACATTGTCTCACCCTGACCTGTCAAACTGTTTATGGTACATTCCCCTGTCCCTCAACTGTAAATGTGATGAGCATCATTTATGTCATTAATAAAAATGATAGTTATCATACAGTCAAAGAATATGTATCCCCAAGAGATTCCCAGATTCCAGATATCCTTGCAAACTGTTACTACCATTTCTTGGTCTCATACTTCAACCAGTACTTGAACTATGTTTTCACCTTCATCTTTCCACTGAAAATGTGATAACACAAGAAATTTTAGCAAATGGCTTTCCTGAAATATCTATAATTCTGTCTTTCAGTCTGTCACTCTTTTTAGATGTCCTTTAATGACTGGTGATGTTTTAGGATTTGACCTAGAATTGATGTTACTTTACAGGGTTCAGTCATCTTTTTGATAATTAGAACTGAGTTTTTATTTTCTCCTCTGTAATTTCCTAGGATTGGAGGTTGAATTGTTGTGATATCATTGATTTGATTCTTTTTTCTATCTCCTTACTCGTAAAATCAACTTTTTAAACTGTCTTTGTCCTGACTTTTCTCTTTGGCAAAGAAAATAGAAGCAAAAGAAGAGCTGAATGGACCTTTCTTGTCTCCATTTTGTCCATCTTTAGCTTTAGTCCCATCTCTCTTTGATCCTTCTCCCCTCTACCTCCCTCCACTAGTTTTTGAGATTAGTTTGTTGGCATATGGGCCTTAATGTACCATCTTTCCTTTGAAACTGAGGTACCTCATTTTACACTCTTGAAATTCTGATAGTCTTCTTAGAGTACATGATCTTGTATTCATCTTGCTTTCATGTTCTCCTGTCATTTAAAAATTGGAGGTGGTTGATCAGTAATAACTTCTTTTTGGCTACTTCCTTCTCTGTGATTGTAACTTAAGATGATAAAATAATTAAGTACTCCCAAAGCACTTTGAATACATTAAAGGTCTCTTATTATAGCTACCTAGTGTTATCTGAACTGCTAATGTTCTTGATCTTTATTACCCACATTGTTTCCACCCACTTGGCCTCCTTGTTACAATTTTAAATTCTAGTGTTCACAGCTCTCTCACTTGACCTGATTGTTTCGATTGAATTCTATCCCATTAGTTTCCATTGTGATCACTGCTTTCCATCAGGCCTGGTGATTCTTTTAGTTCTTTACTGTGTTTGCATTTAGCTCATTTTGCCCTTTGTTGGTTTGGAAATGTTGATTGCTTTTGGCTGTCTGTTGGGAAAAATCGATCACAACTTCCATTTTTTTTCTGTACTTTCATGGACCTGTGATGATTGTCTCAGTGTGAGTTTTCTTCCCATGCCAGCACAGCAGATCATAGCCCCCAATTCTCATGATGCATTGACCTCTTAAAACTTAGTAGAAGTTCTGTGCTCATCCTTGTGAGGCACTAAGTATATAGAGGAAAGGTGCTTGGCTTAATTTCCACCTTAGATTTTAGTTGCAAATGTCTGTATCATGATTATGGTAGTGGTCTGGTGGTGCTTCCCTTCAGACTCCTCCCCCACGCCTCCCAAGACCTGAAAACAGAACTCTAATGGAAGTAACCAGAGTCAGCTCTGATAGTGGTTTGGTTATTTCAGTTACAAATTAGACCCAAAGTTTGTTTTGTAAATTGGTCTTTATGGCCATACATAATTGTACTGTTTGGGTCCTGGATTTTGGTAGTCCTGGGACTTCTGGTAATCACTGTAATTTTGGGGAAAAAACCAGACTCCCTGGTTCCCTTGGAGATGAATTTATCTTCCTTACACTTAGAATCTAGAGAAAGAACTGAAGTGGTAAGGGGGGGGGCTGCCCTGTGTGTCCCAACACAACCTCATCAGGCCCTCTCGTTTTTACAGGAGCAGTTTTTACAAGAACGAATTAAAGTGAATGGAAAGGCTGGCAACCTCGGTGGTGGAGTTGTAACCATTGAGAGAAGCAAGAGTAAGATAACCGTGACATCAGAGGTGCCCTTTTCTAAAAGGTGAGAGGGTGAGGGATGGGGGAGGAAATAAGACAGTGGGGCCTAGAAGTAGGGAGACCCTCTTGTGCCCCCAGGGTGGTGGGGTGGGAGAGGAAGAACTTTGCCAAAATGGTAAATGACTTTATAATTGGATGAGGGATTAGTAGCCTGAAGAGTGAGGTAAAAAGAGGCAGTTGTGGTCTAATACCCTGCTGTCTCCCCAACCACAAACTCACTCCATCTCAGAAATGCCATTTATCACCTGTAAGATGGAGTTTATGCACCTAGGTGCTGACCTCCCTAGGCTTGTATGGGGACACATAAGTATTGACTTCTAACTGGACAGGCTACTGGAGCTTTGGGGAGGTAGGGAGACCCCGGAGACCCAGGTGATCTCTTGTAGATGTCCTTTTTTAGCCCTTTCATTGGAAATAAAGTCTTTCCTTAAAGTGTTTCAGTGTAAATTGAAGCAGTTTAAGATTTGTCTTTTATCTTTCAACTGAATCTCAAGTTTGCTCTGAGTTTAGTCAGGTATAGCTGGTGCTACTTGGGAGCCTCATAGGATTAGCGCATCTTCATGTTTTTACCTTCTGAACTATGTCTGTCTCCCAGAAGAAAGGCCCAGTTTTGATGTTTCAAGAGCATCAGTTACTTGGTTACATTGCATTGCTCTTTTCTTTCTGAATGCTAAGTAGGAAGGAAGGTCTTGGATTTGCTTATCTTTTATCAGACGAACAGTTTTCCTTTTCACTCAAAATCAACTCCCATCTGGATCCAGGGACTCCCCTATGTTTGTTCTGAAAGAAAAATGCAGAGAACCACAGAAAAATGCTTCCAGAATGGTGAATGTACAGTGACATGAAAAGTCTGGAGTCTTCATTTACTCCTTCCAAGTTTAACAGTTTCCCTTTTCTACATGAAAGTTGTCCTGTATATCTCACCTGATTCTTTTAAACTCATTCCAGCTTGTTTCTGATCTTAGTGGAAGGAAGGGAACATCATTAATAAATAGACAGGTCCACATATTCTTGGCTTTTCTTGCATCTTTTTTCCCCGTCACTGGAACCATCTCAGTTCCTTTAAGTAACTTCTGTTGTCCAACCCTTTAATTATAATCCTTCTTTCTCCCACCCCCATTAGAGTACAGGAAGAGCCTTGCTAGTATATAGAAGGTAGCAGCAAGAGTATATGTAAGTGGAGTACAGTGCCCTGGAGCTAAAACAATTGTTTTAGCTTATTGTTTCTAATCAGGAGTTTCACTGAGTGTTAGAGTACTGTTTTACAAAGTTTTTAGATTTCCTGGCTCAAGAATGGGTGATTTTCACATTCTTTTGGGAAAATCCTTTATTCTAATGACCTTTTAAAATTAAACCATATTTAAGGACCTGTCATCTAACAATAGGGGCTCCTGGCCAAGACCCAGAGTGGAAATTAGATGTCCCATCACTCAACATTAAAATGGCCACAGATCCTTTTTGCTTTGTCATGGTTGGCATTTTGCAGCTGGGCGTTGCAGTCAATTGTTGCCATTGAGGAGAATATAACTTAAAAGGCAAGGCAAGAGAAGCAAATGCTAGGTGTATGCAGAGTGAGAGACTGACTTATTTGACCACTGGCTGAAGAAGGGTAGTGATTAGGCAAACTGATGGACCTTGCAGTTAGATTAACTTCTGAAAGATGGAGTATTGTGCTAGGGCCATAGCTTAAGAGAGGGTCTATATCTACTGATACCCCAGCAGTTTCGGGAGAGTTTGAGACCAGCCTTTGGACTCTGCTACCTAATGCAAGGTGGGAAAGGTGCTGGGATTTAGGTCTGATTGTTGGCCCATGTAATGAGTGTGGTGAAAGAAAGGGTTGCGGCAGAACCTTAGCATACCTCTTGTGTGGCCTGCCAGGTAGCCTCATCTTCTCTCTACATCTTCTCTACAGGTATTTGAAGTACCTGACAAAGAAATACTTAAAGAAGAACAATCTACGCGATTGGCTCCGGGTGGTGGCCAATAGCAAGGAGAGTTATGAATTACGGTACTTCCAGATCAACCAGGATGAAGAGGAGGAAGAGGAGGAAGATTAAACCCTTTTGGGTCTGGATACGTTTTGTATATGATCTTGAATAAAACTTGAACCAAAGTGGTGGTTATCCTTGTCTTTCTGCACTGTGGATTGTACAGGATACTGGAAACAATTGGAAAGGGCTTTGGTTGGGCTGCTGTGTACTCTTCAACACTGAGCTGCTTCTGCTTGGGGATTTCAGTTTGGAATGTAACAGTGCCAAATTGGAAGTGAAAAAAAAAGTCATTTTAAAGGGACCTGATATAAATTCTGACTGCTTTGAACCAGGTCCTCAAGGACCTTTTGCTTAGAAAAAGGCAGTCAGAGATTTGAGCCCTTCCACTTAGTGACTTTGGAGGAAAATATTCCCTCAATTAGTAAGTTTTGTCTGTCTCTTTCCTCAAGGAAATTGATAGACAATTGCTACAGATATGGGGCTCTTAGTTTATTAAAAAAAAACAATTGATTTTTCCTTTGAGGCCCTTTAAATCAGATTGGAAACTGTTACTTGAACAAAAGTACTTGCAAAAAAAAATTCCTGGGACATTTGGCTGAATTCCCTGTTTTGATGAAAAATTAGACCTGGACAGGAAGCTGCTTTGAATAGCCCTTTTCCTATCCAAAATAAAAGATAGTCCATTATCTTGAATGACAATCTGTCCTGCAGAATTGGGCATGGGATGTGACAAAAGTATGATTTAAATGGAGTAAGTCTGTACAAGGATATATATTAGTCAATAGCCATTGTTGGAAAAATCCTAATTTTTGCTGTGCAGCTGCAGACAGTGGCCTCCAGCAGGGGGAGCCAGAGATAAGGAACAACTGTTTACCAAACTGTAATGGTGGTCTACACTGCAGGACTACTGTTGGCCATAAAGGAAGACTCCATGGCAATAGAAACCAAAATGGGACACTAAGAAATATCAGAGATTCTACCAGGCTAGTTCTAGAATAAAGATTTTCTAACAAATAAGCTTGCAAGTTGATAAACTTGAGATAGAATAAAGCCCAAGTTCCTGGTGAGGAGAATGAGATAGGTGGTCTCTAGGTTTTCATTTTGCCATTAAAATTAGAAATGGGGAGGGATATGATTAAAGTTATAATGACATTACGACGAAAGACAGAACATTTTTGAGATTGAATTTAAGAAACATTTTCCAAGTATTTTAGGAACTAATTCTGCTGGAGCTTTCTCCTGTTTACAATTAAGTGTACTTGTGTGTATAGAACTTCCAATGCCTGCAGCCAATTTCCCTGGCTCTGCTGGGTGGTTGGAGGTGGTGGGCCAATGGCCAGCAATCAGCTTAGACTAGCTTTAGAACAGAACTACCTGGGAGGTGTCCAACTTTAGCTCCTACTTGTGGTTTGAGGTAATCAAGTGAGAATTTAGTATTTTGACTTGTGGAAAATTCCTGGACAAATCCCACTGTTGTGTAAATAAATGATCCCTGAAGAAGGAATGTTTCTATAATTCTCTTTACCCTATAATAGGATTTTCCCAACTTATGGGGTCACGAGTCATTCTTTAGAGTGGCACAATGATTATATATGGCTTTGTCACATTTATTAAGTTACATTAAATGTTACAATTGAGGTTTGAGAATATAGTCTGTTCCAGTGGCCATCTATCTACCAAAAGAAAGCACTGTCTGCAGAGATTTCTAGTGGGGTTGTTAAAAGCATTCTGGGTTGAAAATTGGCAACTAAGAATTTTTTAAACTAATGCTCATCCCAGATTTTTAAACTTGTATAAGACTTAAGTTCATTGATTTTTTTAAAGATGCTTTTTTGAGCTCTTGTAATGAGGCATTTGATCATATTTTATATTAAAGTGGCTAATGTGGCTATGGTTCTTGTGCGAGGACTATTTTTTAAGACCTGACTGCAGTTTTTTGCCTTTTGTTTGCTTTTGTTTTTAATTTACATTACAGTTATTTCCCAGTATAATCTAAATCAAGTCGGACAATTTGTGCATTATTTCAACCTGGAATTTGGAGTCCTGGGGATCAGATTCTGGTTCTTCTGTTCACTGCTTATGTGACTTTGGGCAAGCCATTTAACCTCTCTGTGACCTCAGGTCATCTTGTCCCATCCCTTGCCTATGGTTACTCTCCCAGTGAGCAGCAATGTGAGTCCAGACTCTATAACATGTGGGAGGTTTGGATTTGTGACACTGGAGGTATCTTCAACTTTAAACCTATTACTGACCTGTGGAGGAAAGGCGAGTTTCCTCATGCTTGTGATCAAGATTGGTCTTATCTCATTTGGTCTCAATTCTTTGAATTTAGCTTCTTTTTGTCATTTAAATTTGCTTTGATGCCTTTTACTTTTCTACTAGTCATTTCCCCAATGAGTCTCCCCCACCCCCCACTCCCATTGAGCCCTCCTCACTGAAGGAGATACAATGACCCATCAGTGTAAACCTCTCACACTCATCTTCAGCTTTGTACTCGGTGGAGGGAAGGGGCTGTCATCAATTCTGCAGGAGCTAGTTTGGTTTTGAAATTACTTTGCCTTTTATCTTTTTTTTTCTGTTGTTTTAGTATTTTTGTATTCATTGTTCTCTTGTTTCTGCTTTTTTAAAACAAGTCTTCCACGTTTTTTCATTCCTTCTGTCAGTTGTTATGGCATTATAATGCTCCATTACATTCATATGACAGTTTGGTTGTTCCCCAGTTGATGGGCACCCACTCTTGTTTCAAATTCTTTGCTGCAACAGAAATTACAACTGAATATTTTGATGCCCGTGGGACTCTCCCATTTGGCTCTGATTTCTGGGCATATGTCCAGTAGCAGGGTCAGAGGGTAGAGCTTGGTCAGTGACTTTCACTGATTATTTGTTGATCTCTACAGCAACAGAAATGCAATCCTCTGGAGTTATCCAGTTATTTCCTATTCAAGTGACATTTGTCCATTATGAATCTATGCCTGTCATGTGGTGGACATTTCCTTTTTCACAGTTGTGGGATAAGTGCTAATGATAATTCTGGAAGTGCTTTTGGTTTACTTCCTCTATAGTATCTGGGTTTGCTATAACCCACTTGAACATTGGTCTTCCTGGGTCTCCCAGCGAAGAGGCTGGAGGATTACTTTGGCTGCTTAGCACTGGAGACCCATGGAATACCACTGCCTAGGAATCTGAATTGGGATTTTTGACTTGCTCAAACTGAATTTTGGATCACTTGTTTTTGGAGATGTTGCCCTCCCTACCTGGTGGGTTTAAAATGTGCTGTTACATGAATCCGGGATTTGAAACGTTCACTGTTATCAAAATGGTCTACCAACTCTGCAAGTCAAAAGCATTGGACATCACTGGAGTGATAATAGTGCTAAGACTGAAATGCTGACCTCCATCTAGGAATTTCTTAAAGGTTGATACTCATTCAGCCTTTGAAGTTATTTTCTTAAGTGTCCCTTTTCAGCTATCAAATGATTTTTTTCTCACTGATGCCCAACAGCATGGTGATAATTCTAAAGAAAAAGCTTCCATGTATCAAAAATCCTGTCCCCCAGAATTTACCAAAATTCCTTTCAATTCTAGACATTATACTTAATGCCCATTACTTTGATTAATGCCCATTACCTGTGTAAACTGGAGGGCCAGGAGCACTTGCTTATCCAGATTGGAGATGTCCCTCCTAGAGGACTCAGTTCAGACTTGTACTTATTTGTGCAATCATTGAACAAAGTGGGAAAAGTGGTAAGCAGGGTGGCTAGATGGTGCAATGGATAGAGCACTGGCCCTAGAGTTAGGAGTACCTGAGTTCAAATGTGGTCTCAGATAATAATTACCTAGCTGTGTGACCGTGGGCAAGTCACTTAATCCCATTGCCTTGCAAAACTTAAAAAAAGTGGTAAGCAGATGAAAACAATATGGATTGAATGAAATCTGAAAAGGGTCAGATGTTGCTTTGTGGGTTTTAACTTGTTTTGAGTTAAAGCTACTGCAATCTTGGGTCACATTGGTAGGGAGCTGATAGTCATACAATCTATCTTCTGCTCTGGTCAGGTCATATCTAGAGTATTTAGTCAGTTCTAGGCTAATGTTTTATTACAGACATTGGCAAACTAGAGGACATGTGGAGCAGGATAATGATGACCTAGGACTTTACAACCACAGGGTATGTGCTTGGAGAAGGAGGTCCTGCTTGGGGGGGAGCCCTACCCAGTAATACCAGGAAACTGGATGAAGTAGATTTAAGGTTGATGTAGGAGAATTGTCTTGCTCAGCATCCCATCGCAAGGAGACACTAGGCAATTGTCATCCTGACCCACTTGTTGAGTTAAAAACTTCTTTGGAGTGTGGCTTACTTCAGTGACCACATAAGGAACTCATACTTGTTCTAGCCCTGTGGCCATAGAAAGGAAAGGAAGTCTTGTCCTACCCTATCCAACCTTGGCAGCTTATGGCCTAGTTGGGGGATTTAAGGCCACCCTGCAGAACTGATAATGGAGCACAAAGCTAGGAAGTGGGAAACTGGAGTTCTGTTTTTGACTCTTTGTGATCAGTAGGTGTGCACCTAAATAACTCGTGCCTCTTTTTTAATCTGTCAAATGGAAGTAATAACTGCCTTATCAAACCACAGGGATCTTGAGGACCAAATGATGGAATGTTTGCTATTTTTCAATTAGATAATCAGGAGAAATAAGCATTTATATAATATCTAGCATAGGTCAAGTACTATATAGTAAGTGCTTTACAAATATCTCGTTTAATATTCTCACAACACCACAAGGGTAATGTTATTCTCTTTACAATTGAGGAAATGAGACATGGAGGTTAAGTGACTTGGCCAAGGTCACTCAACTAGAAAGTGCCAGATAAGAGAGAGCCTTAAGGATCTGGTTTCAAATCTAGCTTGACCACTTTGTTCTGTGACTTTGATAGTTTTATCTTCTCCAAGCCTTACTTTCTTCATCTTTCAAATGGAGTATGTGTAGAGGGGAACTCTAATTAATCTCTTCTAGCTCTTGAGCTTTAATTCCATGGGTCTATCAATCATAGAATTTTAGAGCTGGAAGAAACCATGGCAATCTTCCCATCTTCTCCTGACAGGGGATCTGGAGGTTGAAGCCCAAGATTCTGTTACCTGATTAGTAGCAACCACAGGCCTAGAAACCAAGGAATGTCATTCCAGAACCCCATGCAGTCATTGTTTTCTGTTGTCCCAGTAGGCTTCAGAATTGACCGGCACTGTGGGCCCTACCAGCTGTGCCAACTGTCCTTACAGGGTCTCGGCTGTATGAGATTGACTGTGCCCATCAGAGGACTTGGAGAAATCACTGTGCCTAACCAGTATTGAAAGACACTGAATGGAAATAGAGACTTTGGTTTTTAGGTCTTAGATTCGAATTAAATGTCTTTGATGAGGCCTAGCCCACAGAGTGTGGAGATGATCTACTGGAGGAGAGGAATTCTATGTGGACATGAGAGCTAACCCAAGAATTTGGGGTTTGTATCCCAGAGATAAAATGCAGAGTGAAAGCTATTCTAATGAGAATTTTTAAAGAGTAAATATTTTTCTCCACTGCTGCAATTTCCTTCCAACAAAAATAACCCTCTGTAATGATGGATTGTATTTATTCCAGACTCCTCGACCCAGTGACCAATTTGATGTGAGTCTTATTCTGCACCTTTATCTCCTACCTCTGCTGAGAGGATCCATTCTTGCTTCATTCTTTCATCTCCCCATTAAGTCCTACCTTTCCTAATCTTTGCTACTAGTATCTCCCTTTTAAGAAGATCTCCACTTCTCCCCATTTGACTGTTAGATCTGCCCAAGGAGGGACTGTTTCTGAATTTCTTTGTATCCCAGAGCTTAACACAGGGTCTGGCACATTGTAAACACTTAATAAATGTCCATTGACTTGACTCTGGAGTTGTGATTCATTGCATTAATCAGAGTTCCAATGTCCCTTCGTTCCTTTACATTTGTGTAATCATTGTATCATCTATTCTCTCAGTCCTTATTGCTTTACTCTAGTCAGTTCATGCATAGTCTTCTCAAATTTCTTTGAATTTTTCATATTTGTCATTTCTTATGTCAAAATGCCGTTTCCCCCCGTCATCCTTCAGTCAATGGATACTCCATTCCAGAAAGCATTTATCAAACCTATACTCCATACAAAAGGGCACAGAAGCAACATGAAAAACATCTGCTCTTTAAAAAGATTTCTCTTGTCAACTCATGGTAGAAAGAGATAGCATAGCCTGGCCTTAGAGACCAGGAAGATTAAGAAATTACCCCGACACCCTGGCTCTGTGACCCTTGCCAAGTCACTTGAGTCAGTCAGCAATCAAGTTACTATAATACATCTATGTGTCAGACATAATGATAATTACAGAGAATGCAAAGAAACACAAAAACAAGCTGGGAAAAGATCAGAAATTGCCCCCTGCCCTCAAGGAGTTTATAATCTAATTGAGAAGACAACATGCAGCTCTATATCTATCTATCTATCTATCTATCTATCTATCTATCTATCTATCTATCTATCTATCTCAGACCCCCTCATCTGTTAGCTTTGCAATTGTTAAAAAAGGAATTAAGATTAGCCCATTCCCGATTCATTGAAGTCTCAGCAACTCTTTATGATCACTTTCTCTGTAAACTATCTTTTTAATGATATATTCTAGAACTGAATAGAATTCCTATTCTGGCAACCTGGTTCTGGAGCTCCTTTTTTTAAAAATCTGGATATTGTCTTCTTTCCTCATGCTGTAGCATATCTCTTATTTTCCACAATTTAAGCCTCTCATTTTAAAGATGAAGAAACTAAAATCCAGAGAAATTAAATATGTAGGCCATGTAGCTACTTAGAACCAGAGCTGGGATGGGGGCCCTAGCCCTTGACTCCAGATTTAATGTCCTTGTCACTTTACCAAGAATAGTAATCACCTTGAGGGCAGGGATAGGGTGATTTTTGATTTTGTCTCTTTCCAGCTGCTAGTACATACTAGATATTTAATCAGTGTTTGTTGATTTGAATTGCTATGTTAATTTTGATAAGGTATATGATAAGAATAGAATAGAAACCAGTGTAGTATTTTAAGGGCAATCCATTTCTAAGTCTGAATTCTATTGTTTGAACTTTGTTCTTGAAGGGAACCATGATATCAGAGGTGATGCCAGGGTTAAGTAAATGGATTGGATTTGAGTTAGGGGCTGCTGTGCTAAGTCACCATCCTTACATTCTCCTTCTGAAGTCAACTGGGTTTGGTAGTCAGGTATGGGTCAGGATGACTGGAGATGGCCCTGAATATGAGGCCTGAATTTGACTTGCCCAAGGTCATACAGCTATTAAGTATCTAGTCTGACACCAAATTTGAACTCAAGTTCTCCTTACTGTAGAGGTAGTGCTCAATCCACTGTATTATTTAGCTGCTCAACCACAGCTTTTGTTCAGGTCCTTATCACCTCTTTCTTGGACTGTTGTAATAGCCCTTTTTTGTTTTTTGTTTTTGGAGGCATTTGGGTTAAGTGACATGCCCAGGATCACACAGCAAGTTAAATTTCTCCTGACTCCAGGGCCAGTACTTTATCCACTGCACCACTTAGCCGCCCCTCAGCCTAGTGTTTTAAGGCTGTCTACAATAATTTTCCTTTCACTCACCCTGCTTCTATTGGCATGGCCTGCTAGCGGCTCTACCCCATTTCTTCAGTGTACTTGCTACTGATGTTCCAGTTTTCTTCAAAGCCCAGTTCAGGGTCTCCTCTTACACCAAGGCCTGTCTTTTTCATGGAAGCCCATGCTTGAAAATCAGAGGCTCTGGCTTCAAATCTTCCCCTTGTACTTTGAGCCTTTCTCTAAAATGAGGGATTGACGGGGTCCATGAAGTCCCTGTAGATCTATGATTATGCCCCAAATTGTCCTTCCCCCCTTGAAATAATTGCATTTACTTATTTTTATACATATTAAACACTTCTCTCTAGCAAAATATGTTTCTTGAGGGCAGGAAATATTTTGTAGGTACTGTGTCCTGTACATGGTAGGTACTTGTCTCTTGAATTAAGTTCTTCACCCAGGCTGTGAAAGGAGATATTGAATGGTGTTAGTGAGACAAGGAGCCTCAACCAGACTAGGAAGGGTGAGAAGTCTTGGCAGCAGTCTTGGACTCAGGCCCCTTGCTTTTCCTGCCTCACTGTCACTTTCATTTCCCTCTCCCTACTTAGGCACTCAGCCCTCTGGGTGGCGGCTCCCTAAAAGCCCAGTGGGATGTAGGACCTCAAATCCTTTCAGTTCTTTGCAGACCGTGATGCCAGATTGGTGGCAGAGCAGATGTAAAGTTTAGATAAGAGTCCCCTCATGGGGTTTGCAAATGACCAAAGAACAGATGGGTTGGGTGTTATTTAGAGATTACATCCAGGGGGAAAAGTGGATATTCCTGATGCTTGTGAGAAACCTTGAGTAGGTTTGCTGAATTCAGTGTTATTTGGTGATGGTGATAGTGACTGTTAGTGGTGAATCACTCAGGAGGAGACTCCCCTCCATGGAAGGCAAGGAAGTAGGTCTTGGAAATAGACATTAATGATATCTTGCTGGGAAAAAATAACCCAAAAGTGTGAGGCTGATGATGCTAGGTTCTCCTTGGCTAGGTGCTCAGTGAAAGCAATTGAATGGGATGTTTTCCTCCTAGGAACCTGAAATAAGGAGGAGCCAATTGGTTTGTTTCCTAGAAAGCCCCGGAGACGGTCACCTTCTTGGCTCTTTTCAGTCTGCCTTCTCTGAGGCTTGGAGGGATAACATTCCAGCCAGTGACTTAAATATCTGCATCCGCAGCACGATTTAAAATAAGAAAAGTTGGGCCTGGAGGTGACCGGAGAGTCTCAAGTGCACCGTGGTCCAAGCCGAGACTGGCCATGGAGCAGACTGAGCCGCCCTCCCTACGCCCCACTGCCTGTGTGAGCAATGAGGACCTTTTCATCTGTGGCCGGCCGGCAATTCATTTGGCCGTGGCTTGGGAGGGATGCCGCTCTACCCGATGTCTTTACCTCCCCGGGGAGGGCCCGGCCCTCCAGCCACCACCTGACATTGAGGGCATCGAGTTTCTTGGCAAGAAAGGTCAGTCCGAGTTAGCGCTGCCCATCTCCTCCCCACCCGGGGCTGGCAGCTTCTAGATCCACCCCTCCCTGCCCAAGTCCCTGGAGGAACTCTGGTCCCAGATTCTCTAACCCCAGTTTAAAGTGATCTGAGATGGGGAGGGCGGGCTAGGTGAAGCGGCCTGCTCGGCCTCGGAGGAAGCCGGGAGCCCTGCGATCGATTGATGCTGGAAGGTAAACATTGGTTTTCCCCGGTGGGTCCAGCGGCTCACGCCGCCGGTGGCTTGCTCCGTGTCTGTCCGGACCAGAGAGGCGGCGCGGGCTTGCTCCTGCGCCCTGCGGGAGCCGCTCGGGGCCCTCTCCGGCAGGGTCCGGCGGCTGCGCCCTGGGCCGGCCCAGCCCGGGGGCCCTTTCCAACTTGCAAGTCTTGCTCCCGGCACATGGCTGGGGAAACTTTGCCGGCGAATCAGAGCGGCTCCAGTCTTCGCAGGAGCTCTCTTCATTATCAAAGCTCTGTTGTGACAGCCCTTTTTTTCCTTTCTCTTTTTTCCTCCCCAGCTCCAGCGTGGGAATTTGGCTGCCTCTTCTGGCATTTTTGTTAAGAGTTCGAGGTTGGGGGCTGGAGCCCCTGCCCTCTGGTCTTCCCGGAGACACCCAAACGATGTGGCCCCGAGTGTCAGAGGCAGGTGCATGTCCGGGGCCCCAGGGGCTCACTGAAGCTCCAGCTCGGGACTGGGGCAGGCAAGCTGGGGAGGAGGGTCAAGGGCCTGGAAGGGCGCTTGGGGCCCCAGAGCAGGAGGGCGGGCGGACTGAGCAGCTCCGGGGCCAGCGCCCAGCGCAGTGCCTGTGTCTGTGCGAGCAGGGGAGGGGGCTCGTGGGGGCACCCTCTGCCAGCCGGGCTTCTCCCCAGGTTGGCCTGCGGCGGCCAGCTCAGGGCGGGGTCTGGCGCCCCTGGGCCCGCCGGCCTCCGCCGCCTGCCCTCCCCCGGGGTCCCTGCCCCGGCCTCAGTCCGCGGCTCCCGGCCTTGGGGAGGCGCCCGGCCGTCCGGCTGCCCGAGCCCCCGGGGCCAGCTCGAGGCGCCCCTCCGGGCCGGTCCCTCCCGGCCGGTCCCTCCGGGCCGGTCCTTCCCTGCCGGCCCCTCCGGGCCGGTCCCTCCGGGCCGGTCCCTCCCCGCCTGCCCCTCCCCGCCGGCCCCTCCGGGCCGGTCCCTCCCCGCCGGCCCCTCCGGGCCGGTCCTTCCCTGCCGGCCCCTCCGGGCCGGTCCCTCCGGGCCGGTCCCTCCGGGCCGGTCCCTCCCCGCCGGTCCCTCCCCGCCGGCCCCTCCGGGCCGGTCCCTCCGGGCCGGTCCCTCCCCGCCGGCCCCTCCGGGCCGGTCCCGGGTGCGAACTCCCGGCGCGGCCGGAACGATGGGATGCGGTTGCCGCGGCAACCAGACTGGACGTCACAATCCGGGCATGTGTGCCCCCCGCCCCCCGCCGTGCCGCCGGCGCCGCCGCCTCCCTGCCTCTGCCGCCGGGCTGCGGGGCGCGGGAGGGCGGAGCGCTCCGGAGGGGCCGGGCCCAGGCGCTCCGGGGGCTTTTCGGGGAGCGCAGCGACGCGGGCGGATCGGAGGGTGTCGGGGTCCAGGGCCGAGACTTGGGGGGGCGGGGGGGACGGGTAGCCGCCATCTTCTCGCCGAGCCGGCCTCGCCCGCCGCGCGAGCAGCTCCGGCAGCGCACGGGTTAAGCCTGGCACCGCGCCCCGCGGGGGGGGCTCCGGTCTCCCCTCCCCCCCGTGCCGGGCATGCGGGGCCCGCTGGGCACAGAGGAGGAGCCGCCGCGGCTGCCCGAGGAGGAGGACGAGGAGATGGAGAACGAGGAGGACGCGCCAGGTGAGCGGGCAGCGCCCGAGGGGCCGGGCAGGGGGCAGGGGAGCCGCGCGGGGTCTGCGCCAGGTGGGCACCGGGGGAGGGGGAGGGGGCGAGACGGGGGCGGCGGGGCGGGGGCGGTGGTCGCGCGGAGCCGGGCGCCCGGGCCGGAGGCTGGGCACGGGCAGCGCCCCGTTGCCCTCTGCGCGGGTGGGGGCTGGGCCACCGTTTCCAGGTCTCGCCAAGGTGCCAGGCTGAGAGCGGCGGCCGGGGTCAGCCCTCGTGCCCTTGAGTCTTCTGGGTGTGCGCGTGTGGGGCGTGCGTGTTTGTGGGAGCTGGGGCGGGGGGCTCCGTCGGCATCGGCAAGGGAAGCTTTGGTCTTGGGCTGCATCACACGAGAGGGTCCCGGGCCTTGGGCCAGGTGGGCATGGGGGCGAGGTGAGGGGGCTTCCCTCCAGGGGAAGAGGCCATGTCAGAGAGGACCCTTGGAGTGGGCCCGTGGCGGGGCTCCAGGAGCCTCTATGGTAAGGGTTGGCTGACCCGGGCCATCCCCTTGCCAAGCGGCTAAGGGACTAGCTGGCACAGATGTGGCCTCTTTCTGGCACTAATGGGCGTGCTAATGTCCCATTCTGCCGAAGGCTGTCTGGGGACAGGTGGGTGTCTGGTGTTCACCCAGAGAATGTCCCAGCAGCTCAGGTGGTGGTTGGCGGTGCTGCTGGTGAGGGGGCAGCAGGGCCAGCCAGTTCCTCCCAAAGCTGAAGAGCCCTCCCCATCGTGGGTGCCCCAAAGCTCCTACTGTGCCTCTGCATCGCCGAGTTCAGATAGTTATTTCCTTTTTTTCCTTAACCTGAGTCGATGAGAGTGGAGTGCGGAGGAAACGTCTCCTCCTTCCCAGTGACAGAGCCCTTTGGAGGTTCTGTGACTCCCCTACCCCACCCCGTTCCCTCTTCTAGTCTCACCACTCGGATTTCTCTTTCTTCCGTGGACTTTAAAGATACTTCGAGAACAAATGGCAGGTCTCTGGCATCCAGATAGCCGTGGGCCATTTCGGGGCCCCCAGTGCAGCTCTGAGGCATGAATGGGAAGGAAGAGAAGAGGCTGCTACTTCCTTCTTCGAAGAATCCCCCTTCTCCACTATCCCATCTCTTCTCCTCAATCTTGGGAGACTGCAGCCTCAGACTGGAGAGGGAACTTTCCTGGTCCTCACTTGCAAAAGTTGGAATACCTTCTTGTCTGAGAAGTTATTCCTTCCTTGTTGAGTTGTGCTCTCAGTTTCCCTTTCCAACCTTTTCTTTTGCTCCTCTGCTCCTTGAACAGAAATTAAGTTCAGCAGCTGCTTATTGGCTTTCCAAACACCCCAACTTTCAGAATTTCTGATGATTTTAAAATGTGCTTCATGTAGGGAAGAAACAGGCAATGCTAGGAGGCAGCTTGGTTCAAATGATCTTGGTTTGGCAGAGGTGACAAACCCCTCACTTCACAATTTACCCAGCATCCTGTGGGGCCAGAGCTCCCATGAGACAACCAAGTCAATCACCCACTTGTGCCTGAGCCTCCTATTTATCTGCAAACTTTTCTCTCCCAAGCAGACCCACCTACCTCCAGGCATTCCTCTAGAATCCCCTCTCCTCCTCCTTGCAGCCCTTTAAAGGTTTCTAATCTTGTCATCTTGGGCCAAACAATGTCAAATTCCTCATGACCATAACAGTTCCTCAAATCACAGCTGAAGACAGATATCTTTTCCCTCTGACTCTTTGATATGGCAGGATTTCAAAAGCTTTTGCATTCTACACAAAGCCTTTCCTCATCCTCCCTTCAAGTTAATGCCTCTTCTTCAAAAGTCATTATGTATTTGTTTTATACATAATTTGTACATTTATTATATGCCATATGTATATACCTACACCTAATGCTTACTGTATCTGTCTCTCTGATGGACTATAAACTCCTTGCCGTCAACATTCACGGTGTACATACAGCATAGTATTAGGTGGCAGGTAATACTTGGTGATTGATTATTTGGATCTGGTCAGTCATCTCTGACTAGCTTCCTAACATTTGGTACAGAGAACTGAACCCAGTCCTGCCTGAAGACTGTCTCTGGTTGTACATCTTTCAGTTGTCATGAACACCGAGCACCCTTTGAATTCACAGTTATTTCAAATATCTATCTTCCCTCTCTAGGAAGAATGGTATTAAATGAGAAAGAGGCACCATGTTTGGAGTCAGAGGTCCTGGGTTGAAATCTTAGCTCTGTCATTTATTCCTTTGAGTCACCCTAGGTAAGCACCAACTTTTCTGCATTTGCAAAATGAGAGGATTGGGCTGGATGGACAACATGATTGCCTTTTCCTCTGGATTCTGTTGCTCTGTTCTGAGAGTCAGAGCAATTGGTGGTAGCAGTGAGAGTGGTAGAACATTCCAAGTAGTGGAAGGACATTCCAAGTCCTTTACAATCTGGCTTCACTCTTTCCATTCATCTCATATGACTCCCAATCACTTACTTTACCTTCCAGTCAAATTGAATCTCTCTTTTCTTTTCTCCTGCTCTCCCACATCTTGGAGTTTTTCATATTTAAAGGGACTTCCTTCCCCCAGAGTAGTTCTCCCTCCTTCCAAGGCCCAACTTCCATGCCACCTCCTTCCTGACCTTTGCAGATAAAAATGGTCTCTTCATTCTCAAACTGAGAGGCAACATTGTAGAATGGACAAAGCAATGGATTTGGAGGCAAGACCTGGGTTTGGATTCTCATCCTTTTGCTTCTTATTTTTGTGACTTTGGGTATATTATTTAAACCTCTCAAGGACATGAATTTTCCTTTGCTGTAAACTGAAAATGGAGTGGGGTGGTCAGGAGAGATAACATGGACTAGCTGGAAAGTCCTCTCCAGCTCTAAATCTGTGATCTCTTACAAGAGAGGGATTGTATTATAATGCATCTGGTCTAACTCTCTCATTTTACAGAGGAGCCCTTGGTTATGCCCAGAGAGGGTTAAGTGTTTAGTTAAGTGTCCTAGGTCACACATGAAATGATTGGAACTCAGGTCTTCTGATTCTATTGGTATTCTTTCCCTTTACCACAGTGAAAATCTTAGAGACAAGAAGACCTATGTGACTCTTCGCATATCACTTAATGTCTTAGCTCTTAGGACCTCAGAAGGCAATTAGATTATAAGTTACAGAAAAACTGCCAACCTGTATTGATGAAAGGACTGTCCATGTTAGGAGTTCCCTGTATGTCTGAAATCTTAGGTCTAGCCCCAAACAATAAGCCTTCCTTTGTTCTTTTTTCACTTTTTTTAATGTAGCCTAGTTATTGGGGTAGACTTGCTTCCCCATCCCCCACACTAGATGGGCTGCTTCTTGAGGGCAAGGGTCTATAGGTTTCATTCATCTTCATTCCCCCAGTACCCAGAATAGGGCTTCATAGGTACTTAATAAAAGTCTTTAAAATGATTGATTGATGCTCTGGAAGGAGCCACAGACTCAGAGTCAAAAGACCTGGACTGACTCCTTGGTACTACTTGAATGATGTTCATCCCTCTAGACCTTATCCATCAAATGACATCACTTCCAAAGGTTCTTTTGTATTCCAGACCAGACTGCTAATCCCAGTTCTGTCAATGACTGACTGTATGTGACCTTGGGCAAGCTACTTCCTTTCTCTGGTTCTTAGTTTCTTCTTTTGTAAAGTAGGGAAAACAAAATTTTCCCTACCCACTGGGGTGAGATAAAGAGCAAAGGAGAGAGCAAGTATGGCCAAGTCTTGGTAACAGTCGAAATCTTCCACAAAACAGATGATGATCATTCTTCAAATGGCCTGTTGATAGGTGCCATTTTTTTTCCTGGGGAAATTTCCAGGGAAATGCTGTGCCTGCCATTCAGGGAACTAACCCAGCCTGCCCAGTCAGGTTCTTTCACTCTAATTTTCCATCATAGAGCCCCATGTCTGGCACGTGTTCATCTTCACATACTTGATGACAGCTCTCATGACCTCCTCAGCCCTCTCTTCTCCAGGCTAAATATTCCTAGTTCCTTCAATCCCTTCCCACAGACTCAAGGTCTTTCCTCTTCTTAGTTTTCATCCTCTGGACAGATTAGCTTAGAAGTGTCCTAATTAGGCAGTGCCCAGAAACTGAGCATAGTACTCTCAATCTGGAAGCAGTACATTTCAGTGAGTCTTCTCTTCTGCCTAACTCTGCCTCATCATGTAACTGTGACACTCTGCAGCTTCTGGGGTCTACTCCCTGCTCCATCCACTTCTCTTTGATCTCTCTGATATTTTTCTGGCCAAGTCCCTTTCATTGACCCCACACCTCAGTGTGAACAAATTGATTTTTTTTTGCTTTAGCTTTTTTGATTTTTGCAAGGTAATGGGGTTAAGTGACTTGCCCAAGGTCACACGGCTAGATAATTATGAAGTACCTGAGCTCAGATTTGAACTCAGCTTCTTCTGACACCAGGGCTGGTGCTCTATACACTGAACCACCTAGCTGCCCCCCAGCATGAGCAAATTGAACAGATCCCTTCCTACTTTTTGTGTGATAACAGAAGTCATTGACTTGAAGTTATGGAGCTGAATTCAAACCAGGGCTAATCCTTAGATGTCTGACCTTAGGTAACTCATTTCAATTCTCTGAACCCAAGTTCCCTCATGTGTTAAAATTATAACCAATCAAACAACCTACCCTCTAGGTATACTATGTGCCAAAAGGTAGAGATCGCATAAAGGTGAAAAAACAGTCCTTAGGGAGCTCATATTTCATTAGGGACACCGTGTTCTCACATAAGATATAGATACATAAAATCAATCAATCAACAAATATTAAGTGTTTACTGTGTGTCAGACACTGGGAATACAAGTTCAAAGACAGATAGATCTATAGAGAATTAAGTAGTAAGAGTCAAACCAATGATTAACTGTACTAAGCACTGGGCTTACAAAAATCAGAAAATATCAAAAAATGTTTATGTATGTGCATCATAAGGATAAAGTGAATCAATGCAATAAAGCATTCACAAGGTAGTTGGGAAGAGGAACACTCCTGGTAGGGGCTCAGAAAAGTCTAAGAAGAAGGTGGCACTTAGTTTGATTCTTGAAAGAAATCAGGAATTGCAAGAGGCAGAGGTGAGGAAGGAATTTGTACTAGGGATGAGGGACTGAAAAGGGAGCATGGTGTGCATTCAGCAAATGCCTCTATCACCTGCATCATAGGGTTCTCACGGTAGTTTATTTTTTGTTCACATTTTAAAGATTATAGAGCTCATTGCTTAGTTCCCTTCTTTCAGTCCTCAGCTAGTATTATCTCCATTTTACAGATTCAAAATCTGAAGCTCAGGGGTGAAGTGATTGGTTTATGGTTATACAGCTAGTCAGGTAGCTAGGTAGTTAATTGGGCAGAATGCTGACCCCAAAGTCAGAAAGACTAAAAATCTGGTCCTAGATACTTACTGTGTGACCCTGGGCAAGTCATTTTACCCTATCTGCCTCAATTTCCTCATCTGTAAAGTAAACTGGAAAAGGAAATGGTAAACCACTCCAATCTCTTTGCCAAGAAAAGCCCAAATGTTTTCACAGAGAGTAAGACATGATTGAAATGACTTAACAACAACAATATTTTTACCAGGCAGCTAGGTGGCTTAGTAGATAGAGTACTGGCCCTGGAATCAGGAAGACCCCTTTCTGTGGTCAACATCCAGTCTCAGACACTTACCAGCTGAGTGACCCTGGGCAAGTCACTTAAACCTGTTTGCCTCAGTTTCCTCATCTGTAAAGTGAACCAGAGAAGGAAATGGCAAACCTCTCTAGTCTCTTTGCCGAGCAAAGCCCATGGGGGTTAGAGTCAGACATAATTGAAAAAAATGGCTGGAAACCCCCTCCCCAAAATACAGTCAGTTATTGTCAGGTTGACTGAATCCCAGGTGCTCTGACGCCAAAGATTCTCCTCTGTTACACTAGGTGATCTCTGGGACAGTACATACACTGATGAATAGAAAAAGCATTTTGCATGCGTAGAGTGCTTCAAATCAGGGTTGACATCTTGAGTCCTATAGGGTTTCAAGAGGTAAATAATGAAGAAAGAAAGCTTTCCAGAAAAGTCTAGGCAAAACTGGGATATTATACGTTGTAGAGAATACTTTGTCTTTCAGAGATGGTCAGATCTGGGCTTTAGGAATCTTCATTTGGTAGCAGAAGGGAGAGGTGGCTGGAATATTTTGAGAGATCCACGGTGTCATAGAACTTACTAGTCCTGGAAGAGCTCTCATTGGTTGATTCTAAGGCAGGTTACCCCATTGCCTCCCAGAAAGCTCCATTCCTCTTTTATAGAGATTCACTTATTAAGGAAATTCTTCCCTTCAGTAAACTTAAATCCAGTCCTTCCCCCCCCCCCCCACTTCTATCAATTGCTACAGATTCTTCCTTTTGGGGAACAAGCAGGACAAATTTCTCTCTGCGACTTTTAAATTGTTCAAACCAGCTAATTCCAACCCCCGGCTGCCAGTTTTTTCCCAACTTAACAATTCCCTAGTTCTTTCATCTAATCCTCATATTAGTCTGTTGATGAATATTTATTAAGAACCAACTATATGTTAGAGCTGTGAGGTGGCCAGAGGCTGGAATCAGAAAGGTGTTTGTTGTGTCCTTTACTTCATATCCTACTCTTCCTGACCTTTCACTTGAGGTATTCTTGGCAAAGATGCTGGAGTGGTTTGCCATTTCTTTCTCTAGCTCACAGTACAGATGAGGAAACTGAGGCAGCTAGTAAGTTTCTGAGGTCATATTTGAATTTAGGTCTTCCTGACAGCAGACCTGGTGCCCTATCCATTATGGTACCACCTAACTGCCCTGGAGTCAGAAAGAACAGATTCAAATTTGACCTTAGACACTAATTAGCTGTGTGATCCCTGGCAATTTAAGTGGGGGGAGAAGAGGACCACTAACGTCTTGAAGGATGATGGAAGGTCTTAAGTAAGAGTTGGCACTTGAGCTAAGCATTAAAAGAAGCAAGGGGCAATCCGAAGTAGGAGGAAATGGCACATTACTTCAATATCTTTGCCAAGAAAACCGTATGGACAGTTTGTCCACAGGGTCTCGGAGAGTTGGACACAAGTGAACAGCAACACCACCTGCCAGTCAGACACTGTCCTGAGCCCTGGGGACACTAAGACATCTGATATGAACCCTCGTTATCATTCTAGTTGGACATTCTATTTCTTGCTTAAACCACAATGTATTACAATTCATACAATACTCTACAAGATATTGCCTGACCAGGGGAACCCTCCCTCCCTCCCTGTTCTTGGGAGCTAAGCCCCTTTTCAGGCAGTTTGGGGTCGGAACAATTCCCCTTCCCCATCCCTTTGAAGATTATGAAAATGTTTAGTCCCTTCTCTTCTCTCAATGTTGCTCACCCCCTGGGACTTGCTGAGTCAGTTCAGGGCTTAGTCCCTCTTCCCTCCTATCCCTTCTCTTTCTCCTTCCTCTCCCCAATTTGAAGACTTCCCTTGCTTGTCCTATGCTCTCTCCCAAACAGGTAGAGTCTGTAGCCCTGCCTGGGTAAATCCCTCACTTCCTTCTCTCCCCAGCTTCCCCCACCTCCACCATGAGATGCCCTCCGGGCTGCCCTGCAGGTCCCCAGGCTTTCTGCTCCTCAGTTAGGGACCAAAACAGAGATGGGATCGGGGAGGAAAAGTTGCAGCTTTTGCCCAGAGGGGCTGATTTTTCAAGTGACAAGAGCTGTCACACATATTCTTAAAATTCAGCAACAGTTAAACTAATTACTTGTCAAATCTGTTGCTTTCATTTCTATCTCCCTTTCCCCTTTTCCTTTTGAGTCCTTCTTTAGTAGGAAAACAGGCCCAGTCATTAAAAAGGCCTCTGCTCTGACTGTGGGTTAAGAGAGAGGACCCTCTGTTGAGATCTTCTCTCATCTTTTAGTTTATTTTCTGGGGGGATGTGTGTGTGTGTGTGTGTGTGTGTGTGTGTGTGTGTGTGTGTGTGTGTGTAGTGGAAGAGTATGATGCTTTCTAGTTCATAATGGAAGTTAGAGGAAAGAAATGCATCATCAGTGTCTCCCTCTCCATCCCTGGGGACCAGCACAGAAATTTCCCTCTTCTCTAAGAGGCAGTATGTTATAAGAGAAAAGAGATGGGCTGCAATCCAATTCATCCCAACTGAACCCAATGCAATCAAATCTCATTCTTCCAACGAACATTTATTAAAATACCTATAATATACCAGGATAAAAAAATCCCACATATATTAAAAAAAACCTAACTCTCAAATAACTCCTTTCTACAGGGAGCTTACAGTCTGTGGCGAAAATAATATGCACACAGCAAAAATTCAATACAAATTATAGGGCTAGAGAATGGGTCTATGATTTTATCGGCCTAGGGAAGTCCTTCTCCCAATGATGCTTTTTCCTTCATTCTCGAAGGCCGTGACAACAAGGGTGGTGACAATGAATTGGATTTGAGTTGGGGGGAGGGTTAGTTATTGGGAGGCTCGTTTACTCTTATACTTTATTCAGACTCAAAAACAAAATAGAAGGTAATTAGTGGGGCAAGAGTGCTAGCGACCAGGATAGGCTAAGTCAGGAGCCTCACTTTCTCCTCCAGAGCCATCTGGATTCAGTGGTCAGATATGAGTAAGGACAGCTGGAGATGGTCTTGGATGTGAGCAATCAGGGTTAAAACATGACTTGCGCGGTGGCTAGGTGGCACTGTGGATAGAGCGCTGACCTTGGAGTCAGGAGACCTGAGTTCAAATCCAGCCTCAGATATTTACCTAGCTGTGTGGCTTTGGGCAAGTCCGTTGCCTTGAAAAAACAAAACAAAAAACCGTGACTTGCCCCAAGGTTAAGTGTCTGAGGCTGGTTCCAACTTCCATTATCCTGAGTCTGAGGCTCTATCCACTGTGCCACCTAGTTAGTTGCCCTTCTCTAACACATCTTTTCTGAAATAGCTTCTGAGAGAGCTACCTATAGGTCTTAAATATTGTGAATTGTCCAGCATCTCATAGCCAATAAGAGGTGAACTCAAGACTTATTGGGAGGCTAGTTTACTCTTTTCTATTATTTTATGAAGTATTGAAAAATAAATTGAAGGTGATTACCGGAGTAAGGGTACTAGTGACCAGGATGGAGGCTCTTACTTGAATTGAGCCTCCATCCATTCCAACCCATTTATCATTAAGTAAAAACAACAATGATTAAAGTAGCACTGTGCCAGGCAAAAGACCAACTCAGAAGATCTGGGTTCTAATTCTGATTTTCCATGAACACTGTTTAACCTTGAGTAAATCACTTCTTTCCTCACCTCATTTTCTCCATCTGAAAGTAGGGGCCTTGGACTCTGAGGTCCCACCCAGTATTGGAATTCTGTGATTCTATAAATAATTTGTTAGTGGCTAGACTGGGTCAGTTCTAAAGTGCTCCCACCTCAGTACTCCAAGGAAGTCATTCTAGGACCAAATATGTCACTGAACAGAGACTGAATTAGATATGCATTTTTGGAAAAGGGGGAGTTTGAGAATCTATACTCTTGCATGAGAAGGGGTGGGCCTAAGGGATGCATCAGTTGGGACATCACAACAATGCCACTATGATGTCATAGCAGCCCCAGTGCCTTTGGAACCATTTTCCAAGAACAGGTTGAGATTAAAAGGACAATGGAGGCTCTATTTTTTGACTAGCCTTGAAGGCGTTATTGAAACCTTTTTTTTAAAAACCACAATTCAAGAATCATAGTCTCATAGATTTAGGGCTAGAAGGGACTTCTGAGATCATAGAGTCCAATCCCTTCTTTTAATTTTTTTTTGACATTATCTTTACTGAAGTGACAGGATAACAAACAAATCCACAAAAATCTATTTCCAAAGAGAAATGATATAAAAAGAGCAAGTTCATTCAAACTAGCTACAAATGCCCACATCATTTATCACAATCACTTAATATTTATATAAATATATCTAGAAATAGTTTATTTTTGGTTTTATGATCTTTTAAAACGAAAATGTACTTTTTTTCAATGAGCAAAACATTAATTTTCTCATTTTCCCATCCCCATGGAAAAAAGGAAAACAAATATGCATAGTCAATCAAAACAAATTTTTGCATTCATTATGTCCAAGAAATATATGTCTCCTTATGCACCTGGGTTCTATCTCTTCTCTTGTCAGGGGATGAATAGATGCTTTATTGCTTGTCTTTTGAAATCTAGTTGATCATTACAGTGTTCAGAGTTCCTAAAGTTTTTAAAGTAGTTTTGTTTTCCATTGTTGTTGTTTTTGTATTTATTATTCTGCTGGTTTCGTTCACTCTATCAGTTCATACAGGTCTTCCCAGGTTTCTCTGTAACTTTCCCTTTACTTTTTTTTATTGTACAATAATATTCTATTAGATACCCATAACTTTATAATTTGTTCAGCAGTTCCACAATTCATAGACACCTCCTTGGTTTCCAGTTCTTTGCTGCTACAAATATTTTTTTTTCTCTCAAGGCAATGGGGTTATAAGTAACTTGCCCAAGGCACACAGCTAGGTAATTATTAAGTGTCTGAGGTCAAATTTGAACTCAGGTCCTCCTAACTCCAGGACTGGTGCTCTATCCGTTACGCCACCTAGCTGCTCCTGCTATAAATATTTTTGTACATGCGGGTCCACTGTCTCTTTCTTTGATCTTTTTGGGGTATGAACCTCACGGTATTGCTCATGAGCCACTTATTTTACAGACGGGAAAGCTTAAGGCCAGAGAAGACAAAGGTCCGTGGCCCACTTCTCCTTTCTCAGATTGGGGAGGGGAATTTTTAGGTCTCATCTCTTCCAGTCTGGTGTATCTCCCTCCTTATTCACAGAGGGTCCCACCTGAATCCTCTAGATATGTGCCACTATCGTTATGATCCCTTGGCTATAGCTGAAAAGACAGCCCCTAAATCTTGTCAGTAATGAGGAATTCTGTGGGAGTCCCTGGCCAAGGGGGAAGATGAAAGGAAACAAATATGTACTGAGTTATGTGTCCTATCCTTTTCCATGGTGCTTCCTTCTCAGTCAACCCCACTAAAATCTTTCTTCTAGGATCTCTCAGAAAGAAATGGGCATATTTGTTTTTCCTGGAAGAGGGAAGAGGGAGTGGCAAATAGTTTGGCACATTTTATTGGTTTGGCCACTTTGTGTGTGTGTTCAGGATGATGCATAGCACCAAACCTCTACTCAATCAATCAAAAAGCATTCTTAAATACTTGGTATTTATAGATATGTATAGATCCAGAGCAAAACAACTCCTGCCCTAGGAGAGCTTACATTCTCCAAAGAGGATATCTCCAGATAAATTTTAAAAGGGTGATTTAGACAAAATACATAGTTGATCCCTCTGTTTCCCTTCCTTGTAACAAAGAATAGGAAAGACAGAATACAAAAAAGCAGTTTAGCAAAACTAACCAACTTAATCAACTGAGTCAAGGGGTATATGCAATGTTTTACACTTATGATTCCCCCCTTAGCCCCCTCTTTCTAACTGTCCTGCTTTTTGGTTGAGGTGTCATGGAAAAGGAGACTCTACACTTGAGTGGGAATATGAGAACACGGATTCCAAGCAAGACAAGTCCCTTCTGTCCTCTCTGGGCCTCAGTTTTCTCATCTATAAAATTAGGGTGTTGAAGCAGATTAAAACCTTTTTCAGTTCTAATCTTAGACTGTATGATCTCATGAACTCTCTCGTCCCTTCTCCCTGTTTTCCTTCTTGCTATCAGTTTCTCCAAAGATTGTTAGAACTGTCTCTGCCACCTGGTGGGCAGGACATGGATCCTTTGGACAAACAAGTTACCTGAGGAGCAGGTACAAGACTTCCCCTGGGCACATACACACATGTATGTGTGTATATTCACACTATATATACATATATGCCATCCTTTGCAAACTTTGAAGCACTATATAAATATTAACTATTACTAAAAAGAGCAGCTAGGTGGTGCAGTGAACAGAGCACCTGCCCTGGAATCAGGAGGACCCGAGTTCAAATTTAGCCTCAGACTTGACACTTACTGGTTTGTGTTCTTGGGCAAATCACTTAGCCCTGACTGCCTTGTATGAAGGGTCATCTCCAGTCGTCCTGCTTCCTATCTGACCACTGGGCCCAGATGGCTCTGGAGGAGAAAGTGCAGCAGGTGACTTAGCACAGCTCCCCCTCACTCACATCCAATTCATATGCTTGTCATGGCATCACTTCCCTGATATCATTATCTTTGAGAATGAAGGAGAAACATCATTACTAAAAGGGACTGCACAATTTCTCAAAGGCTGATCAGTCGATTTGCCCCTTATTGTTCTTTTCTAAGACCAACTCACTGGTCATTTGCAATAGCTGCCCAAGGTTCTATGTAGTAATGGACCAGTTCTATGGATTCTCCATTTAATTGCATTATCATAGCCTTCATAAGGTCAGTCAAGTAGGGTCAGAGTCAGTGTCCTGAATTCAGATCTGCCCTCAAGATATGTATAAGTTATGTAACCCTGGGCAAGTCACTTCACTGTGTTTACCTCAGTTTCCTCATTTGTAAAATAAGATGGAGAAGGAAATGACAAGCTACTACAGCATCTTTGCCAAGAAAACTCAAATAGAATTATGAAAAACCAGCCATCACTGAAAAATGACTGAAAACAGTTTGCATAATGGCCATTCTTCAGCCACTTACTTTTTTCTGTGTGGATGGTTAGGTCAAACTCTTTCGAATGATCATGAATCTCATCACTATTCTGGAACTTGATTCAATTACTTGGTATTCCTTCCATGAAAAGGACAAACTAGAAGACCACATCATCCATAGGGAACCCCTTTTTGATTTTCAATTCTCTTTTATTAAAGATAAGGGGACTGAGGTCTAGAGATATTAAGTGACTTGCCCTATGGGGAATAAGTAGCAGAATTGGATTTTGAATACCTGTCATAAGATTATGATTTTGAACTAGCTGAAAGGGAGCCTTAGAAGCCATCTAGACTTAACTTTCTTCTTTACAGATGAAGAAAATGGGCCTATAGAAATAAGTGACTTCCTCGAGGTCACACAGGTAGTAAGAGACAGAGGCAGGATTCAAACCTATGTCTTCTGGTCAGCACTTTTGCTGCTATACCATTTTTACTTCCCTGAAGATGAAATTTGGTGAACAAGTTCTCCCCCCTCCCCAATACCTGGACCAGACTCCTTGTCGGAGAAAGAGGGGCCAAGAAAGATCCACCAGAAAGGTTCAAGTCACTTTAACCAGGACTGTGATGAGGGATCAAAGAGGAAGTAGCACAAGAGATAGATCCTGTGGGTCTCCGTTTCCTCCCTTTGCTCTCCTAGAGGACTTTGAGATTGTGATACCCTGAAATACTTATATCTTTAGATAATGCTCCAGGCCCTGCAACTGGAAACAGTATCATTAGTGTAGGGAAAAATAAATATATTAAAGCCGTTCAGTGTTTTTAGAATGGGGATGTCCAGAAACAAGAGACAGTTATTGAACACTGGCTACGTGTCCAACTTGGGGTAACTACAGTGGCTACTTTGTGTGTGTGTGTGTGTGTGTGTGTGTGTGTGTTCTAGCCCTGGAGTCATTCAAATTTAGCATCAGATAACTTTGCGTGACCCTGGATAAGTCACTTAATCTGTTTGTCTCAATTTCTTCATCTGTCATGAAGAGTTGGACAAGATTAAAAATGACTGAACAACATGTGTCAGGCACCATGGATATTAAATATAATAATCCTGCCATCAAGGAAAGATAACACACAAAAGAGAGTTGAAAAGGGGGTAGACAAGGAAAGGAAAAGGTACTTTTCTTGGGGACACAAGAGGTGGAAAATGATGAAATCTATGGGAAAGATCCACCAGAAAGGTTCAAGTCACTTTAACCAGGGACTATGGTGGGGATCAAAAAGGAAGTAACACAAGAGATTGGCCCTGTGGGGCTCTATTCCTTCCCTTTTGAGAAGGGAGTCCATTATAAGTATTAGGTTGTAATTATATATGCACGAAGGTGGGGAAAAATGATAGTAATTCATATTTACCTATTTTTGTGTCATAATATTACCATGGCTGAAACTTATCATCAAAGTTACCACATGATAATTTAAAAAAATATTTCCCAATACTGGAGGGCTTTAAACAGTGGTTAGAAGTGGAACCAGTCAATCAACATTTGCAAGCATTTGATTTTACATCACAGTAATTTCAGGAAATGTCCTCCCCATTCCCTACCCACTGCCCCATTGTCAGAATTGAATGCTTTCCTGTAATAAAAAAAAAAAAACCAAGCAAAATCATCCAATATGCTAATGCTCTGTTAGAATGTATACCACAGT
Organism: Macrotis lagotis; assembly: GCF_037893015.1. Taxonomy (NCBI): domain Eukaryota; kingdom Metazoa; phylum Chordata; class Mammalia; order Peramelemorphia; family Peramelidae; genus Macrotis; species Macrotis lagotis. Next base: position 888,633,937 of record NC_133658.1, read on the forward strand.
CTTCCCTAGTGGCATTGAGAGAGCCCTGTTTATGTGACCTGGACTCAGTGACCTTCACCTTGAGAGGTAGGCTAGGTGACTTACCAGTGAGAGCCAATCTGTTTCAGAAGTACAACTTAAAACTAGTTCATCCTGACTCCCAAACCAGCTCTTTATTCACTTTGCCACTCTGCCTCTTAATATTTGTCAAATAGAATTGTGTGATTTCCCATTTCTGCCTCAGTTTCTCCCTTTATAAAATGAAGGGGGTTGGGATTAGCTGGTCCTAAGGTCCATTCTAGCTCTGAATCTAGGCTCTTATGATCCTAGGAATCCCCCATGGTCCTACTTTTCTTGCTTGGGAACTTGGGGGAGAAAGTTATTTCTCTGCCTGCTCTAAGTGGAATCAGGGCTTTCATACTTTCCAATCCATGGTTCACTCCAAAGGCATGAGCAACCCTTTCCTCCCCATCTCCCTTTACTTTCTGACTCAAAAACACTCTCTCCTGACTACTTAGATACTGGGTGCTTGAAGACATCAATGAAAGGATTTTTAGAAATATTATAAATGATTAGTTCACACAGAGGATAAAGATACAGACACTGCTATATTAGCATCTGGGGTGAGAGGAGTTGAGGACTTTCTGCTTTAATTTGAAAGCCGCTGTCCATGGTGTTGGCTGACTACCCCCATGGTTTTTGGCTACCAACTGTATGCATCCTTCTCTGAAGTAAGGATTTGGGAGAATTTGATTTCTGTCTTTAAATATTCGAATTGTTCATAGGGATCCATAGCAGAAAGAATCTATTCTAGCCCATTTTTTTTAGATGAAGAAACTGAGAACCAGTGGAGTTAGAAGCTGTTTAAGATCACAGTTTTTCTCACTCCAAGTCCAGTGTTCTTTACACTATACTATACTGCCTTTGTCAGGTATAAGGATCACACACAAACACACACACACACACATCACATACTGCTGCTACTACTACTACTACTACTACTACTACTACTATTACTACTACTATTTGGTCTCATAGGGTAGAACTCTAAATGTGGATGGAAAATATGGGAGAAGGGGAAGATTTTAGCTTAGTATAAGGAAGAATTCCCTCACCCCCAATTAGAACTGTCCAAAAAAATTTAATGGGCTGCCAGGTAGTACCTTTTCAGTTTATTGGATAATAGATTTAGAACCAGAAGAAAACTTTATAGTTACCTAGTCCCATTCTCATCATTTTATTTATGTATTTTAAAATTTTATTGATGCCTTCTATGTTTAATTCCATGCTTTGCTCAAACCATGAGCCTTCCTTTGTAATAAAGGGAAAAAACCTCTTTAATCAAAACCAAGAAATACAAAGACAATATTTGATAACGCATGAAGCATTTTACCCCTATAGTAACCACCTTACCTTTTGTCTCCCCCCTTCTATCCCAAGAGATAGCTGAATTTCTGCATCTTTTCTCTGGTACCAAGAATTAGTCATTATAAATACACAGTGTTCAGTTTTGTTTTATTCTTCTCAATGCTCTTATAATTGAGGAAATAGAGGACAATGAGGTTACATGTCTTGCCCAAGGTCACACATTTTTCCTGACCTTATTTCTATTTCTTGTTCCAATATAATTTATTGCCTTTTCAAGTGGAAGAGTGACTGACCTTGTACTATGGAATCCCAGAGGGTAGAACTAGAATCAATGAGTGCAAGTTACAAGGAGGCAGATTTTGGTTCAATATAAGGAAAAATTTCCCAACAATTGGAGTTGTCAAAAAAAATGGAATGGACTTCTGCATAGTAATGCTTTTTGGGAGGATGGCAGTGGTGGCTCATGTTATAATTTAGAGCAGGAAAGACTTTTTTGTTCAGTCATTTTCAGTCATGTTATCCTCTGTGACCCCATTTGGATTTTTCTTGGCAAAGATACTGGAATGATTTGCCATTTCCTTCTCCAATTCATTTTACAGATGAGGAAACTGAGGCAAAGAGGGTTAAGTAACTTGTCCAGTGTCATATAGCTAGTAAGTGCCTGAAGTCAGATTTGGACTCAGGTCTTCCTAACCACAGGACAGGTACTCTATCTACTTCATTTAACAGACTCATTTTGTTTATTTAAAAGATTTATTAGTCTTTTGTTTTTAATACCACTATTATTTCCACATATGTTTCCCTCCCCCACCAAAAAAATTGAGTGAATTTTCCTTGTAACAAAGTAAAAACAATGAAGACCAGTGAGTCCATCTTACAGTTCTGAGAGCATATACAACATTCCACACCCATAGTGTATATAGTGTGTGCCCTTTCTTGCCTCTTCTCTGTGTTCAAGATTGTTCATTATAATTATGTAGAATTCGGTTTGATTTTCTTGTTTTTTTCCACACCCTCACTGTAATAGCTAACATTTATATATATAGTTTTTAAGTTGTGCAAAGTGCTCTAATAACAAACAACAGCTCACTTGATCTTTATAACAATACTATATGGCAGGTGCTCTCATTAAACTCATTTTATGGTTGAGAAGTCCAGGGTCTTGAGAGGTTATTTGTCCAAAGTCACACAAGTAGTAAATGATAGAGCAAAGACTGGCTTTTGATTTCACATCCATTGTACTATGTGGTGCCTTGGAAGCTTGGTGACTGCTCATTGAGATCTCAATCCCTGTAGATTATTTTTCATTCTGATGTTCTAAAACTCTGCTCCTCCAATCTAGCCTTGGTCACTGCCAACATATATTCTAGTCACAGTAATTGCTATCTTCCTTAGCCCTTTCTGTCTGTCTCTTTCCAAGGAGACTACATAACTGTGTGTCTCTCTTCTTTCTATGGGGGATTGGGACAAGGAGGTTCCCAACTTTTCCCTGGGGTTCCCTGGGAGAAAATATGAACCCCCAATAAGTGAAAATATTTCCCCAATAAGTGAAAATATTTTCATACCTAATATTGGAAGTTCTGGGTCAAAGAATATGGACATTTTAGCCACTTAATTCACATAATTCTAAATTGTTTCCCAGAATGTTTATAGTGCCATCAATAAAACATTAGTTTCCATTTTTTCTCAACCTCTCCAATACTGTTCCTATCTTTTGTCATCTTTGACAATTTTGGAGACAAATTATTAGTGTTGATTTGATTTTTTTCTTATCAGTGATTTGGAGCATTTTTAATAGTTCTCGATTATTGTATTGAGCTCCTTTTCTTTATATCCTTTGACCTCTTATCTTTTGGAGAATGACTATCAAATCCTTATCAGAGAGAGTTGTTTGATACAAAAATTATTTCCTTGTTGATAACTTCCTTCCTTTCCTAGCTGTATTATTTTCTTGTTCAAATTTGTTTAGTTTCCTGAAATCAAAATTTTTTTTTATCTTATATAATTGACTTTCCTTTGTTTAGTTAAGAATTAATCTCCTACCTATATATATATATATATATATAAATGTATATGACCTTTTAACTTATTTATCTTCTTTTAACTTTATTTTTGTAGAATGATCTTTAATATTTTGATCATGTAAAATATGGTAAAAGATACTAGGGTTTATTTTTACCAGCCTGCTTTCCAGTTTATTGAACATTATTATTGAGTTCTGTTATTTCTTATTCTCCCTTGTCTTATGCTCTCATATAATGATCTATTTTATATTTTTAAAGTCAGTTCTAAATAGTTTTGATGACTACTATCTTATAATACAATTTGAGATTTGGAAATGCTATTTCCTTCTTCATTCCCATTTTTACTCGGCATTATTTCCCTTACCTATTGGTCCCCAAAATGATTTTTTTGGGTGTCATTTTTTTCCAGTTCCATCAAATATCCCTTTGTTAGTTTCATTGGTATGGCATTGAATTATATTTGCCTTGGTTGTTTTAATATTTAATATTTTAAAAATATTGAAATGGCCCACTCGTGAACATTAAACATTTCTTCAACTATTTAATATAATCTTTCTTTATTTAAAGAGTACCTTGTAAATTAAAGCCATATATATATTTAGTATGCTTCAGAAAATTGAGTTACAGTTTAACATAAGAACTGTCCAGAAAAGGAATGAATAGCCACTTAAAGAAGTGAATCTGAGTTGGAAGGGACCTCTGAAGTCATGCAGCCAGAAAGAAATGTAAGCCTCTTGAGGGAAGGAAGTGTTTCTTTTCATCTTTGCATTCCCTAAAACAACACCTGTCCCTTAGTGAGGAGTGTATGGATTCTTATTGGTTGATTGATCATTGACTAATTTGGAAGTTTAATCCATAACTTAACAGAACTTCTTTATGCAACATTTCTGATAAGTGATCATACAACCTTTGTAGGAAGACTTCTAGAATGGAGAATCTATCACTTCCTGAGGAAGCCTTTTCCACTTCTGGAATGTTTGAGGTTGGATATGAACTCAGATCCTCCTAACTTCAGGGTCTATGCTCTGCCAATGTGTCATCTGGCTACCCCAACGTTTTTCAATCTTTTGGTTTTTTTGTCCATTTGCTAGGCTTGAGGTGAAACTTTAGGCTGTTTTGACTTGCATTTTCTTTATTACAAATTCTATGGTGCAAACTTTCATGTGCTTATTAAGAGTTGTGATTTTTCTTGCTTGCTTCTTTGACCTCTGACCCCTAACTTTTATCTCTTAGGTATTGACTTTTTATTCCTTCATTTGGTTCTTACCTTATTGGTTAAGCCAGAGAGATACTTTGCAGGTGAAGAAACTGAGTCACAGGAATTGGGCAAGGTCATATAGCTAGTGAGGATCAGAACTGTGACCATATTTAGGTCTTCAACTTCTAGCTTTCATGTGGACTTTCCAGTAGGTTTCCTATTATCTTTTCATCCATCCTCATCTTTTTAACAGAGAGTCCATTAAAGAGTCATAAGCTTCTCAGCATGTGAGCATACTTTGGTTCTCCCATCCCAATTTCATGGTATTCCCAACAGGGCAGCTGTTAGATGTTCTTTTATCACTCTCATTAGCTGACATTTCTGTGTCCAGGAGTAAGACCCAATACATTGGGGAATGCTGTGTTTCTGATGGTAGTGAGCTTTCCTACAGAGTGCTAAGGACCAGGGGCCACTTTGGGCCAGGATCTCTAGAAAGCCTGGAGTAAATTTTGGTCTCAGTAGTTTCTTGAGATAGGACTGCATGTCTATTGGGGGCCTTTGGGTTCTTTAGTTCAAGCAGGGACTGTTTTGAGTCAGAAGACACGGGTTTGCATCCTTATTAGCTCAATATGCCTCTGGCCAAATCACATAGACCCTCTGAATCTCAGGTTTCTAATCTATAAAATTTGATAGCAACATGACAACCTCACATGGTTGTCATGAGGCAAACACTTTCAAAATCATAAAATGTTCTAAATAGATGTGATCTATAGTTATCCATCACAGGGGGTCAGCTTATTTGGGGGTCATCTTCTATTTCATCATCAGCAAGCATTTATTCTCTAAATAGGACTGAAAGTGAAAGTTAGCCAGTTTGACATGGGCATGACTGTATCATCCTTTGCTCAAGAAGTTTCTGTGGCTCCCTTTAACACAAACTTTTCTGTTTAGCACCTCATTTCCAAACATAGTTCATGTTAATCCTCATAAAGTCAAATTGGCCTATTCACTGCTTCCCATTCATACACACACACACACACACACACACACACACACACACACACACTATATATATATATATATATAGTGTGTGTGTGTGTGTGTGTATTTATATACATACATACCAATATTGGAGGAAATCAGGATTAAATGACTTCCCCAGGGTCATACAGCAAATAAATGTCTTAGGTTGGATTTGAACTCAGGTCCTCTTGTCTTCAAGATCAGTCTATCCACTGTGGAACCCAATTGCACCTTCCCCCCACTCCTACCTGCAGTTCACAATATTCTTCCACTTGCCTCCATGCTCCTGGAATGCTCTCCATCCTGACTTCTGGCTTCTTAAAAATCCTGGCTCCACTTAAGGCTCAGCTCAAATGATCTTTCTTCAGAGACCTTTCCTCATCCCTCTCAATTGTTAGTGGAATCAGAAATTTTGTATCCACCCAATAGCAAATTTTAGATTGACTTCTCTGTTTATTTGATCTATCTACCCAGTGGAATGTAAGCTCCTTGAGGACAAGAAAGACTTCATATTTTTGTCTTTGTACCCTTGTGGCTAACATGGTGCTGATTATAAAATGGGTGTTTAATGAATGTTTGTGGAATGGAATTCAAGGGAAAGGTGTGAGGAAGAGAAGGATGTGGAAGATGCAAGGAGAAAGAGAGGAGAGGAAGTGGTTAGGAAGATAGAGTTAATTCCTCCCTTTTCCCCTTTCTCTTCTTTCTGTCTTACTTTCTCCTTCTCTGTCCCTTTCTTCTTTTTCCTCCTTCTCCTCCATCCCTCCAGTCTCTCTGTATCTTTAATTGAATCCCTTTCTGTGGACTCGACTTGGAAATGTAAAAGGTACTAGATAAAAAGGCTAATGTATCCTAATTATAGCTTGGGCCCAGATCGATAATGGCAGCTGGAGGCACATTGTGAGGCCAGAGCAGGGCAGGCTCTGCCAGGCAGGCTCGCTCACGTGTGCGTGCCCGGGCAGACACATGGGTTGGGCAGGTACAGAGGGGGACATTACAGTTACAGAGCTGGAGTCTAAAGGGGAGACAGTTTTGCTTCTGGATTGATGCTCCCTAGGAAAACTCCTTCCTCCCCCCATTCCTCAGAAAGACACAAGAGGTGCTATTTGAATGTAGAGATGGCAGGTGTGCTGTTCTAGAGGGCATTCTTGTTTCAATTATAGGTTAGACTAAGTAATTCCTGAGGTCCATTCCATCTCTGGGACTCTGGCTTGAATCATGGTTGTGCCACTGATGTGACACATTCTTGTCTCTGGGCCTCAGTTTCCCCTTTTATAAAATTGGTCCAACATCCTCTAAGCTCCCATCTGGCTCCAAATTTTGTAGTTCTATGATGCTGTGAAATGCCATCCTACCCCCGTACTCTCCAGCTGCCAGACTTTTGAGTTCGCATTGTTCTCTTCTTCCTCTTCCTCTGATGATGTTATTGAATGGGCATTTTTATCCTGATCTGAAATACTTTTTCCTTCCTCCAATCTCCAATGGCCCTTTGCACTGGTCTGATTTTCTTCCTTTTACTGTACTCAGCTGCCAAGTCTTAAGGATTCCAGTCCTCTTGCATATGTGGACACTTCTATTAACATCACCACTACTTAGTTTAGGCTCTCTTAATTGGACTTTTGAAAATTAGCTTCGGGTTGAACTCCCAACTTTTCCTTCTCCAACTCAACCTCCACACTCAGAGCTGCTGTGGGGATATTCCCAAAGCTGAGTGTGGCATTCCCTTATTGAGGAAGCTCCCCTTTGCCTTCAGGGAATAAGTGGTTGCTCCTCTGCCATTTAAAACCCTTTGCAATGTAGCCTCCTAGCTGATACCCATAGCTGATATTATTTTATTTCCTTATTATGTCTTGGCACAGATTGTTTTCCCCATGCATGGAATGTGTTCCCTCCTTCCTTCTGAATCTTAGATTCCCTGATGACTTTCAAGGCTTAGCTCAAGGGTCACCTCCATGAGATCTTTCTTGAATCCTCAGCTTAGAGTGCTCCTATGCCCAGATCACTTTCTCTTTATTTTGTATCTACTTATGTAAACTTTTGACAGAAGGGACTGTTCAAATGACTATTTTTGTTTGGTATTCCCAGTGTGTTTTTATTTTAATTTGTGCTGATATCTTTTACCTTCACATCACCCAAATTTCCTTCTATATCTGTCCCTTTTCCCTTACTTCTCCCAAAGAGTCATCTCTTATTACAAAGAATTTTGGGGGAAAAAGGAGGGAAAAATCAGCAAGAAATGATTAATACATAAAAACATCTGAAATATATGCAATGGCACACATCTGAGTACCCTTGCCCCTCCCTACCTCTGCAAAGAGATGTGGGCAGGGGGATGGGTATCTTCTTATTTCTCTTCTATGGGGTCAAACTAATTCTCTGTAATTTAGCAACATTTATTTTTTATTGTTTGGTGTTGTTCTTTCCATTTACATTGTTCTAGTTATGTATGGTGTTTTCTTGGTTCTGCTTACTCTACTTTGCATCAGTTCCTGTAAGTTTGTCTATGCTTCTCTCTATTCATGTTTCTAATATCACAGGAATATTCCATCATATTCATGTATAACTACTAGTTTAGACATTCCCAATTAATGGGGGCCGATTTTGTTCTAGTTTTTTCATGTCACAAAAAAAGAGCTGCTTTAAATATGCAATGAGGGTATTGAGCATATGTGGAGATTCTCTTAGTATGCTAAGATAATGCTGTCCTCCTGAATGATTCTGTCTTAGGAAACTTAGAAAATTTAAAAGTAGTGATCTGTATATATGCCAGACTCTCATTATAAAATAATTTTCTTTTTTTATTTAAACTACATTTTCTTCAATTAACATGCATTTTTCCTCTTCTTCCCACATACTCTCTCTGGGGAAAAAATTCAAAAAATCAAAACACTTTTAACAAATTCATAGTTAAATAAAACAAATTGCCACTTAGGTCACGTCAAAAACAATGAGTGTTGCATTCTGCACCATGAGTCTATCACTCCTTCCTCCTGAGTTCTCTGCAATAGTGGTTGGCCATTATATCAGAGTTCTGAAATCATAGTAAATTCTTATTGTTTCATATTATATGTAGTGGATAGAGCACTGGCCTTGGAATCAGGAGGATGGGAGTTTGAATCCAGCCTCAGACACTTGCAACTTACTAGCTGTGTGACCTTGGGCAAATCACTTAACCCTGATTGCCTTGTATCCAGGGCCATCTCCAGTTGTCCTGATTCATATCTGTCCACTGAACCCAGATGTTCCCAGAGAAGAAAGGGAGATTGTAATCCTCCTCACTCAAATTCAATTCACGTGCTTGTCATGGCATCAACACCCTGATGTTGTGGTCTTCTTTGAAAATGAAGAACAAACATCAAATCCCATTGGGGAACTCCTGGTGTAGCAGAGAGAACTGAATTTGGAGTGAAGAGAAATCTGGTTTTGAATTCCATCACAGACTTTTGACTAGTTATGTGACCAGAGGCACATCATAAAATGATAGAATTTCAGAGTTGGATCCTCAGAGGTCATTTAGATCAAGCTGTTCCTCAAAAAAGCCTATTGTCTACCCCACATTTGTAGTGTGTCATTTGATCTCTACTGGAAGATCTCAGTTTAGGGGGAACCCCAAACCACCTAAAACAGTTTATTTCACTTTTGAACATGTCTCATTGTTGGAAGGAAGAGTTTATTTCAGCATTGAATCAAAATTTATCTCTTTATCACTTCAATCCATTTCTCCTGGTTTTTCTCATAGTGTCTTGGCTCATTTGCCCTATAGAATTTTGTCAAGTTCATGAGAAACCTACATTCCCTTGCTGTGAACCCTTTGAAATCTTCTCTCCCCAAATACAAGGGGGAATGGATATAATCATATTTCTCTTTCTCTCTCATAAAATCTGAGATGAAGTGGTCACTTTTTGCCAAGGTTCCATCCAGAAACTACTTCCTACTTATTGGTGAGAATACAGAATACATTTCCCTTTTATTGGTTTCTATGTTGTAAAGGATGATGTCATTAACAAATCATTGCTTTGATTTTAGCAGAGAGAGAGCTCCAGCAGAAATATATAACACTATATTACCACCATATCATGTCTCTATACCAGGTTGGAATTTGTATTGTTTTCTGAATTTATTCATCAATGTTTTCTTTCTGTCCAAGTGGTCTGTAGCATACTCCAGTGACTATTATTTCTTCTTCTCTGTCTATTGATCTTCACATAAATGCTTTCTACCATATTTCCCATTCTAGTTTCCTGGATTTCTTGCATCTGTACCCTTCTCTCCTCTCATTATATTGCCCACTCCAATTCAGGCCCAATTCAGTCTTGACTGTCGTGATGGCTTCCTACTTGATTTCCCTGACTCAGATCTCTCTCCACTCCAATCCAAACAACCAAAATGATTTTCTTAAATCAAAATTTTCCATCTCCCACACTCCACAGACTTTTTCATTACTTTTAGCATCAGATATAAACTACTTTGTTGGCGTTTAAAACTTTTTAGTAATGGTCCCAATACATCACACAATTCACTCCATTACATACTGCAGCCAAGCCAAATTCACCTTCTTGCTATTCCTCACATACTTTATCTTCCATCTACATACTTTCCTAATGTCTATCATCCATGCCTATGATTTGTTCCTTCCTCAGAGCTGCCTTTTGGAATACATTTATCCTTCAAGACTTTACTGAAATAATACCTTATGAATGAGACATTTTTTGAGTCTCTCCATTAGTGGTTAGCACCTTCCTGTACCCCAGTATTACATGAAATTTGTTTTGGATGTGTTTCACTTATATTTATATACTCTTTTTGTCTCTGATAGAATGTAATTCTTGATGGGGCAGCTAGGAGGAGCAGTGGATAGAGCACTGGCCATGGAGTCAGGAGGACAGGAGTTCGAATGTGACTTCAGACATTTGACACTAATTAACTGTGTGACTCTGGTCAAATCATTTAGCCCTGATTGTCTTGCATCCAGGACCATCTCCACTTGTCCTGATTCATATATGGCCACTAAATCCGAATGACTCTGGAGGAGGAAGTGAAGCTGGTGGCTTAACATAAAATTCCCTCACTGAAATACAGTTCATGTTCTTGTCATAGCATCACCTCCCTGATAACATGGTCTTCTTCGAGAATGAAGGACAAACATTATCATCATAATTCTTGAAGGCAGAAACTGTTTTGATTTTATCTTTGTAACTACTATACCTAACTAGGTATATAGTAGTTATATATATATATATGCACATATATATATATATATATATATGCACATATATATGTGTGTGTATGTATGTATATATATTCATATATATAGAACATATAGTAGATGCTTTATTAATGTTTACTGATTGATTGGATTTCCTTACAAATATACTTTCTTAATATCCAATATTATTTTCCTCATTTTTCTTCCCCTCTTTACCCATATTGTTTCTGTGAAATGAGGTGTATATCCTTACAGAGTCATATTCTGGTCATGAGTCTCATCTCACTAAATCTCAGTAATGCCTATGAGGTGAAATCTTGCTTATGTCCTATAGGTTAATTATTTACTTCTTTCCTAGATCTTGTCCCTTTTAGTATATCTCAATTGCTTTTCTTCCTGTATTTTAGTTCTAGCACTGTTTTAGGTGCTAGAATTACAAAGATAAAACCAGAACAATATCTACCTTTAAGGTACTTATATTCTAACAGTGGAACAAAAGAGAGTATATATCTATCTATATCTATCTATATCTATATAGATAGATATGAAATACATTAAAAAAAGACATTTTTTCCATTTAAAATTCTTTTAATTAAATTAACAGGGTTCCAGAAAAATTCTGTTTTATTACCTCTTATAGGAATACTTCATCCCTAGGTAGAAGCTAATATTTTTTATTTTTTTTGCAAGGCAATGGGGTTAAGTGACTTGACCAAGATCACACAGTTAAGTAAGTATTAAGTGTCTGAGGTCAAATTGAACTCAAGTACTCCTCATTCCAGGGTCAGTGCTCTATCCACTGTACCACCTCAATGCCCCAAAGCCTATCATTTCTACATTGAGCTATATCCAGAATTATTTCTTCATTCAATGGCTCTTTTTAAAGCATTTGTTATGAGAAAAGCACTGTCTTAGTCACTGGGAGAAAGACAAAGTTTAGAAAGACTCTGCCCATCTTGTAACTTAGTGTCTAGTAGATAACAGGTAAAAATTTAGTAGTCAAGGTGGTGTTTTTGTCACCATTGCCCACAGAAAATCAAGAGATTCAGAAGACAAATCTACTTTTGGAAATGAACAGCTGATTTAGAAGATGGCATGTGATCAGTTGATATATTGTTTGATGTTCCTTAAATTGACTTTTTCTATTTCTTTTTAAATCTTTGTAATGGGAGGGAGAGGAATATTTTGGAAAATGAAGGTGTGGTAAAATAGAACTTTGCAAATAGGTAAAAATTTTTAAAAGAGAATGGTCTCTGAGAATGAGGATTTAGATTTTTGGATGTAGCTCAGAATGTAGAAATGACAGTCTTCTGAAAGTCCTATTTTTTTTTTTTAGATTTTTCAAGGCAATGGGGTTAAGTGGCTTGCCCAAGGCCACACAGCTGGGTAATTATTAAATGTCTGAGGTCGGATTTGAACCCAGGTACTCCTGACTCCAAGGCCAGTGCTCTATTCACTGTGCCACCTAGCTACCCCCTGAAAGTCCTATTTTCTTTTCTTTTTTCTTTTTTTAATTTATTTTTTATTCTCATTTTGTACAAATGTTTTTCTTTACATTAATAAAATATACTTGTTTACAAGTAAACAAAATACCCCTCCCCCCATTGAATATAGATAGACTTGTTTGGGCAAAAAAGTAAAGGGGGGAGAAAAAAATTAAACTTAAAAAAAATAGTAATAATTGTAGGCATGGCCAGGTGGTGCAATGGACGAAGCATCAGCCCTGGAGCCACGAGCACCTTAGTCCATATCCAGCCTCGCAAACCCAATAATCACCCAGCCATGTGACATGCAAGCCACCCGATCCCCACTGCCCTGCAAAAACCAAAAAGAAGAAAAAAAAAGACCCAAAATAAAATAAAATAGTAATAATAGTAGGGGTGGCTGGGTGGCAGACAGAGCATTGGCCCTTGAGCCAGGAGCACCTGGGTCTGAATCTGGCCCCAGACACCCAATGATCACCCTGCTATGTGGTCCCAGGCAGGCCACCCAGCCCCACTTGCCCTGCACCCTCCCCCAAATAATAATAACAAAAAATGTGTTTCAGTCTTTGTTCCAACACCATCAACTCTGTTGTGAGTGGATCACATTCTTTATGATAAGTCCATCACAAAAGTTACTTCCATATTTTTCCAACATTGCCATTGCTGATCGCAACTCCCTCCTTTCTTATTTCTCCACTACCATGTACTCTATTTTCTCTCTCCTTTCACTCTGATTCTGCTGTAGGGTAGCTGAGTGGTGCAGCAGACAGATCCCTGGCCCTGGGGCCAAGAAGCCCTGAGCACCCATACCACCCCTTAGGCCTAGAATCCACCTGGCCCTATGGCCCTGGGCAGGCCTTCCAATCCTAGCCCCTTGCAAGAAGTAAAAAAAGAAAATGTGTTATATCTGACCACTGTCCCCCCATGGTCCATCCTCTCCTCCTTTATTTACATCCCCACCCCTTCCCCCTGCTCCCCCCCCTTCTTACTCCAGATGTCTATACCCCATTGAGTATATTTGCTGTTTCCTCTCCTAGCCATCTCTGATGAGAGCAAAGATTCCCTCATTCCCCCTTGCCTTCTCCCCTTCCATATCATTGCAATAGCTCATTGTAATAAAGAAAAATCTTATTATATGAAATATCTTGGCCTATTCCCCTTCTCCTTTTTCTTTCTCCCATTCCATTTCCCTTTTTTTCTTATTGACTCCATTTTTACACCACATTTTATCTTCGAATTCAGCTTTCTCCTGTGCTTCAACTATAAAAGCTCCCTCTACCTGCTCTATTAACTGAGATGGTTCATATGAATATTATCAGTATCATTTTTCTATCCATGCAGTTCATCCTTATTAAGTCCCTCATATTTACCCCCTCTCCTCCAATCTCCGTGCTTCACCTGAGTCCTGTATCTGAAGATCAAACCTTCTGTTCAGCTCTGGTCATTCCAAAAGGAACCTTTGAAATTCCCCTGGTTCATTGAAAGTCCATCTTTTTCCCTGGAAGAGGACATTCAGCCTTGCTGGGTAGTTCATTCTTGGCTGCATTCTAAGCTCTTTTGCCTTCCGGTATATTGTATTCCAAGCCCTAGAGCTTCCAATGTAGCTGCTGCTAAGTCCTGTGTGATCCTGACTGCAGCTCCACGATATTTGAACTGTGTCCTTCTGGCTGCTTGTAATATTTTCTCTTTGACTTGGGAGTTCTGGAACTTGGCTATAATATTCCTGGGGGTTGGTTTTTTGGGATCTCTTTCTCAGGGGGATCAGTGGATTCTCTCCATTTCTATTTGCCCTCTGCTTCTAGAATATCAGGGCAGTTTTCCTGTAGTAATTCTTTGAAAATGATGTCAAGGCTCTTTTCCTGATCATGCCTTTCAGGTATTCCAATAATTTTCAAATTATCTTTCCTAAGTCTGTTTTCCATATCAGTTGTTTTTTCAATGAGATATTTCACATTTTCTTCTAATTTTTCATTTTTTGGTTTTGAAGTATTGATTCCTGATTTCTGGTAAATTCATCAATCTCCCTGAATTCTATTCTTTGTCTGAAGGCTTTATTCTCCTCAGAGAGTTTTCTTATCTCTTTTTCCATCTGGCCAATTTTGCTTTTTAAAGCATTCTTCTCCTCCATACCTTTTTGAACTGTTTTATCCATTTGACCTAAGCTGGTTTTTAGCATGCTATTTTCTTCAGCATTTTTTTTGGATTTCCTTGACTAAGCTGCTGACTTCATTTTCATGTTTTTCCTGCATCTCTCTTTTCCCAGTTTTTCTTCTAACTCCCTCATTTGATTTTCAAAGTCTTTTTTGAGCTCTATCGTAGCCTGAGCCCAATTTCTGTTTTTCTTGGAGTCTTTAGATGCAGGAGCTTGTGCCTCCTCATCTTCAGACTGAGTATTTTGATCCTTCTTGGGCTCATTTGCAAAATATTTCTCAATCAATGGTCTTCCTCTTGTTTCTTTGTTTGTTCATTTTCCCAGCCTAAACCTGTTTTTTGGGGGGTGCTTCCTGAGCTTTTTGGGACACTCCCACAAGGGTCTCAGTATGTGAGGTTCTGTCCTCCCTCCTGGTCTGTGAATGACCATAAGTGCCCCCCTCTGCCACGGGGCTGAGGTGGGGGGGGGCCCTGCTGTTCTATGGGGGGGCCTAGACTGTGATCAGGATCTGAATGTGGTTAGAGCTCCAGAGTCCTGTTCCAGGGGCAGAGAACAGAGCTCTGCAGTCTCTCTTCACTCCCCTCCCTCAGCTCAATGGGCTCATGCCCTGGGGGTTCCTGCTTACTGGCTCCACCTGCTTCTGTTTCTGGGTCTAGGCTGCCGAAAGACCAGGCTGCTGGCTGTGTGCCCTAAGGGCTGGGCTCCAAATGCTTGCTCTGGCAGAGGTCCCCTGCTGTTCCCCCCCCTTTGTGCCGGTGCTCCCCGGGGTGCAGCTCAGGAGACTCCCCCGCTGCTGTGAGCTGAGGCTCCCAGCGCCCTGGGGCTGCCTCCGGGAGGCTGAAGTTCTTTGGCTCTGGCGGGCCTCCCCTCTGGCGGGGCGCCCCTCCGGCCCCTGGGGAGCAGAGCCTTTCTGCTCTTTTCCAGGTTACCTTGAGTAGGAGAACTGCTTCACTGGGTCCCACTGTGGGTTCTGTCTCTCGAAAGTTTAGTTAGAGTCCTTAGTTTATGAGTTTTTATCAGAGAGCTCCTAAGACTTGATCCCTTCATGTCGCCATCTTGGCTCTGCCCCCCGAAAGTCCTATTTTCAGCAAAATAAAAAGTCCCTTTGTGGCTTGGGATTGGGTAAATTGCCATTAGGATCAAAAGAGTTGGAATTGGAGAAATAGATCATATAGTCCAGTCATTTCAATTTGCAGATGAGGAAACCAAGTCCCAGAGGAAGTGACTGGCCAAAGTTCACACAATTAGGTATTTATTACATGTCTGAGGTAAAATTTGAGCTCACGTCCTCCTGACTCCAGGGCCGATGCTCTATCCACTGGGTCATCTAACTGTACCCCCTGCTTTGTAGAAAGCATTTTGTAAATGTAAGCTGTCCAGGAGGTGAGGGATATGGGAAAACAGGGAGCTGTTTCCCACAGATGATCTGGGGATTGAAGGGGTTGTCTGAATTCTGGTCCACTTAATCTTGAAGTCTTCCTCTAGGAGTTGAGAAGGTCTGAGATGTTTGAAAAAGAATATGACCAGATACCTAAGGAGAGGGACTGGAGGAAGAACCAGATTCATTTATCAGTATATGGGGTTAGGGATATGTAAGGTTCCCTATGATCAGAGACTGCTTTCTAGTGAAAGATTGGGAAGCAAGATGGAGTAAGGAGGCTGGTATGAAGGGGAAAGAATCAAACCAGCTCTTAATGTACAGCATGCTGCAAACCTTAAGGGAGCGTGTAACTGCTGCATAGAGTGGTAGATTTTGAGTCAGAAACTGGAACTAAACACTGGTTGTGTAACCCTAAGTATCATCTCACCTCTGAGACTCAGTTTCCTTAGCTGCAAAATGAATATAATAATAGCATCTACCTCCTGGAGTTATGGCTTAACTGAGATAGGTTTTGCAAGGTAATAGGATTAAATGACTTACCCAAGGTCACACAGCTAAGTAAGTATTAAGTGTTTGAGTTCAAATTTGAACTCAGGTCCTCCTAACTCCAAATCCACCGTACCACCCAGCTGCCCAACTGAGATAGCTTTGTAAACTAAGGACTGGAAGAGGCAACTGTCAGATGAGAAAACTTCTCCTACTATTGGAGGTTGGCACCTTCTTTACAATTTACAGTCTTCAAG